>NC_045147.1:3650333-3995333 GCF_008831285.2 Nymphaea colorata | reverse complement strand
TTATTATACATTGTCAATCCTTTATTTATTTGTCTGACCTCATATTCTTGAACATGATGGCCACCTATTGTCTAGTTATCAACTCACTTGACTCAAGTCATGCATTATTTTTTGTCCTCATTCATATGCAGCCAAATAACTTTCTAGCTTCAATACACATAGTGTGTCTTTCTTTCCATGAGTCATCAATCATTCTTTGACAAGTCCATCTTTTTGAATTGCTTTAAAATGTACATTTCATCATACTTTGTCAATCTCTCATTTATTTGTCTTACCTCATGTTTCTCATGTTTTCTAACTCAATTACCAACTTTGGTTGGCTTAGGTCATACATTCTTTTCCTTATCCTTAATACTCATAGGGTGTATTTCTTTGTATTTTACTACTTCCATAAGTTGGGACATCGATTGCTCTTTGTTAATCCATCAGTTATTTGTCTGGAATTACATTCTTGAACATGACTCTGCTTGACAATTTTCTAGCATCAACACCCATAGTATATCTTTCTCCCTATTTTATTACTTTCAAGATTTCATTGGGCTATTATTTTATTCCAAATTGAATGTCAATCTTTGCTTTACTCGATTATACTCTATTTTCAATCATTAGACATGCATGAATCAAACATCATGTATTGATAAATTGCTCATAATTCTCTTTATCTTCCTCTATTATCAACTTGATATATTTCTACGAGAATCACTATTCACCGAGCATATTTCTACAATAAATTTCTTTCATACAAGCTTTCTCCCAATTGCATGTCAAAATTGTTTTATGTTGAAGCTCAGACATGTGATATTACCTTTCACCCTCACATATCACTTTTCTTTATATAATTTTGTCTATTCATTTTATTGAGGCAACTTCCATTAGTGTCTCTGCCTCAATCTCAGTCAGTGATCAACATGTGCTTGACTCGGGCCATACATTTTTTTTGTTTCCACACTTATGTTTAGCACAATAATTTTTTGGCTTCAAAACATATAGTGTGTCTTTCTACCATTTTTCTACTTCCATGATTTTATTAGGTCATCATTTATTCCAAGATTTTTACTAATGCTCTGATTACATTCTATTTTCAATCGTTGGACATCTAATTTTTGACTTATTCATTCACCCCGGTTCAATCTATATCTTCTTGAGTCAAACCTCATATATTTATACTCTACTCGACATTTAATTCTTTCGAAATTGAGATGTTCTATTTTCCTATATTATCAACTTGATATCTCGCTATGAGAATTATCATCTACCGATCATATTCTTATAACAAATTTCTCTCCTACAAGCTTTGTCTCAATTTTTTCACCTCAAAGACAAAACACAAATTCTTGCATACCAAAGTTCATATATATGTCATTACCTTGCACCCTCATTTCCCTGTTAAGGGAACATGTACCTCATTTTTTTAATTTTGTTCATACTTTATTTGATTGAGGCAATTTTCATTACTTTTTTCGCCTCAGTCTCAATCCAAGACATCAACCTTTTATCTTCTACCCAACATTCTATTTTGAATAAGATCCTATCAATCATGGCAATTGCTAACATTGGGGCATTTTTTTTAATATTTCAAGGATATTTCTAAATAACTTTTGCGACAAATATTTTTCATGAACAATTATCATTGTCCATAGAAAAAGGGATCCCAATCAAATCAAGCAGCTGTTAAGGTAAAGATTTGATCAAGCGCAATCCGGCCGCTAGGCTTGGAGCTTTCTAAAAGCTAGCTCAACCATGTCACTAGACAAGGGATTTTTATGGAGCAAGCGCAACTTGGCCGTTTGGCTAAGGGCTTTTTCAAAGCAAGCTCAACCCAAACGCTAGCTTGGGGAATTTTAACAAGCTTAAAATCCAGCCTTGGGTGAAAGCAAAAATTTCACCAAAAGGCACTCGACGTGATAGGAAATTTTCTTAACATAACCAATGAAGGAACAATAGGGTCTCAGCCATTGCTTCAACAAAGGTGTTCGAGGTGCTGAAGGTTATTTCCTGACATTGCCACTTGTTTTTTAGCAACCCATTCAGGAATAGGGTAAAACCTGAAACTACGGACCAAAGAGCAACCCACGTAGGCAAGGGGTTAAACCTGCAATGCAAGCCAAAGCAACCCACGCAGGTAAAGGGGTTAAACCTGCATTGCAAGCCAAAGCAACCCACGCAGGTAAAGGGGTTAAACCTGCACTATAAGTCAACACAGCCCACACAGGTAAGCGGTTGGACCTGCAAGCTAACGCAATGCACACTGGTAAGGGTTTAAACTTGCAATGCGAGCCAAGGCAACCCATTTCAGGGGGGTTAAACTTGAATTCAATATTGGCAAACCCATGCAGGCAAGGGGTTAAACCTGCAATATAAGCTCAAACAACCCATTCAGGTAAGGGGTTAAGCCTGAAACATCTCTCCAAAAATGTTTTGTTTGAAAAATTTGTGGTGCTTATCTTTGTCACTAAGCACGGTTAGCACCGGCTCAGTAACAAAGAGGGGCATCTGTAATCACCCCAAATTTTTTTAAAAAGAATGCCCTCTTTTATTGAAAACACAAAACCTAATTTTTGGATCTAAATTGGTCCAAATCCACAATCCAAATCCAAATTAGATCCAAAGTCCTAAGTTCAAATCCAAATCAAGCATTTGAGAACCATTTGCCCTTCCTTTTAACAAAAAGACCTCTTTTTAGATGGTGATTTTGGTCTTTTTGGTAAACAAGACCCATTTGCCCCTCCTTTTTTATAAAGAACTTCCTTCTAGAGGGTGATTTTGGTATTTTTGGTAAACAAGACCCATTTGCCCCTCTTTTTTTATAAAGAACTTCCTTTTAGAGGGTAATTTTGGTCTTTTTGGTAAATAAGACTCATTTGCCCATCCTTTTTGACAAAGAACCTCCTTTTAGAGGGTAATTTTAATTTTTTTGGGTGGACAAGACCAATTTACCATTTCTTTTGACAAAAAGTCTCATTTTAAAGGGCGATTTTAATCTTTTTGGGTAGACAAGACCAATTTGCCCTTTCTTTTGACAAAAACTCTCATTTTAGAGGGTGATTTTAGTCTTTTTGGGTGGACAAGACCAATTTGTCCTTCCTTTTGACAAAAAATCTCCTTTTAGAGGGTGATTTTAGTCTTTTTGGGTGGATATGACTCATTTGCCATTCCTTTTGACAAAAAGTCTCCTTTTAGAGGGTGATTTTAGTCTTTTTAGGTCAAAAAAAATTCAAATTTAAGGTTTTGGCTCCAAAATCCTCTATAAATACCCCCCCACTTCCCTCCTCTTGGGCAAGTGTTGGCTTTGGGAGAAACCCTAAAGTATTCTCATTTGAAGACTTAAGGTTTATCTTGAGATCTTTCTCTCTCCCTCTTCCTCTTTCCACTCCTCTCCAACTTGGAGCAAGCCACAACCCTCTTGGAGGCATAATCTTGGAGCTTCACTCAAGGGGATCTTCAATCTAGGGTGTTCATTTTTCCAAAAGCTATTCTCACTAGAGGTATGCAATCAATATCTCATCTCTTTCTTTCTTCATTTTCCTCTCTTCTTTATCTCCCTATGGCCAAAGGAGATAACACTTAACCTCTTTTTAGAGACAAGAGGCTATGCTCAAGTGCACCGGGAGCATGCAAAGATGAGATAATCTTTCATTTCATGATTGAATCATGTTTTTCCTTTTATTGAATGTAGCATTGCCTTCCTTTCTTCATTTTCTTCCCATCTTTATCTCCCTATGGCCAAAGGAGATAACACTCAATCTCTTTTTAGAGACAAGAGGCTATGCTCAAGTGCACTGGGAGTATGGAAAGATGAGATAATCCTTTATTTCATAGTTATATTATGCCCTCCTTCCTAGTCGAATCTTTCTCTTCCTATCATCCTCTCTTTCTCTCTCTCTTTCTTTCCTTCCTTGAATATTGTCAATGTATCACCCATGAATAGTTGTTTGGTTTTTCCTCTATATGTGAATGTATGGTGAGAATGAGAGTGTGGTTTGGGGATTCTTTATTTTCATATTGACTTTTGAGGTTGGGACTTGTCCAACCCAAGAAAAACCCTCACGAATATGTACATGTTAATATGCATTTGCATGACATTTCGCGTTAGTTTTCTTTTAATCATCCCATTAAGAACCCTAATGAGCATCTTATTGTATGATTTGTTTCCTTCCTTACCCAACATTGGAAGAAATATATCCCTTGTGGCAAACTAAATCAAAACATTCTATGTTTTTATATAAATCATATTTTTTAAAACATTTTCAAAAGAAATCTCTCTAATGCGGTCGCTTAGGCTATTGCATGAGTGCAAGCTCCCTTCTAGCCTATATCAAAATTTGAAGTCGGCTATTTTCAAATCATTCCTTGATTTTCATATTCATGAACACGTATGCGTATATACATGTCATATACGTATGCATGCACATGAATATGTTTATTTGTTTTTTCTCTTTCTATGATTTAACATACTTTTATAAACTCTCGTATATGTATATATATATATGTACGTGTATTCCATTTTAAAATCTCTCTTTCTCTTTCTAAAATGATCTTCTCTTCTGTACTTGATATAACATCATTTTCATAAGCTTTCATTATGTATACAAATACATATCTTTTTCAAAGCATGTGATTTTATGATTTTCAAGATCTTTTCTTTCTCTATATCCCTCTTTGGATGTAGTCCTTCATCTTTTTCATTCTTCCAATATCTTACCATTTAAGATTTGAATTTTTCATTTACTGACTTCATTAAGACCACAACTCAAGTAATGACCAAATATTGGATTCATGCTTGAGAGTCTACAATCTCAATCCATTTTCAAAAACCTTTTTTTCTTATATATGATAACTATGAAAATAAAAATATTAGATGTATGTTATGGTAGGAATGCCTTAGATGAATGTTGTGGTAGAAATATGTCATTTTTCTTCCATTCATCTTAGGATTGATGCACTCATGCATTCACTTCCACTCAATATCACAAATGAGCACAAACACATCTCTAAAAGAATTTAAGCAAGATGAGATGGAGCTCTAACTAGGTGGTAACAGAATTAGAGCAAAATCTCAAACCTACTTAAAGTCTTAAGAGAACACTAAAATGACTTCAAAGTGATTCCCCAAGCTTTTCAAATGATATTTAAAAGATTTCTCAACTCTAGTTTTCATCAAAATGTTTCACATTCTCAAGCAATTGTTCAAGAACCTTCTCAAAAGTTTGAAACATCAAACTTCCGATATTCTTCTTCACCACATATAGAATAAAAAAGATGTTTAAGCCAAAATAAAATGCATCAATAATAAACATAACCCCTGGATTGATTACCCCAGGTAAAGGCGCCGAGAATGGTTGATCCTCGTACCGACGGGCAAGTCCCTTTCTCTTTTATTTTCAAATAAAAATCTCATTTTTCTGTTGCACTCCAAAATCAAACCAAAAATTTTGGGATGCAAACACCAGCCTTCGTGCAGATTCAAAAGATGTTTGAAAGGTTGTTGAAGAACAATGGGAGAGCTAGGCCATTGAAGGGAAATAGTAGGAGAACTTAAACCAAGGGAGGCTCTTGCAAATCAACTAAGACCATGCAATCTCAACAGATGGACAAAGTTGTATGATACATGAAAACAAAGGCGAACTACGTTACTCTAAAAAGGATTTCTGCGAGGGTCTTGATGATGATGATTATCTGAAGGAACTTCTACAGAAGTTCAACTAGTTCAATGGGGCTGAAGACACATGTTCACTCGACATTTTTTGCCAAGTGTTTCAAATTATGAGACAATGAGAAGGCTCCTTTTATATGTTTTCCAAGGAGCTTAGAAAGGGAGGCAACACAATGGTATATGGAGCATATAGACCCCTATAGAATGAAGGATTTTGACAGGGTTGTAAGCACTTTCATTGACTAGTACAAGTCCAATTCTTCTAAAGTCGTCACCATTGTAACTCTCAAGAACTCAACAAATCAACTTTGAATTATATTCAGCGTTGGAGATCTGTAAGCAATGAAATAAAAACTCTGATGGCAAAGGACCAAGTGATTTCCAGAAGTACATTAGGTATCATCTCGTATAACATGAGTATGAGAAATTTTATGATCTAGCCAATAAACCTGAGCGTATGGACAAAGCATTAAGGTTGGCTATCTCAAAGCACAAAACAGTTAGAGCTATTACAAGAAGGATAATGATAAGAAGCTGGCTAAATCTCAAGTCATGCACTTTCTTCAGCTCAGACCAACACAACACAAAGTAGATATTAGAGCATGCCACAAAAAAAAAACAAGCACAAGGATAGAGAAAAACAAGAAAAATAGTACACAATTGTCTAAGGGAAACAATAGGAGATACCAAGTTGGCAAGAGACAGAAAACTCACTCTGATAGAACAAAACAAACAAGAGCTTCTATTATCCTGGAAACTTTACAAACTCCCAAAGGTGGCAGATCCTCTTGAAAATATAAGGATCAATTTTGTAAATTTCACAGGAGTCTCAAGCGCATCATACAAGATTGCATATACATGAGACTTCTAGTGGGAGTGGTGATTCGTGAGAAAAATGTTGGTGCTTCAGTTTAACTTGTTTTGTCTATTCTTTGGTGGCCAAACTTATATGTTTCCCATGATCCCAAAATTTTCATTTCTGCCCTTATACTGACATATCTTTTTAGTTAAGATAAATGACCACATGATTTTGAAAACATTTTTGAAACATTTGCTTTCAAAATCTTTGAAGACAGATTTTTTTTCAAAACAAAGTATCAATAGGTTTATGAAGTATTGGACCTTCGAGTAAACATTTCAGTAAATTTTGAAATTGCAATTTTTGCAATTATCTTTTATAAGTTTATAATTACTCAAATACAAATGTACACAAGTACTTGCAAGAATTTACAAGCACCATACAAGCATGCACAAGCATCCAAGTGTATGTGCATTGGTACATGAATTCCACAAGCATATAAGCACACATGCTTTCGTATGAGACTCACAAGCATATAAGCACTCATTCTTTCATACGAGACCCACAAACATACAATCACTCATGCTTTCATGCGTCACCTACAAGCATACAAGCACTATGTATGAGACTCAGAAGTATACAAGCACTCATACTTTAGTACAAGATCAACAAGCATATAGGCACTCATAATATGAGAACCCTAAACATATGACCACAATAGGAGATCAACAAACATTAAAACACTTGAACATCTGCACTTACATGGACTTTGTGCATGAACACCCGCACATAGAGCATGGGCTTCACACATGAACACTTGCACATGGTATGTGGGCCTCATGATTTAGGACACCCTAGCATTCATGCTCACTTGCATACCGGAACACATGAGCACAAATCTTTGAACTCCTGTTTATGGGCATATAGGAACTCATGATCACCTCGAAATTCATACCCACGTGCATGTAGGAACACATGAGCACATTAGAAGCTGTACTCACATGCATATAGGAACATGTGAGCACATTGGAACCACACTTTAGTGAATAGAACTCGTGCTTCCACACCCACAAGGACACCCAACCTTTAATGACAAAGCACTATGCAAACTTTGAACTAAGTATCCTAAATGAGACTTGTTTGTGAGATGTTAACATTTACAAGAAAATAATAATTTTTGACTATTGCTTGAAGGAACTCAATGAGCAAGAATTTCAACAACATAATGTCATGAACCAAGAAAGAGAAACTCAATGACACGGAGAGAGCCGAATTCAATGAAATATCATTAATCTACATGGTCGTAAAGGTCACAGAATGTCCAAAATTCACTCTGACGACACACAATGTCTTGATCAAGGAAGTTTTCACTATGTTTTTCTAGTTTTCTAACTGGGTCATATTTATATTTTACGAACACAAGAAGTTTTGTTTGACTAGAACTGAACCCCGGTTGATTTGAGCCTAGTCTAACTTGCATCCAGCTGAGCCTTGACCTAGATCAAGCCCTGGTCCACCTCTCAAACACTGACTCTGAGCCCACAAGACCCACACTGAGCCTAGTTTGGGGGCCCAGATCACAGATCCTTAATTCAGATCATAATATTAGAAGTCAAAGTTTAACAAATCATAAGTTCATTTGCTCCTTCATTTGGTTGTTGTCCTAAGATCTATTACATAAATTAGATTCAAAACTTTGTGTAACTTGCAAATTTCACAATTTTTCAATGGGAATTTTGGTTTGTGTTCTACAAAATTCAGAAGATATATACATTGCTCAGCTTCTTTCCACCAAATTTTAGCCATTTCTAGTTGATTTGACCAATCAACTAGGTGTTTTAGTCTGAACTATTTTTTTGCAACTTATATATTTCATCAACTTCATGATGATGTTTCTTTCTCTTTGTTTAATATTTTTTGAAGATTCTTTACTCCCATTGATTTTCTGTTACTCGGAGAATGTGTTGACTAATTTTTAGGAAAACCGTAGTTGATGTTATACTATTTTCATCATTTCAAATATGGTGATAAAGTCATCAAGTAGATATTGTTTTTATTATTTTCCATCATTTATATTTCTGCTCTAAGTTTCCGAAGCATAACTTTTTACCCCATGCACATTTTTGTGATATGTAAAGTCCAATTGGTTGTATGTTATGAATAGAGTTTATCGACCACTTTTCAGACCCATCCAAGTTGATTTCATAGAGTTTTAGTCAAACCAAATCTATGTCTTTAACCTGTTTTACAGATCCAATTTTCTACAATTTCTGATTTTTGTTATAGGTTTCTGGTCCTATTCCATGCAGATCCAAAAGGTTTTTTCCAATCTATCATTTGGAGTTGATTGTCTCATATGTAAAGATTCTTCTTACCAAATTTCATGTAAATCTAGCATGCTTAACCTTTTTTTTGAATCCATCAAGGTCAGCCATTTTTCTGTTTTATAGACAGCCAAATTTTCATGTTTTAGCTTGTTAGCTACGTTCAATTCAATTTTAATGTCTAAATTTGGTTTCTCTTGTGTTTAAGCACAGTTAGGGTTTTATAATGTGTCCTAATTCTAGTATAAGGTGTCTATACTTGAAAATCATAATTTATGTGTTAGTTTATATTCTTGTTATTGTGAATGTTGTGTTTGAGTTTGATATTATAATGATCATGTGATTTCAAGCTTGCATTCAAATTCACTAAGGAAAGCAAGCCAGCGTATTACATGCCCCTCGATAATAGTCCTTGCACATAGGTTCATGATCTAGATTGAGTCGTTCATGGATTCAGTTTTTCAAATGATTTTATATTATAATTAGATATGTTATATTGTTTTATTGTGTTTAGTGTGCATTCATGTTGTTTTCTTTTCCTTTCCATCAGGCATTCAATTTCAAGTCATGCACATAGAATTACGTGAGAATAAGGTTCAGTATCAATTACATATATGTGACAATAGTCCTTACATGCACTTGAACTAGGTTGACTTTCACAAGGACACACTTTTTCAAAAACATAGATTTTGAACCGCAAAATTTCTAAATTGAATCAATTTTCAAACCTGTTTTCCAAAACCTTAGGTTTAGACATAATTGAGATCTAAACCCTATATTTAACCTACCTAAAGCCACAATAGGCTCACTGGATGCCTTAGACAATGTTTGACATTGTCACTACAATAAACCCAAACCTATAACATGTCAGAACTACGCTAAAATCCTGATTATAGCTAGGTTCATCTAAGTCCACCCTTTTGGTCTAATGTAGGTTTCAGATTCTAGAATGGATCCTAGATATTGTGAATTTAATTTTAGATCATTAAATTTGAATTTCTATTGGGTTTTAATTTGGATATTACATTTGGAGCATCAGATCTAGATTTCATATGCTTGGATCTTGATTTTGGATCTTACATAGAATTGGATTTCAATTTGGATTTTGGACATTATATCTAGAACTTTGAATGTCAGCTCTTAGAATTTGGATCATACCCTATAGGATTAGATCCTAATTTGAACTTTCGATTTTAGATATCTATGATATTTGGATCAAGAAGTCCTATAATACAAGCTCAGATTTCAGAATTGAACCATGATCTCCACCTTAGTTGACACTAGATCCAAAAACTAATTTCAAACTTTCAAATTCAATCTTCAAATTGGAGTGCAAAGATTAAATTTGGATTTTTCTTGAATCATATCTTCAATTCAAATTTGGATCTCAATAATTTGGACTTTGGATCATTGACTTCTTTAGGTTCATGTCCCAACAACCTTAGACATTAGACTCAGATATGATTGGACATAGTTTGCATGCATTCATATTAGATCTAGGAACCATTTTATGAATCAATAATGATGCAAATCATGAACTCTATCTGAGGACTCCATAAGTACTTTCATTCAGTTGATGCACTTCAATTTTGATGATTTGCTTATATATTTTGAAATCACATTTTCTTCAAATTCAGGACACGTTAAGATGTAGATGACAATCATAACTTATAATTTGAAATACTTAGTTTAGTCTTTGATTTGATTACCCTTAGTAAATTCACCAAGAATGGTCGGATCTCATACAAATAGGTTAGGTCTTATCTCTCATAATTTCCTGCAAGAGAAAAAGAGGCGAGTGCATTTTTGAGCTTTTTTCCAATATGAATGGTCATATGCAAGATTGAACAATTTTTCATTTAAGCATCTTTCCTTGAAACTTGTAGCAATGGGTTTTTATTTTAATATGCAATGATGTCATTTATTATATAAAAGTTGTGTTTAGCAGCAAGCCCATCTTGACTTTCTTGAAAATGGTTTTTTCTAGCAGTCCTCCTTCTTCTTTGGTTGAGAATTTGTTTCTATTGTCTTTAGATTCATGTATTAACCTTATAGGTGATTGTTGAAAGATATTCCAAGACTGGCCTTTTACAATTGGATAAGAGAATCTAAGTCCTCAACAACTGATTCTCTTCCTACAGTGACTTGTCATTTGATCAGCTTATTTTTACCCTAATTTTGCACGCTTCAACTGTCCAACTCCAAAATGTGTGTGGGCAACTATGGCATTGTTCTATTAATTGATCATCTTTAGCATATCATATCTACTGCTGCAACTTCAGAATATTTCAGTTGGATTTGATCTTGTGCTTTTGTGATGTAACTATTTTTTTTTTTTATGTTAAAATGACATGCATTTGTCTTTTCTATAGTGCTAATAACATGCATGCACCTAATTTCATGTTGTGATCCACTTGTAGATTACTTTAAGAGTAATATGTTACAGATTATTACGTTACAAATTTTCAAGGTAAAACTACTTTGTGTCTTTAGATAGCTAGCTTATGAACAGATGTGTAAGAGCTACTTCTTTTCTCCATTCCTGTCTAAATGAATCTACTACTGACCAAAAAGGGTGAACATATTCGTGCAATAGGGCCTGCTCATCAGTACCATATATTGTTATTATTTCTCTTAGACATGCTTGCTTTTATCCCCTTCATAGTGTTATGAAGATGGTCATGTTCGTTTAATGTCCTACACTTGAGTACCCTTGTTCTTTGTTTTCTTAAATGCAAGTGTTGCAAATAATCTGGTGGTTGTGAGCTCCATAATGAGCTAATAATACTTAAGCTTATTATAGTTTATTGTGTTATTATAGCTAATGATGAACCTTCATTTGGCTATGAGGGTGGATTCATGACCTTCAAGTTAGAGGAGTTCAAGAGTTTAGTGTGCTTTAAGATGTTTGTCTTCTTTCTTATCCATATGCTCATGGGACCCATGTTTTCAAATACCACGTAGGACATTTTTTGTGATATATTTGTAAGATGAAAGATTTATGTACTGAAGGCCTTAGAAATTTTTAAAAAATCTGTGTTGTGTAAAATTAAAAAGAAAAAGTAAAAAAACTCTTAATATGAACATTAATGACATATGTTTTTAGTATCATGATATTATTAAAATATTATTATGTGAAGATGTTTAAATTGTTGGATTCTATGATCTGCCAAAATATCTCCACAAGGAGATCAAAACTCTCCCCCACCCCATTTTGGTGATGGATGGTCTTTTGATAGTGGGGTTTTTAACTATACCAACTAGTAAATAAGACATGGTTTGGCAAAATAAGTATTTCTCTCCTTGATCTAAGTCATTCCAATAATAAACCCTTAAGAAGAACTTCAATAAGAAAAAAGTCTCAGCACTATCCATCGGCTCACATAAATTGTTGTCCATCACACTGCCAGCCACCAAGTCCTCCACCGTGCCAGAGCTTCAGGTATGCCATCCCCTTTTTCTCTCTGTACTTTCTCCTTTCTTCTCCCATTTCATCTCTTCCTTCCATTTGGACAAAAAGTTTTACCTGTTGCAATCTCTACCCAACGGGTGGCTACTCCTTTTTCCCAACATGATGTCCTTGAACCAGCCCTTGCTGCTGCATATTCAACCACATCGGGTAACCCAAACTCCATGTGTCTTATTACCCCCTTTTTGCAACATGTGTGCCATAGGTTATTGCACTAAAAGTGTTTGATGGTATGCCTATACATGTTTATCAAAGCCTACTCATTCGTTTATTCTCTCTGTACACTCCATGATAAGACTTCAAAGCACCTCTTTTGTTCTTGAAGACAGTTATAAAAAATAAAAATGGTGTTCCAAAATAGTGATGGTTGCCAGATGTCAAAGTGACTTTTTAATCCTTTAGGCAATTATTAGCTTTTGAAATAGACCAAGTCTTCCATACGTTACAGCTAATGCACTATATGTATTCCAATTGATAATAACATTCGTATTGAGCTTCATTTTCTCAAACACTTCTTCCATCTTCTCTATGTTGGCCAAGTCAGCACATGTTGTTGTTCAAATATTGTACGAATAAAATGGAAATTCACTTATTTTCATAATATAGAGTCATCATGCCATTGAAAGAAAAAGCATGACAGAGATAATCTTCTGATATCATTTTCTTTATATGAATCTTAGCCGTGCCCTTTGCTTTTGGAATGACATTGGCATCTATAGAGCACCATAAGTTTCTTCATTTTTAAAATTTCTTAGCAAATTCATGAAGAATTCCTCAATGTTATAGATACCATATACTTTGGATATCAAATCTAGCCAGATTGCAATATCACTTGTCACTAAACTCTTTCTAATGCTCAAGTATCCTCTTACATACTTGAAAGAAATACCTTAAATAAAGCTAATCATTCCGAAAATATACTATCATAGTGAAGATAGAAATAGAACAAAAAATTCAGATATTACGAAAACATTTGAAATTTAAGAGCTACCATGTTTGTTTTAGCAAAGCTACTTTCATGTTGTTGAAAAATATCCCATGATCCTTTCAATCATCAAGCTTGTTATCACTTTACATATCCATACTCTTATATATATATATATATATATATATATATATATATATATATATGTTTTGGCATATTACACTCAATTTTAGTGGATACAATATGTTACCTCCTTCAAAAGCTATTAGATTTGAAAAGAAGAGCATCTAATTGAGTTTAAATTTTGCAAATTGCAAAAAGTTTTATGTGGAAGGTCCTAATATTCTTTTTGTCTCTATATTATGTTGTTGGTAGCTCAAAAGTCATATGCTGAGCCACACAGTTATGGACTTGAATGCGGCCTGGAGTGAGATGGTTGCATAGTAAATATTATCTTGTGTATGCATGTAAACTATGGGCTATTATTTTATTTGTTTTATGCATGTTAAATTTAAAATTATTTTTTATTAAACATTATGTTAAATGGGTAGCAATGTTGGTAAATTATATGTCATGCACATTATTTTTTGTTGTTGATTTAATGTTAGGAAAGTCTACAAATATGGGACCAAGTCAAAATTCTATAGGTTCTAATGTGGCAAGAAGGCAAAGCGTGCTTGCAGGTACAAGTGCAAATGTGTTAGAGGTTATTGAGACTGAACTAGTGGCTGTTGTGGACAAGGATCACAAAAGGTGGGTAAAGATATCTTTGTCTACAAAGATAATGAAGGAATATAAGATTAGAATTGAATACTCTCTCATGAAGATAGAAATTTAAGTCAAGAGTTAGTTCCAAATGTTCCTAGAAAATATGCACCATATGTTGGAATGATGTTTGACAACGATGATAAAAGCATTATGAATTCTACAACACATACATGAAGCTAGGAGTTTTGATGTATGTATACATGGTAGTTAAGAAAAAAGTATAACATATTGGAAGCAATTTATTTGCAAGAGGGCATGTTTCAAAAAATAAAAGGGCAATGAAGCAAAAGATTGTACAAGTATAAAATAGTTGCAAGACATGGATGTCCATTGAACTCAAACTAAAACAAAAAAGTGGCACATTCAGAATAGATTACATATGCAACCATTATTTGCATTCTCCACTGAAAATGCACTTCTATAGGTCAGTGAAAATTTTGAATTACCTTGTAAGAATGTAATAGATAGAGTTATTGGATCTAGATTGAGGTCATCTAGGGACATGGATGTGTTTGAAATGAGGATGGGGGCTTGAAACACTACATTTACTAGAGAACAGTCATATGATCATCTAAGAAGATTGGCCGGTAGTTACTAAGGTATTGATTGTTTGACTATATTATACTATTTCAAGAAAACATCATTGAAAATTTAAATTTTTATTATGTTATTCAATATGATGATGATGAAATCCTAAGACACTACTTTTGGGCAGATGTAATAGCTGGTGGAGATAATTTAGGATATCATGTAATTTGACATGACAATATAAGAAAGATAAATGTTATGTCACTTTCTCCATTTACATAAATATCACTACCAGGGTATCTTTTTTTATTATGCATTATTAGTTGATAAACAATAGAAACATTCAAATGAATTTTAAAAGAATGCTTATATATATTAGGTGGTTAAACTCCTATGTTGATTCTAACTTGTCAATCTTTTGCAATGAGGGCCACTGTGAAAGAAGCACTTCTAAATATAATGTATAAATGTTGCATTTAGCATACATTTCAAAAACTGCCAACGTATGTTGGTGACTTGTGTAAAAAAAATATGATCACTTCAAGAACCTACAGGATGTGTGGTTTTTTAGTAGAAAACAATTGAAGAATTTAAAAATAAATTAAATGAAATGATCCACATATATCCCAAGTTAGAGGCAATTGATTGGGAATAAAACCTATATAAAAAAAGAGAAAAATGGGCTAAACCCTATTATAGTGATGTTTTTATGGTAAGAATAAGCAAGACCCAGTGAAGTGAAGCCATGAATAACTACTTTAAATATTGGGCGAAAGTGCATATATTTTGAAAAAATTTGTTAGAAAATATGGTGAAGCCATTGGTAGACATTGCCACTATGATAAAAAGTTAGTTTCAAAATGAATAATGAAATCATACTTACCAAAAATGACATCAAATGAAACTTAATTTGTGAGATATTTTTACATCAAAGATGCTCAAAAAGTTCTACCAATAGGAGTTCACAGCAATTATTTTTTGTGCTAGTTTGCTTGATGAATTTCTTGTGAGATTAGAATATATAATATAAATAAGTGATGGAAGGCCAACAGATAGATAGAGTAGACACAATTGATAAGAAATTCACAAATTTATATGACCAAAGAAGTCAATATTTGTCAAGTCGTTAATGTAAACTATGAAAATCTTTGGGCATTGTTTGTCATCATATGATTCAATACTTTTTGCCGAAAAATTATATAATCTACTGCCTTCTTATATACTTAAAAAGATGAATTAGATGCAAAAAAGATTATAAAAATTCACAACTTGCCAAGCATTGTCAAATGCTAAACCATCCTTAATAATGAAGAAAAAAAATCTTCAAAGTCAAACAAGTGCATCTCCAAAACATTGTCATGTAATGAGCATTATGAGAATATGTTAGATAGATTCAACAAATTATTCGCATGTCTAGAAAATATAGAAGTTAATTTTCATGAATTAATTAATGATGAATGAAAAGAAGTGTGTGTCATACTATGATTTATCATAATGAGCATGAAATTATGGTCAATTTGTGAGGCTCGGTCAAACACATGTAAAAGGAAGTTCTAAACGAATTTTTTTCATACATCCATCAAAGTAAATTGTAGAGACACTGTGTAGCTTGTAATTGACATGGACATGATTGTTGTAGATTTAGTTTAAGCATCAAAGCAAAGTAAATTTTCACATTTCTTGTAATTAGAAATTGTATAAAACTTATTATTTTGACTTATTTGATGTTTTGTAGGAATACTTCAATTGATGTTGAGGTTGCGACACAAGAGACATGCTATTCATATAAAGGAACAAACCATGGCAAAATGAACTATCCAAAATTGAAGCTTGCAACTAATGACATCTTTGCATATGCTTTGAACATATTATTTTGGTTTAACAAATTATTTGTGAGTATATTTTCAAGAAACTTGATTGATGAATTGATCTAATCCATGAATTGATTGTCATCAACATTTTCATTAGTACAACTCTTGCTTCATCTCTTTGTCTAATCAATCTGTATCGACAAAAAATGGCAGACACAACCAACATGTGTTATGAAGCTTTGGTGAGGTTGCAAAATGGATTTTGTGAGTGTTTTTTACTTTTTTTAAGTGCTTAACTTAACTTATGTGCCACCTACTATTCTCCTTAAAAAAAGAAAACAAACAGGAGAGAATTAGTTGATCATTTATGAGATTATAGTATCTGTCAATACTTTTTTCTTCTTTTATTTTGCACTTTCTAAATGTACTTATAGATTTACTTATTCTGTGTGATGTAATAATGGTTTCCGGTGTTCACGAGTGCGGGAGTAAAGGAGTCATCGTCTATCAGACTGTAAGCGTATCTGAGGAGTCAACGTTCTGAAGTTCGTTAATCAACCTCCAGGACTGGCAATCGTCATCAAAGCCTGACTTTTCCATAATGAGTCTTGACCTTTCAAGAAGGTCCTGACCTTTCAAAACAGTCCTCAAGTGTTGATGAAGTTGGACGAAGCATTGGATGACCAATATGTTGTACTTATTTATTGTTAATTAGAAAGTTGACAGGACTGTACTTTCTATAATTATACTTTTGTTTTATCATAAATACATTGTCCTTATTAACTATTGTCATTTACACAACAATGACTATTCATCTCTATTGGATTGTACTTATCCACAAAATTTGAGGACTCTCCACTATTCTATTTTCATAGGTTTACAGTATCCAAAATTATGTCATGTATTTCGCTTGATAACTTGTGGGAAAACCTTCTGAAGAACCATTAGAAGCAATTGTATTTTCCATTGGGTTATGCTATATATTTTGCTACCACTCGTGAAGGCTGTCGTTTGTGAAGTGGTTTTTTTTCATTGCGCTGAAAAATGCATCATTATTGAGCTTAATTAGATCCAAGTTCCTAATGATGACACAAATTAAAATGCTTATGAATTCATTGGGTTTATGGATTAAAATGCACCAAGCATGTTTAAAGGGCTCAATTATGACACGCAAGGGAAAACATATGTATATAAGATTTTGTTAAATTTTAAAATCAACATTAATTTTTTTTGTAATATAAATTCAGTTAACATTTTAAAGAAACTGCCTTTATATTGATTTTATGTTTTCAAGCATGCAAGTCACAACAAATTAAGGTCCAACAGGTCTTTTAAACTTTAACAAAGCTTGCTTCTAACATTGTAGCAGAAATCATATTGATGATCCTTAAAAACCATGTCTCCTACATATCTAATTTGATTGCCCCAAATTTCAACAAATTCTAAGCATGTTTGGTCCTACATTTGATTGTTTTTCCCAAGTCTATTTTCCACAACTTTTTAAATTGCAAAAATCAAATTCTAAAGTTTGCATAACTTGCGAACTTCATACACAAAACTATTTTTTTGTAACTTTTCTACATAATTTTTGCATAATTGTATTTTTTCACCAACTTCATGATATCATTTAATTCTCTTTAAATTCCTATTATTCTCTGTTATGCAAGGAATATATAGACTAAATGTTAATGTAAACCAAATTGAAACCCTTTTCATTTTGAAATGTGGTAAGAGAGTCATGAAAAGTAATTGTATTTTTGTTATTTTGTCATTCTATTTCTACTTTGTGTTACCAACATCATAACTTTTTACCCGGTGTATACTTAAATTCAATAGATAAATCCAAGTTGATTTGATAGAGTTTTAGTCTGACAAAATGTACTTCTTTAACATGTTTTGCGTACTTTGTTTTCTACCATAGATATCTGGCCCTATATCTTTTGTGAAACCTATCAATTGAAGTTAATTGTCCTACATATAAAGACTTTTTGTACCAAATTTTGTGCCAAACTAACATGATTAATCTAGTTTTTGAACTCATCAAAGTCACCAACTGAACTATGTTGTCCGGTTCATCAGACTTGGGTAAATTTTCATGTTTCAGCTTGTTAGGCTAGGTTCAATCTGATTTAGTATATAGTCTTGCTTTCTCTTTTGCTTTCAACATAGTCAAATTTTTGTAAGGTGTCCTAACTCTAATGTAAGGTGTCTAGTTTGTAAGTCTTAATTCACCATGTTAGTTTATTTATTTTTATATGAATATTAATTTTTATTTTAAATATCATAATGCAACATTCTATTTTAAACTTGTATTTGAATTTACTAAGGAATTAGAGCTAGCTCATCAAGTGACTTATGAAAACAGTCCTTCAATGTGCATTCATGATCTAACTGACTCTTGTAAGGATTCAGTTTCAAAATCAAACATATTATAATTAGATGTTTTGTTATATTTGAATTGCATTGCATGCAGTTTGTTTTCATTATGTATGAAATGGTTCATCATGCATTGTATATATTCTTTGTTTTCAACTCTCACTCGTTGATCAACATGAATGTTGTCCACACACATGCATGATTCCTCCTTGAGATTAAGGAAATTTGGCACCATTCCCTTTATTCCCTTGAGATGCTATGGGTGAAGGTCAAATGCCTTGACATCTTTTATGATACACTTTCAAACTTACATCATAGTTTCTCAAACTCTTTTTCAAATAGTTTTCAAAATTTAGTTTCCAAAACCTCATTTTGAGTACTATCCTCAAATTGTCTAGCATATCCATCTTCAAAATCTTTTCCCAAACTTAGCCTTCACCATGAGATGAATCATGTTCTGAATCACTTAGGATTTACATGGAGTCTACAACTGGTTCGTAACATGCCATGGGACAATAGTCCTTGTGTGTCATTAACAAAATTAGGCATTTCCTACATGGATTCCAATATCCACTTTAGGTTCAATCTTGTTGTTGTAAACTATGTTCTAAATTATATTTCAAACTTTGATTTCAAATTCTCCTTCAAATCCAATGTCATTTTCATAGTTTGATTTTCTATTTAGTTTCTATAACAACATGCATCATGTAATTGTAGGATTGCATATCATGACCTGATGTTAAAAAGGGTTTCTTATTTGATATGTTCTACACTTTTGAAATCCTGAGGGTCACATTGTCTTTCAAAATTAATTGCTTTTCAAATTTTATTAGTATATACATTACATGTTACACATTGCAAATTAGGTTTGAAGCATAACATGTGTGTATTTTGAGCATTCAACAATGTTTGTTGGACGTTAGATTAGTTACCCTGGTTATGGGACCAGGAATAGCCTATCGTCATATTGACAGATGGGTCCCATATCATTTCAATGGACGGAGGAAAGTTTTTTGTCTTTTCTCATTGGTTGAATGCATGATCAAAATTTTGCACGTAAACATTCATCCCCTAGAATGCCTGATGAAAGGCCTTCCAAATACCAGATTGTAAATGTTTTGCACCATGCTTTTGTCCTAATCTTAGACCTCCACATGTGTCAGTTGACCATCACAAGAATAACCCCCAACACAAATCAAAACCATGTGTTTTCTTGGATATGCACCTGATCATCATGTATATATATTTGCCTTGACCTAAAGAAGTGACACACATATATATCTAAAAAAAGTTATAGTAAATGATTGTAGATTTTTATTTGATAAATCTGGCAGTAGCCAAGTTGAACCTTCCATGTCTCAATCTACTTAAGAACTTCTTGTCCTTACCAAACCTCATTTGAAGCCCAAAAAAATAAACCTACCAACTGACTATACCACTTCAGGGCCATTGGAAAACACAACCAAGAACTTGAGCCTTCACCATTAAACCATATTGAAGAGATAGTCTCGATGCCACCACCACCATCTCATCCTACTTGAACCCACTCAATGGTGACATGCTTGCAAGATGGGACCCTAAAACCATGTGTCTTCATTGTAGGGAAATTTGCCATATCAACTGCCTTGTTTACATCTCTTATTCAAAACTATGAGGCCATTTTTTCAGGAAGGCTACGATCCAAACTAGCACAAGGCCATGGAAAATGAAATTCAAGCTCTCCAGCATAACTAAACTTGGGCGTTGGTACTATGCCAAGCTTCGTGGTACGATGTAAAAGAGTATATACAATAATAAAAAAAAACTGAGAGTTCTCCAGAGAGATATGAAGCATGTTTGGACACCAACGGCTTTAGTCAAGTAGATGATACAAAATTGCTAATAAGGAATTGCAAATTTCATATTTATGACTAAAGATCAAGTAGCAGACATTTTGACTAAGCCCCTACCAACTAGAGACGCGAATACTTTGTTGACAACCTCAATGTGCAAGCTTGCAAAATGACCTTAGGGTATTAAAGGAAACGAAGGCATCCATCAAGACGTTGAGAAAGGAGATAGCGCAAAACAAGCAATCCACCAAGACATCGAAGAAAGTGACAACACAAGTCAAGGAAATCTTAACGAGAATGGCAATAGAAAAGAAAGCTTTATAGCTTCTTTATGAGTAAAGAAGAATGTTGGAACAACTCATGCACTTGAGCGCTTGCGATTTTTTTATGTTAGGCTGTTGGAAATCAAGATATTGTACGAGGCATATAAATAGTGAAAACTCCTCTAAAAAAATAAGATAGAAAAATACATTTCAGAAAGAAAGGATAGTAGATGTAAGCTAACACTGAAACCACTTCAAATTCTCTCTCTCTCTCTCTCCCACAGTTGCGTGTTGGTGTCCTTCACCACAAAGTCCTCTTTTAGCACCTGGTAATATCTCTCAAACAATAATAGTCATCCCAGAGGTATGCTGAAAACTGCGAAAGTTGAATTTAGAGCAGAACCGTCTCTACTTCATCTATTTTAAGTTCCAGCGGTGTGTGCCACCAGCTCGCAATGAGGGTCGTGCGCGTCCTACCTTCCACGCTCTCCTCTACGGAACCTTAGCTATTCTCTCTTTTGAATCCACCCACACTATAAATCCTCCATTACCCACAATTAAGAGGTGTGGGTTCCTAACTTTGCCACATTGCTTATTTAGAGAGAAAAAGACAAATGCATAATCAGCTCCAGGACAGTGGTTAGCCAGCTATGGCTACAAATGGAATGGTTCCTCAAGTTTTCTCACTGCTCTAGAGTGTAATCAAACACCCGTATCCTCCCCATGTAGGCATACCTCAGCTTCCTCCATGACCTCCAGCTGTGTTTTTTCTTAAGCTTCCACAACATTCACCCAAGATTTGGGTCCTTGTGTGTTGAGGTCCATCCCCATCTCTGTGCTCCTCCATCCCTCTAGCATTAGGGTTTGCATTGGCCTACATCTCCTCATTCTCACACTCCATTTGTTTGGGCAGGGGAAAGATGCCGAGAACCGATCCTCGTGCAGTTTGCATAAATGGTATAGTGTAGCATGATAAAATGTAATTAAAATAATAACTTTTAGAAACACATAGGGAAAACCATTTTTAATTTTTCCCTATTTGGAATGGTATTGACCGTTACTAAAAGTAATCTGAAACACCATTTTTAGAAAACATTTTAGGAACAACCAGGCATCTTCTAATTACTTTTAGGAACAGTATGTTTTGGACCATTCCTAAAAGTGACATGTGTTATTGAGTACGTAATCAAATGTTTCCTAAATTTGGAGGGAGTATGGTTCATCTTGTGAAAAAAAGATATAGGTTGCTGCCCTCATAACTTTATATGTTCAGGAGGAATGGGCCAATCAATGGCCTACTATTGGCCACAGTTATTGCCCTACGATCGAGTTGTGTGCACTAGGTAGTGCAGACAACAAATATGCATCGAAGAAAAAAAAAAAAAAGTGAGTCATGATATTTTAGGAATATTTTATAAAAAAAAATGCAATTTTAAGCTTCTAATCTTTTCATATCACTGTTTTGTCCTTATAATGGACCCTCTTTTCATTTAGTCATGGGTATTTTAGTCATTACACACCCATGTTCACAGGGTGTGCATGTCACCATTTTCGATTGCACTGAGCTTTCATTGTGTATGAATGCTTTTTTTCTTTTTTTTTTGTTCTCATTGGAACCTATGTCCCAATATTGATCGGGTCCAATCCATTTGATCATCACCCCGGCTCCCCATCCCCACCCCCACCCCCTTATTTGATGAAACAAATAAGAAAACTCACTTGATATACGTATATATTTATTTTTTGAAACGGTCTCCAATTTAGTTGGCGCCTCGAATGTGATACTCAACGGGAAGAAGCTAGAAATAATGTGGGACATTGTTAAAGTGGGATGGGAAATGACACTCAGTACTTTTCATCACTAGCTAGCCTCATTATTTTTTATTAAATGAAATACCGTTGGATTCTCCTTATAAACTTTGCT
This sequence comes from Nymphaea colorata, assembly GCF_008831285.2. Classification (NCBI taxonomy): domain Eukaryota; kingdom Viridiplantae; phylum Streptophyta; class Magnoliopsida; order Nymphaeales; family Nymphaeaceae; genus Nymphaea; species Nymphaea colorata. The sequence goes on along the minus strand of NC_045147.1, from coordinate 3,972,661 downwards.
ATATTTCATTAACTAGACAACATGAACCTGCGTATCTAAAGTACGCAATTAAAAGATCCTGATGGGGATGGGGGGGACAAAAGATGATAGCCTTGTGAATAGTTATTGATGAAGTACCAGCTGATCAAGCTGTAACTGAAAAAAGAAAAGAAAAAAGAAAAGCAAAAAAAAAAAGGAGAAGAAAATGAGTGGTTGTTATACAACATATGTATAGTGAAATCAAATTTGCTTCAGTAACTGACGAATAACATAAATGATACAGAGAAGTAGCCCATAATCCTACAACGACCCCATGCTATCTTTTGAACGCTGACTTGCTTTGACGTCTACCCACTTTAATTTAACTAGTACATGCGCTATTAGCTCTTAGAAGAACATATATTGGGTGCCATGGACCAGGTATATTAGTAATTACCATTTTTTATTTTTTTCACATTGTATGTATAATACTAGGTACTTACGTAATAATTATGCTAATAAGAGCTATGATACTGCTTGAAACACATCTCTTGGCATATATAGTCAGGTGAAGTTCATGAATAACTAGTGACTGGATTGAAAGGACGGGCAGTTGAAGGGAATTACTTATCAGTGCAAAATTTGAGAAAACGGTGCACTTTGTTATGATGAAAGATGAAACCGTGCAGCTAAGTGAGCATGCATAAGTTGTAGTTTGAGTCACTACTCGTTATAAATTAAGGCGAGACCAAGCAGCTGACTCGATGGGCAAGTTTAAATTGGATTTTGGTCCTACTTATAACGCAGGAATGGAAGAACAAGATTTATTTTCATATTTGGCATTTTTATTTGTAATTTTCTTTTGTTTGGTTCCAGGTTCATAGATCGGGTTTTACCTTATTTAAGAGCATTTAAGCGGTGGCAGAGACATATGGGGGGTGGTGTGGGCAGCTGCCCACACCAATCTCACCAAAAATGTTTATTTTTGTATTGTTATTTTGAAATATTTGATTGTTTGTATGCATAAGTACCCCAAAAAGATTGAAGTTATTGAACTAGTGCCCCTATAGTCAAAATTTCTAGCTCCGTCGGTGCGTTTTAGCCTTATTTCTAATCAGTCGTAGTTAAATGAAAAATTCTAATGGTTTTTTTGAATTTTCTTTTCCTTTTCCATTTCCCGATTGTGTCTAGATTAGTTTGGAGTTCGAAGTTCAGACAAAATGATTCAGAAGAAAAACGGAAGCTGAAAACTGGATCTAGTGAATCAGGAAGACACTGTTGGTGGGCTGGCTAGATCAGAGAGAGAGGTGGTGGAGGCCTGGGTTTTAACACAGAAGGACAAGTAGAAGGGGACCTGGTAAAAGGCACCCATGCACGACGGTATTCGGCTACTCATCAAGTCAGTGAGTCACCGATCCACCCATCTCTTCTACCATGCACGTACCGTCTGGGACCATCAGAGCATTAACTTATGCCTGCCACGGCTCCAAGTTAATGATTCCTTCGCCTTATCGCCATTACAGACCAGAGAGAGTTCCGATCGAACACCACAGTGTATGTCTACTGTTTCTGCAGACCAACGAATGAATGCTGAAGAAGATTAAAGCGATCACGATAACAAGATTGGTCGTGGAAGATGGTGGACCGTCCATCTGCGTGAGCTTATGACTCTTTCTATGCATTTTTAAAGAAGGCCCCTGTGGCAAGAATCAAAGTGTGCGAGTGCCAGCTCCTTGCAGCTACGCCATTATATATTTAATTGAACAAACTGTGAAGTACAGTACAAATTCCAGGACAGATCAGTAGCTAATGACTACCAGAACCTAATATGCTAGCTAGATGTGATCGCTTTTGAAAATCACCATGTTGAAGGATGCCATAAGTTTGAACCATAGGTCCGATACGTCTAAAAAATGACATCAATATTAGGAAAAGAGAGAGAGAGAGAGAGAGAGAGAGAAAAGGGGAAGGGGGCACATGGAACAGCCCCACAGTTAAAACCAGGTAACTTGGTTATAGATGTCATATTGGTGCACTATTTTTTATGCGCCATTGTGGTTAATGACTAAAATGCTTTAGTTCACATTGAAAAAAAAAAACTTTTTGTAAAGAAAAAATTAAAAATGAAAAAAAGTAAAAAGATTATGGAGGACATTTCTTTTTAATAAATTATCGAAATGTCATTTCATTCTTTACTATGCACGGTGGCCCCGGTGCAAGTAACTTTCTCAAGAAAAACAAAAAACAAAGGACACACCTCTTAGCCCCTAACTCAGGAGAAAAACGCCTACTAGAATGGAATCAGAGATGTGCCCAATATTCCCCTGATGCATGACCAACCACGCTATACTCTCGTTGGGATATTAGGAAAAGAGAGAGAGAGATGCATTCAGTCATTCTTGATTGGAAATTAAGGTTGATGATGGGAAAAGAAGGGAAGTACCAACAAGAGGACTGCAGCTCTAGAAATTGCCGAAGGTTAAATAAGTTAAGTCCGTCCGATCCTGGAGATCATGTAAGATCCATACAATTGGCTCATTCAAAGTACACGATCACCACCAACAAACTTGTTCATGTCATGTGTACGTCCGCGGTAAAAGAGAGTTTGGGTAGAAGGGAAAAGAGAAATAACCTTAATTAACTAATGTTGCCAGCATGGTATTAGTTAGAAACAAATTGCAAATCGAACTTATTAGGTATCCATTGTTTTAATACTTTTTGAACAAAAGTTGGGGGCTTGTATTTAAGAGGTTTCTGAAATTAATAACAAATTATACTATTTGATGAAACTGCTTCAAAAATTAAATCAAATTCATGAAACCTTGTAACATAGTATTTCATCAATCTATTCCAAATTTTGGAGCAATCTGACATACGTGCCAGATAGCCTCTAAATGGTCTGCCGAATGAAGATAAACGTTGAAATCCATAGCTTGCTCGCGTCTATTTAGAGGGGAAAATCGACGGCTGTAATCTGTTTTCTATTTTTTTTTTATGTGTAAAGCCGAGAAAACATGTATTGCAAGGGTCAAATTCTATAAATGAGAAACACCGATTCCTGACTGAAGCCATAAATAACGTACACTTTCATCAAACCGACCCATAACTGTGAGCTTTTGAAAGGACCACGATGATCAGGACCAGGTCTTACTGTTGTACGTACAGGAACACTTCCCCTCTCTCTTACATACATACATACATACACACACGTACGTGAGTGCGTGCACTTAAACACATGCACATGCACATCGGTAAGTAAGTACTGGATGATTTTTGTTACAACTGGAGTCCACCCCGCTCTGGCCGTGCCTCTCGGACTGCACGAATCTGTAAGCATTTTTTTTTTCACTCACCGCAATGCTGTAAGAAAGCGATGTACCCGAAATTGTGAACCATAACAAACAATAATGCCTTGCTGCTCGTGGCAAAATCGCAAATTCCAATTACAGCCAAACAGTGAACTGCAATTCTGAGACATTGTCAGGTTAAAGCTAGAAATTGAGTCACACTAGGAAACCTCGCGTCGGTCTCGCTTTCTTTGGAAAAAATTGATCAGGCTGGTTTACGAACCGAAACTGCCAAAAGATCAGCACCTTTTCCTCAGAATTGCAGGCACAGAGAGAGAGAGAGGAGTGTGTTTGTCACAAGTAGATAGATGAGAATTGCAAATAGAAGTTAAAAAAGAAATGTGTCGATGGAGAGAAATTGACATAAACAGATCAAGTTTAACCCTTACGTGCATCCACACTAGGAAGAAAGAGGGACGTTAAAGATGCAGATCAAGGCTCAAAGTGTCCTTAGCGGACGGCGTGGACGCGGACTGGTGCCTGAGCCCTTGCATAGGTTCGTGCCTTGGGTTAGAGCCGTCCCCGGCGAGCAACTGCAGAGGGTGGTACGGGTGCTGGAACCCCTCTTGCGTCTGGCTATGTGGAACGAGAGGGACACTCCATATGGGCTGCAGAGGGCTCCCACTGATCGTCTGGGCTGGGTTTGGCAGCCATGGGTAGGAGGGAGGCTCCAACCTACCAAACACGACTCTGTTCATGACCGGGAACTGTTGGTTGTGGTGGTGGTGATGGTAATTCATAAACCCATACGCTGGACCTAGGCTCGAGCCCACTGTGACAGGTTGCGCCATGGCCGACTGCAAGTGCACCCTCTTCGCGTGCTGCCTTTCTCTCTTGTGCGCGTTCTGGTGCCCTCCTAACGCTTGAGATGTCGGGAAATTTCTACAACAGTAATGGCACTCGAATTTTCTGCTATTACTACTATTACTGCCCACATTACCACTAAAAACACCACCACCATTGTTGTTGTTGTTGGTGGTGTTGTTGATCTTGCTGTTGGCGTTGATGAGATTGACATTGTTATTGGTACTGCTGTTGCCATCCTCTAGCTCTTTGATGCTCTCTTCGCACACGGTCTCGTCCGAATCTTCCTCTTCCCTGGAACTGCCACGGCTTGTCCCCTTCTCGCCGAATTCTATGCCGAAGAGGCGAATTGCGGCCTTTTCTTTCTTGCCGCTGCCACAATTGCTGTTGTTGCTATTGTTGTTGGTGGTGGTGGCGGTGGTGATAGTGGTGGTGTCATTGACCATGACGCCGGATCTGATGAAGGGCAACTGAGAAAAGGAGTCCACAGAAGCTGGGATGCCGGCTCCAGTACCGGCGCTGGTAGAGTGAAAGTTCATGAGGGTGCGCTCAGCAAAGGAAATGCCTGCCATTAGAGGGCATCATGATGGGGAGTCTGAACTCAAAGGGAAAGGTCTAGAGATGCACGACTATTGTGGTGGGTACTAGAAGGCACCAAGAGGCGCTCTCTTTCCCGTCATTTTGAGGGTCCTACTGATGTCTGACCCTTCTTCTGTGAAAGCCCTCTGACACATGACCATTGCCCCCCCAAAGTACCCTTTCTTTCATTATCCATGCCTCGACATACAGGGAGAAAGAGAAGGGGAGGGAGAGAGGGAGACGAAGGAGAAGGTATCTTTGGGGAAGTGCTCCATTCATCACTCAAGAAAGATAGATGTATAGGAACACATAAAGAAAGAAGAGGGAAAGAGACCTTAAATTGTGATAAATGAGGATAAGAAGACAAGGCTGTGGGAAGAGAACTGTGATGGGTAGCATAGTAAGGGAGTGGTGGTGCTGCTGCTGCTCGTATTCATGGTACTCTCTTACTTTGAGTGTTTGGACTCTCTCTCTTTTATATCGATCTGCATCTCTTCAGACTTGAAGTTGCAGTGGGCACCTGCTGTCCTTCAATTGGGTGGTCCCGTCCCTACTATTCTCCACAAACTGTCCCATCAACCACACCAAATAAGGTGAATAATCACCTTCCGTTTCAAAGTACGTAGCCAACCCCACCCCTTTCCCCTTTTACACGCATGGCCTTAACTTTCTAGCGATATTCTCTTTCTTCTTCACTCTTACCTATATGCCCTGCGCGAAGAGCTCTCTCCCTTTCCATCAAACCTACTTTTGGGTCCGGCTATGGGGAACCCATGGACTGATTGCCCACCCTTCCTCATCCTTTGACATCTCCCTCTCTCTTCCTAGCTCTTGGAATCATATTTAGTTACGAGAGCAACTCATTATTATTTCATGAATGAACATCAAAAAATTGAGCTACGTTCACAAAACACTAGTTACACTACAAATCTACCCTAATGTTTAATGTAGATTCATTAAACAGTAACAAAATGTTACAATTACCAAACAACCTCTTAATCTCACAAATTGTTTTAGTGGATTGTAAGAATAATCTTTCTACTGAAATAATAAAAGATTGGTCCAAAGGGAACTACTACAAAGACGTGAATGAAGAATGATCCTTCATCTTCTATCTCATACCTTATAAGCGGTTTTGGTAACAATAACAATCTGTTTCCATTGCCAAACTACTTGTACCCTAAGTTTGCATTGCTCCAAGAACTCACACCTAGCGACCACAGACATCTAGCTACCTACACTTTTACAAAGTTAATCATGTTCCAAAAAGCGTGTTCTCTAACAACCAGAGCTTATAATATGGGCGTCACAGTTAGTACCATTTCTGTCTGTACATCCTTGTGAGAGCACTTCTTGTCCCTAAAACCATTGACAGAAAACAGGTTAATGACCTTGGATGCCTTTCACCATGGAAATGAACAGCACTTCCAACTGTACTTAGGAAGTGATGTTCCCCCAACAAGATGCGCCGCAAAAAATTCGCCATCTTATTCATTTTCTAGATGAAAGGCATCAATAATTGGGAGGTTTATGGTGAGGTTTTTCCAAATTAACCATGAAACTAGGTTGTAGAACCCTGGACCTAAGCCATCTTCACTAGATTAAGCTCCATACACCTGATTATGAGCGTAAGCTCAAAACCTTGATGTGTAAGAAGTCGAGAGCTCAACAATGGCGTCCATTCCGCGTCATCCTGATCAGTTATCGGACTCCTGTTTTGTGATTTTCACTGGTAACATGTAAAATCTGCTTATCTGATTAAGCTTTAGATTGGTTCCCAAGCATTGGTACCTAAGAAGAAGGTTAATTTAGCAAATGCAGCATGCTTATATATATAGCTTCTTCAAATCCATGAGGTCATTACTGTTATATGTGCTAGAAATTATGCTATCTCGTTATATTAACTTTGGCATTCTCTTATTCGGTGGGGAGCACAATTTTCATCAAGTTGCTTACGCACAAAATGTTGGTTCCTTTTGTTTTATTTTTCCTTTGATCCTGGCAGGACCTTTGTAATTCACTTGAAAAGAAATGTTCGCACATCCGAATGATATGATTCACAGAAGGTGTTGTGTACTGGAAAGTCATGAAAATCATATCAATGTGACTCCAAAGACATGAAAATTAATCATGTCTATGGGACTCGATTCCGGGAGAATCTTATTGGATAGCGGTACTGTTGCCACGCTTTTTAGTCTACATCACATGGATATGCCTAAAAGGACATGAGATATGCCGTTTTTAACAATTGTCCGTCAAAGGTGCGCACAGTTAGAATCTCTAATGAAAACTTGTAGCATTTTTAACATGATCTAATTGTCCTTTTGTGGATAAAGGTCCAAGGTGTAGGCCTCATTAAAGGAATATATGTGTAATATAACTGATCTGAAATCAAATTGCTTGGTTCATATATATACAACCAATTTTTAACTTATGGTTAGAAACGTGCATATTAATATTGTAGCAAGTCAAATTGTCATCTGGAAGCTTCGTCAGTGGCTTGTAGTTTACCAGTAATATTAGCAAGCCATTATTTTTTTTTTTGGGACTAGCTGTAAGACTTATATATATATATATGTGTGTGTGTGTGTGTAACGTAGTTTCTTTTTCCTTTTAAGTTAATTAAGAAAAGTGATTAGATTAGTGTCAAAAGGAAAATCTGGATTTATAAGCCCATTATTAACATTATGCGTTGTGTTGGAAATAATCTTGTCAGTATGGGTTTCATAGATGAATCGCTTAATTTTTCAATGATGTAGCATATTGTCTCATAGATGAGGACCCATTTCGGCCCATATTTAAGGAAAGGTCATTTTATTATATGTTAGAATGAAAAATATTTCTAATACTCTTTTATTTTAATATCGATATTTTTAGTTACGATTATTATATGTTAGAATGAAAAATATTTTTAATACTCTTTTATTTTAGTATCGATACCGATATCAATCAACTGTATGGGCCGATAGAGGTCCCGTATAGAGTAATATATATGGATCGGTATGGCAAAGGCCTTGTGTCCACCTGATCTACTTCACTTATGTACATGCACGCATGTTTTCTCACATCTCGTTGGAACAAAAAAAAAAATGAAATGATCCAGATATCATTCTATATTAATAATATAATAATATAAAAAAATGTTTGTTTTCTCACATCTCGTTGGAACAAAAAAAAATGATATCATCCAGATATCCTTCCATATTAATAATATGAAAAATGTTTGTAAATATCCAGCTTTTTTTGCAGTACACGATTTTAAAGCGATTAATAATTGTATACATATTGGCCTGCATGTATAAGCGTTATAATCATGATTGGAAAAGCTTTATAATTTATGCCAAAAATATCCATCCATTTTATGAATGATGGTACACGTTGCGTTTATGCAAACTCTCCTCCATGTACAGAATGTGTAGTGACCAAAATACCCTTTATCAAGTGAACAAAGAAGGTTTTGAAAAGGATAAAACAGAAAATTATAAATTGCACCTCGTGATAAAAAATTTCTAAAATGTCCCAACCATCTTTCTTTTTTTTAAGTCACGTATATTTGTTGCGTGTACACAACTTGATCTCATATATATATATATATATATATAGGCCTAACTTGTACGTTCCTTCTTTTAAAATGGCATAGTGTTTCCTGTATCAACAACGTATGGATTTCACTGAAGCTCTTTCTTCCCCCAACCTTTTCCCTTCTAATCATTTGGGGAAAGATTATACGTCACTGCAAACTATCTAAGAGAATCAATTATGTACTGTAGCTTATATAACCTGGACATTGAGGGTGAGGAAGTTTCGAGATCAAGGTTTAACAACTTATGGTACATGATGCAGTGGCAGAGAGGACTTCTCCTCAACCCCTGAACTAAACTAGAGAGAACGAAAAGATATGCAAAATAGAACGGAAGAGGGAAAGGAAACGCAAATAATGGTTTGGGCTTTCATTAAACTCAATATGGATTACTAATGCGGCATGAACACCCTCATATAGATTAAAAGCGAATCAAGATCTAAACAAAAGAGAATAGTAACTAGAATCCAAAATATGAGAAACAGATGCGTCAGTAGCTAAGGAAGTTATTTTCCAACACTGCTACTTTACTCATCAAATTTCCTCCTAAAAGATCACTCTCATAAGAAAAGCAAAAAGGTCAGTCATAGAGTTTTTTATTTAAAAATGAACACCTATAATATGTAGATCCTAGGACAACGAATTATTATTATTGTCTAGGTAAATCAAATGAATGAAGTATATGTAGTTAGTTAATGGGAAAGACAAATGCACCTCTTCTAAAATTGATGTGAAACCTCATAATTAAGCTAAAGTGAGAGAACTGACTACTTGAACTGAACTGGCTACTGCGTCCCCACAAAGTGTTGCAGGGCCCACACAGTTCACATCATTTTTATATGAGGGAATTAAGATACCCAAATATTCGGTTTGAGTACTAGATTTTGTTTGATAAGCCAACTGGCCTTGCAATAATTCTAATTGTTTGTTCTAAGGATTAATCATCTTTAGTAATTATTTGAAAATTATTAATAATTGCGCAATCTGCTAAAAGATTATCTACAACCTCCATGATCCATTTGCATATAATAAATGGTTACCAACATGAGTATCAATAATGTAGATTTGTTGAACCTAAGTATATAAATTTCTTGATAGTGGTTGACCGATGAGAGATCTTTTAGAAAATAAATTTTGCAGATGGGATCTTCCGGATGACTATGTCCGCTCTCATCAAAGAAGAGAGGGTAGTGGGATACCTCCTTCACGTCCACGATCGGTAAAAGTTACCGCCGGCAACCCGATCGCCGGCAATTTTCTTCGAAGTACATTTCAATGCAGAAAATAAAACCTCATGTCAAGGGCATAACTGTCCAACAGCGCTTCTTTTTTTTAATTTTTACTTTGTTTTTGGGAAAAGTCGTCAAAAGGAAAGGATGGCATTTAAAAAAATTGAAGATTGGCTGGACGCAAAGGAAAAGCGGTGATAAAAAAGGGGATAGGGATATTAATGCCTTTCTTTCCTTCTATTTTTCCCTGACCACAAAAGAAGAAAACACCAACGTTAGTTCTTCCTTTGATTATTGCATTTTCGAAGGCTTTTGCCACATTTGGCTATGTGGCTCTTGCATGATCTTTCATCTTTTATATATATATATATATATATATATATATATATATGTATGTATGTATGTATATAGTAATTTAATGATTCTTTGAGGGGTATCTGGGGTTGGCCTCCTCTGGCAAAGAAATTGCTCTATTTGATGCATGCTTGACCTATTTTGCCATTATTGCTCCCTCAACTGTACACATTTTCATAATTGTAGGAGTTGCCACTCATGGACCAGTCACTTTCCTCTCCTCATCTACCACAACTCCCTTTTGGCTTGTTGCGCATATGGAGTAGGACATGTTGCCGTCACTCCCTCAATGACCTTGCCTCTAGTTTAAGTATGCTTTCATCCACTTTAAGACCAAATATTATAAGAATCTAGGATTGGAGAACGTCTCATTTCCAGCTTCTCACTTTTCTTCGCACTAAAATTTCGTCAATTTTCATGTCCTTCTTGAGGTTCTTCCTTGCAGGTCTCGAGGTCTTGGCCTTTCCCAGCTTAAGTTAACTAACTGATCTTAGTCCAACACCTTAGTCAACAGGCGAACCGAACTCGAGTGGTAGAGGCAGCTGTAGGCTGTTGTAAGCTGTGGGCTATTGCCTATATTAGCTCCCACATAAGTTGGTCTTATTTATACACCAATACCTCCTTATTTTTTATTTACTTACAACCGGAAGATGCCTCTTAAAGTTTAAAGTTTAAACTATTAATGCCCTTAATTAGTCAGAAGTTTCAAGGGAGCTTAGTATAGTTGGTCCAGCTGTTAGCACTTAGCATGTAAACAGGGCATCGTCACTGCAAACGATGGCAACATTACCACTCAAGTCCCAAAGCAGGCACTGAACGTCAAGGACAGACGGTAGGGAAGAGGCTTCATTTTCTTGGGTATCACCTCCTTAGTTACTCAGAAACTTTTGGCTGCACCACTGCCCAACTCTGGTTGGGAAAGGCTTTTTCGGGTTCAAAAATTTTGGCTTCAGAGCTTTGCATTATTGAGAAAGCAACTGTTGCTACAGCAGGTTAAACCAGCACAGCCAGATCATTACCTAAAAAGTAGCTTTTCTACTATTCAAGAAGAAGGGAGAGGAAGAAAAAAAACTAAGGGACCTGTAATCTAGTCTGAGCTTCCTGCTAGAAAAGACTGGATATGTCTGGGCCGGATTACTTCCGCATTCCAATATGCACTTAATGACAGTGCAATGAATTAAATTGCTAGGGTTTGGGTTTTGGCTGTCTATCTCCTTTGCCCCCACATCCGACCTCCTCTTTAAGGCGATATCCCTCTTTCAAACCAGTTCCCCCTCTTCATAATTAAAGGCAAACATTGGGAGGGGGGACCGTTTTCATCTAGATCAAGGCGAACGGGACCTGGCTTTAAAGTATGTCCCCTTCCTCCCTCCTAACAAGCGCCGTCACCATCTCCCTAATTCCCTACTGGGCCTTCTCGTGGTCTTGCCCTCAAACTCCTTCCTCCCTTGGCTCTTTCGCTCTTAAATTAATCTTCCGCTTCCTTTTCGGTCGCTCGATTCATTAGGTGTCGTGACCTTGACGTAGCGGGCTGGGCTTTGACTCATGCGTCCCTCTCTGTCCAGTCCACAACTTGGAGTGCATGTGGATTCAGTGGAAGACATGGGGACTGCATGTGGAGTCAAGACGACATCGACCGGTTTCATATGTTTACTGTGCTTGAGGATAGACAGTTGGGAGATCGAGGCCGCTGCAGCAAACTGTCATATATATGCATTAGATATTAATGCTATATATGTTTTTGTCCAAAATTAAAAGCAAACAGCTACTTTTTTTCTTATTTTATGTCGCTAAAACTATTGTAAAAGTGCATTTCATCGCTAGAAACTGTAGCCAAACAAGTCTGGCATGTTACGGATGCATTTTCTGCGATGGCTAAAATGGGAGGGATATCAGGTTTATAAGATGGCACTGTCACTTTCAGTTTAAACGATGATATATATATATATATATATATATCAACCAAGGTTTTCACCGCTGCTCCGAAGATGGTTTACATTTTTGTAAACAAGTCTTTTTAGTTTTTTTTCTTTTTCTCTTCAATCATAGAAAAGGGGACGCTGTGAAAAAGTAAAAATTGGTGAGTACTTCAGATGAACAATGAATCATCTTCATCCTACGTACTGTACAGTCCTAGACATGAGCTTCTTGAACAAATATTAACGAAAACGTTCATGAATGATCAAATAACCAACTTAATTATTCCATAAGGTCTCGTACAAAAGAATATGACAATCGGAATCTCGAAAATTCCAGATGTCGGGATGCAATATCGGCAAACCAAACTAGTACAAATTACCTTATTTATAGCCAAAATTGCTGACATTATTCGTTTCCCTTGTGATGCTGCGCCATAGATGAAGAGGTGAATGTGTCCACATTAAAGGTGGAGCGTCCCAAAGGTGCAAAAGGGATTGGTTGAGAATTAATGGACGGATGGATACGTAAGACTATGGAATGATCATGTTGTCAGATGGGATCGAGGACCACTCCACCACATCTTCATCTTGATGGTAACCAACCAATGGCTCTCTCTCTCCAATGATAAAAGGCGTTGCTTTCGATTGGCCACTGCTGCAATAGCCAAGTAGGAGAAAATTAAAATAAAGAAAAGGTAAAACAGCTGGTTCGGATCTACCGGTTGGACTTTTTTACAGTTTTTCATTTTTGAACTTTGAAATATTTCCAACAGGCCACAGCTCGATTTCGTGTCAGGGAATCGTTTGAGATCATCTTTAGAAGAGTCAGAGTAATACCTAGCTTTTAGAATCTTGAGCTTCTGTATTACGTACTTGAATAGGTTTCGACCAGCTTCACGCATTTAATTTTCTTCAGTGTTAGTCATACTCCATCTATTCTGATTATTAATTTATTGTCGGAGACACACAAAATAACTGGTTGGACTACAGGGCTAGTAATATTTGGTTATTAGATCAAATCCTATTGACACTATTTTTCTACTCTACAAACAGTTGATAACTTGATGCCAGTTGACGGTTGTTCTGCTCTCTACCCAGATCCCAAAATAGCTTTAAACTCAAGAGCAAGAGCAAGGATTGGGAAGAGGTTCCTGGGAAGAGGTTCTGACCTTGAATTTCAAGTTATCTCCCTCCCAAGCTGTGAGTTTTTCGGCAAAAGATCTTTAGATAAATGGTGAATTATTATGCTTCGTTCAAGTTGAAGGCTAGTTCTATTAGCAGCTGATTCACGAAACCAGGACGACAGGGGCGTCCTTGAAGCACAAAGAACTACATGGGAAATCCGGTTCGAAACTTGCTTAATCAATCTGATGACAATACCTCTTTTAGACTAGCGTTTGCTAGTCATTTTCCATTTTATGTTCTCCCACTCTGGAAATTTTCAACTTCATCTAAATTAAAGAATGCCAAGACTATAAATTTTTCATCGTTAGTTGAGGTTTTGGAAGCAAATTTGCGCTCTGATTTGGTTTGGTCTCTCCGGAACAAGATCATTCAGCCGTCTCACAAGGATACAGCCAGCCTACAACCAAACCTGATTTCTATGCAATGCACCATGCAACACCTACGTCTATGTTATAACATGTAACGCACGTCATGGCTTGATCACAAAATTAAGTATTTTTAATAATAGGTACTCGATATATATATATACATAATGTTTCTGTGTACTAAACTATCTATACACGTCTACAACATATATCCTAAACTAATTAAGAATTGAAAGTCGGCATCTTGGCATCTAATTTTACAAAAGAGAAGGTAAACGAATTCGTCTCACATCATATCTCGGGCCCCAGCTCATGATGCCAGTGTTTTAAATGACACAAAATGATCAGATAGGTTGATCCGAATGTCATTGGCGTGACCATTCATCTGCTTGCAGTACTGAATTCAATAAGGTTCAACTGCCCAGCAAAAGCGACTTAAATTCCCAAAAAAATTTCATAGAATCCAAACGAGGGCCAGCCATATATGCTAATCAAGATCTAGAGCACCTTTAGTGGCGCCTTTAAAGCATGTCTCACACAAGTTGTGTTGGCACAATAAAGACGCATCTACGAAGTCCTGTGTACGTGAATAGTGTGGTAGTTGAGGTTCAAACGGCTAAAAGTTTGATCTTTTAAATGAATTCAGAAGAGCTACACGTCTACTACATTCCCTTCCATGGTGTTATTCTGATTTTTCATCAAACTTGATGCCCTTAGTTGGCTCTGAATAAATGAGTGAAAGATATGTCCGATTCCAACTAAAGATTCTTTCTGTGACTGGCGCAACTGGACCATAATGACGAAAACTATACGAAACGAATCCCAACTCTAGTTAAGTTGGGATTTAACTAAGCATGAGAAATTGCATGCACATACATACGGTCAAGAGATGAACACTAAGATGAACTGTCCAATCAATTTGATCAAGTATCTATCATGAATACATGAGACAATGCTTTAGAGCCAATACCAGCTACCGTCTTCCAACTTCGAAGGTCCTATTGTTAATTAATTATTAATAACTTTTGGATTCTGCTGTATATTCTTTCACTTGGATGCTTACAGTATTAGAACTTAATGGTCCTTATGCTTTGTATTGCTCGTATCCCAATTGGGTGCACAGATTAATGCTAAAGAAATAACAATCTTTTGATATCAGAAGACTTTACATGTAAGAGACGGAAATTCAAATCCTTATAAACTCCCTACCAGCTGTGCATCAAAAAACTTGGCTTATTTGATGTCACTTAACAGCTTCATAGACATCAGGAACTGTTTGACTAGTTTTACAAAGATATTACAAAGATGAGACCTACTTTTTGCAAGGTATAATAAAGTTCTTGTGCTTTTCCTGAACATTGACAGATCTTAGCTCAGTAAGGGTATACAATGAGCTGAGGCCGTCGATCAAATTCTATACGTTCTTTTAGCCTTTTATTTCAATCAGGGGAAGTTGTTTGACAGCAAAGACATTTTGTCTCGGTCGATCTTTTGGTAGATTCATAAGACATTCATAGAGCGCCCTTGATACTAAACAAGCCCCTAAGTCCCTGCTATGCTCGGCTTGCATTTAAATTGCACCCTTTTACATTTGAAGCAAAACGTTGCCATGCTCGAATTTCATGAAGCAAATCTGGCTTTACATAGGTTTGAATGTGGGTCAAACCTTAGCTTGCCAGTTGACAACCCGCCCTGGTAAGGAAGAACGACCTCCTTGTGTGCCTTTAGTGCGCACAATGATTCTCATCTTAAGTGTTTCTTTTGTCTCATGCAACCTCAATGTCTAGTCCTTGTCATTTGGGCAGTCCCCACAAGCAGACCAGAGCCAAGCCACTTGCCTGTAGGGTTCACATCCACAAGGAATAGAGTGAGTTAGATGCCAGTTACTTTTCAACCAATGATATTCTTTTTCTCTTTCTCTCTCCCTCTATCTCTTTCTTATTTTTTCACTTTCCTATTGTTTGCTTCTGTGGTCCTGAGATGTGGTCTGCTCTTTGGGACATTGCTTTCTTGCCTCTTGATTGATGCTGAGCAGAGAGGGGGGGGCCTTCTTCACTAACATTTGAACACGGCGTGCAAAAAGGACTGAAGGGGCCTTTTGGTGCGAGAATTATCATTCATTAGGCTAATCAATCAGCCTGCAAATGTCACATTGGTGTTTGCCATTTCTTGAAACATCTTTATGTTAATAGTTCTTCAATTATGCCAGGCCGACACTTTTGTGGTACTATAACCACAGGAGTTGTCTACTTGCAAAGACGCGAGCTGAAAATGATGTCCAGAGTCGACACTTAATCAGATGACACGCGTTTGATTCCCTTGGGGATAAAACATATTATCCAAGGAAGAGTACTTCCATATAACTCATGTTGTATACAATATTTGTCTCGAGATTTTTAACTACAAGGTAAGGTTAAAGGGAACTTCACTTAGTTCTACGTTATGGACTTTCATTTAAACAAAAGATACTGCCTCTAAATTCTTATCCTGGCAACTTACAGACATATGAGAAAGGGAGTGTGTGTGTGTGTGTGTGTGTGTTAAGAAATTGGAGGTGGTCCAACTATGGTGGCACCCAGAAACGCACATGGTTTTGCTTGCATGGTAGGTCCCGGTTGCTCCAGAGACACAAATTCAAGTGGTTTCATGAGAGCCTCCCTCTCTACTGATCTCTGCCAACCAATGTGGATAGTCTTAGGGTGTCAAGGGGCTGAGTTAAGGTTTTACGAGTCCAACTAATGGATAATTGAGGTTGAATTTTACAATCTTGAGTGGGGTGGTATAACGGCTTGGAGTGAGAGCTGGTAGGCTGCCAATTTTTATTTCTAGTATCATGAACGATAAGTCTCCCTTGCTCACCTGAAAAATAGATCCAAGTTGGAGTTGATGGTTGGGTAAGTTGAATCTCTGCACATCCACACATAAGCTCTAAACCATCCATTTGTAAGAAAAGGAGGCCGAAGGAACCCATACTCGAGACCTTCCTCTTGCATGCCCACAATTTATTCTTCCACTCGTTTGACGTTTCCATGAGAATATGGTAAGAATGATCAACGAATAAAGGCAATGCTGGTATAACTAGCAAGATTTATTACCAACGGCTTTGAAAAAGGAAGGTTCTCGCCAACCCCAGGGGCAGTTCGTTCTCTCTACCTTTAAAAGAACTTTTCAAAACAATGGCAGAACAGGTGGTATTGAACACAAAGTATTGCCATCAATTAATGTATTTCATTCATTGCCTCCGAAGATCCATTTGCCTGACAAGAAGGTTAGGCTCGAAACTAGCTAGAATTACAAATGGGTAAGACTTGACGCGAATAGTTCTTTCCTTTTTTTTTTGGGTTTTACTGGTGTTAAATATTAAACCCCACCTTGGGTGCAATTATTTATTTGGGTGCACCAGATACCAATTTTAGATCCAATAGCAGACCTAGAAATTTTACTATAGCATAGACACAAACATGTAGTAGAGTGAAAATCCCAAACACACGCTCATATTTTTTCATAGACCATGAATTTGAAAAAACAATTTA
The DNA here is from genome assembly GCF_008831285.2 of Nymphaea colorata. Classification (NCBI taxonomy): domain Eukaryota; kingdom Viridiplantae; phylum Streptophyta; class Magnoliopsida; order Nymphaeales; family Nymphaeaceae; genus Nymphaea; species Nymphaea colorata. The sequence goes on along the minus strand of NC_045147.1, from coordinate 3,955,808 downwards.
ATAAAGTCGATTTTGTAATTTGAAAACAAGGGAAAGGTTATTAGGAAAAAAGGTATCCAATACTGTTGCCGTTGGGTGGAGAGAGGGAGGATGGTCGTATCCTCTAATTTCAGTTTATATCGGGTGTCATCCACTATTGATCAGGATCTCCGCTACCGACCAGGACCGACGCTGCCACTTGAAACCAGAGACTTTATTTTTGAGGGTTCATTGGTTTTCAGAGTTAGCAGGGAATGCAAAGGATTTTTTTTTATTTTTAAAATTTTTGTTCTGTACATTTTTTTGTTTTCCAAAACTTCACGGCTTCGACCCTGGACCAGGGCTGCACATGGAGATGAGTTGAGCACTCAAAAAAACTCGAGCTCCAGCTCCATTCAAACTCGTGTTAAGCTCCATAAAACAGGCTCGAGCTTGATTTGGCGATACAGCGTCGAGCTTGTGCTTGTCTCGCTTAACTCGTTTCTATTAACTGAACCTGTCTCAAACAGGCTCGAGCTTGATTTGGCGATACAGCGTCAGCTTGAGCTTGTCTCACTTAACTCGTTTCTATTAACTGAACCTGTCTCGCTTGTTTTAACTTGTTTATCTTGCTAATCATTTAACTAGTTTCTTTTAGCTAATTCAATTTTGAATTAATGATCATCTAAAATAAAATCCAAAGAAAGAACACACATATTCTGCATCCAAATATCCTCTAAAGAAAAACTTGGCAACAGAACACCTCTCATTCATTTACATATTTACGTAGTTGGGCAGAGCCGAGCTTAAATGAGGCGAGTTTGACTCGAACTCGACTCATTTAACATTTTGAACATAAATTTATACTCAAGCTCAGCTCATTTATAAGCAAGTTGATCTCGAGCCTACTTTTTATGAACAAGTTCGAGTCCAGCCCGAGTTAGCTTGACTAGTGGTGCAGCCTTACTCTGGGTGCTGCTGCCTACCCGAAACTTAAACACAGTAATTATATTTCTCGGGTTAGGGACGGCAACCTGGACATGTATAGATCCAATGTCATGACCATTGAAATTTAGAAACTTCTAACGTAGAGGTTATGGTCTATAGCAAACAAAGAGTGTTGATATTGAAAGAAGGGAAACATAATTTGAATAGAACCACGGTGGCGTTGGATGAGAAAGAAGTTTTCTTTGCCCACCTGTTCCACACCTCCAAAATGCATGGCTTCCTAATACATAACAAAATCCTACCCACGCCTAGTACATGTACTAATATCCAAGGGCTAATTCTTTCTGTATGAAAGAATATTCACCTTGAGAAAATGCGGATCACTTGTGTTCACACAAAAGACTTCATTGGCACAAAAAGGAGAAGAGAAATTGGCAGTTGTGAGCCAAAAAACTCTAGCCCCTTCCAGAAACATGAGGCTCATCCTTAGAATTTAAATAAAAAAAATTGCCCTTAAAACAAAAAGTACGCATAATCTTAGATATACACCTCACAGTCACACATGGTACTTATCCATGGGATTGTGCTTGGAATCATGAGAAGGTTGGTGAACTCGGAAATTTGCGGCTGGAGATACCGAATTTGGTGATTATGAGGAAAGTAAAGCACGAGCGGTAAAAGGGGTGACAATGGCAAGAAAGGGGAGAGGGGGCATGAAATTGAGGGGTTGCAGACACAATTCATGCATACTGCATGACATGCTGTTGCCCTTCACAACTACTTTCTACTGAAAAGCATTGGAGTAAGGAGCAAAAAGATTGCCCGCTTGGGGAAAAGACACAAACACGCACACAGGGCGAGGGAGGGGACCAACAAACTGTCAGATTCGGCCAACTCCAAAAGACAGAGGAGTCATTATAGCAAACCGCATCTCATGCTAGCTTACCAATGAGAGCCTTCTCCTTTTAGGTGGGGCTGCCAATCTGAACATGACCTTCATAAGTAATCCACGTCCCTCACGTCCTCATCGCCACACGTGCCAAACAAATCATGTTCATTAACACACATACGCAGCTGCAGCTGCAGCTGCGCATGCACACACACACGCACATATATATGCATAGAAATAGAGAAAGAGAGAGCTCCCAAGAAGAGAAGGTTAGAGACAAACCCAGACACCTCAAATAGCACGCTTTGTCTTTAACTTAATTGAATCATGTCCATAGTTATTGTGGCATATCTGCTCGAAAACACTTGGCTTCAACCTGATTTTATAAAGAAGAGCCGCTGGTTGTTTGGTCGCTAAAAGCAACACATCATAGCTTAAGCAAATCGTATGTGATGTGAGCCGTTATGACTTCAGTGCACATCAAAGCCAAAAGGTATTTTTGGTTAGCAACGCCAAATGCCAGCGCGACTATTCTCTCTCTTATTCTCTGTGTCTTTTTAAGTCTACCTTCATCAGTAGAATGTGAGAACTAGGAAAACCAACATTTAATTACTACCACTGTGATCAGTTGATAATAGTTCTAGCTGTTGACTGCTTTCAGTTAGCAAATCGAAATGCCATCAACATCATCCATTTCGTTAATTTTTAGAGTACCGCCGTTACATAAAGATCTAGACATTAAAAAGACATATATGTATATTGATTATAGGCCTTTTGGACATGCACAACATGTCATATATAAATCAGAAACAAAGATTCCATATAGGCGTGGATACGAGAAATTGACCATGTATGGCAATAAGAATACAAGAACTATTGCGAGTTAGTTCGATAATGCCTTGAAAAGTCAGACTGGAAGCTCACATTTGTTGCTTTTAGAATAACTATTTGGTAACACACCAGCCATCTTAATCAAACGGCTCAAAGAAATTCAGATAAAGTCACCCAGAGTCTTAGACATACTATATGATTGATAGGAACCACGAATATACCCCTCAAAATCTTGTTACTAAAATGACAATTTCATAAAGTCTTGATAACTTCTCATGCATTGTGGTCCTTCAAATTCCGAATTACAGAAGTTCTATGTCCTAGGTGGTAAATCTACTAAATGTTCTCCTTTTCTACTTTGAAAATGATCCTAATTCAACAGTTTCTGTATAGAAGGGAACTAAATTAATTATGATGGCCATGAACCAACTTGACAAAGCCTCTGAAACCATGTGCTAGATGGAGATGTGAGTGTTAGTGTCCGGTGGTGACCACAAACAGCAGGTTACTTTGGCTGCTACGCTATCTCGAGATAAGGATCCAAGAAGTTAGTGAACGGTCAATTGCCTTCCTTTCTTGAAGAGAAGAAATGAATGATTATTTCCAAGAAACCCAGACTCGAGGATCAAGTGTGCTGACAGTTGAACACCTTGAAGGTCAAGTATATTGACAATTGGGCGTCAATTATTCTCATTCAATAATGGAGAGGTTATGAGCCAACAGCAGTACCTATCAGCATATGACACATCCTATCAAAATTTAAGGAACAGCTAAGCATCTCATGGAGCACGACCAAGTTCAGGAACTCTGACAACTACGAGTGCAAGTTCATGAACTTGGTCATATTTACATTTGATTCAAGTACTTGAAAGCGATGCAACTAAGTATGTTCGTGAACCTTGCAGATAGCACTCCCTCTCCTACCCAATTAGTTAAACATTATTAGCTTACAAAGATCTTTCTGCTGTTGCCTACTGCAGAGTTCAAGAACCCTGCAGAACTGCAAGTGGCATCCAGCACGTACAACTGTGAACGTCCCTGGCTTTCTCCTTTGTTTTCCATGATAAGAAAATTTATAGGCACAAAACCCATTTTAGAACTCTTCTTCTGTTTGGTGAAAATTTGCCAACTCAGAATACTGATCTACAAACATCACAGTCTCATAGAACTATATGCTCTTGACAATTGCAACTTACTCCAGCCTCACAAGCTCGGCAACCCTGTGAAAGCGCTTTACAAATAAAACATTTCTTTTCACAATTCCTTATTGAGAATGGGAAAAGTAGATAGGAGAAACGGAGACTGGTGATGAAAATGTTCATGATCTGCATAAACCAAGCAGGGAAAAACTAAAAAGGACCAGTCAGTGTATCATGATCACATTACCAAAAAGGTATTCAGAGAAGTAATGTGCAAGAAAAGTCCCATTGCATGCATTGGATGCACAGGCCACATACGCGAAGTTGTTCAAGGAGGCAGAAAAAATAATTGGTTGGGGCTCACACGGGGTACACCTCTCGAAGAACAAATTTTTTTAAAGTCGGACCTTGAAAGGCTCCTTCATCAGAAGAAAAAGAAAAACATGAGTTTTCCGGGAATGGAGTATCTGGCTATTTTGGTCCATTTGAAACTCAAGTCCAGTGTGACCCATACCTGCCATATCTTAGCCGGTATTTTAATACCTAAGGCTTTACAACTCAAAACGATAATTTTGCATTTCTTCCCTTCCTTTCTTTCCCCGAAAATGATGACCAACTGTAGGCCCTTGTTGGAAGTGCTTATCAAACGGTATTTATGAGGACAGCTTTCATGTGGTTTAGCCTCATATATAGTAAAAGTGAAATATGATCGGAAAAAAAGTCCCATTAGTACGGTTCTGGTCTACGTCATGATATTTAACTGTTTTAATGGCTTTCCCAAACAAAAAGGCATCCATTCCTAAGCTTGAAAAGGACAGATGGGCCTAGCCTTGTCCCTATTTGTCTTCATGTCCTGAAGAATACGTTTCTCTTTATCTTAACATCTATTCCTGCATTCAACAATATCCACAATATCTTGCATATTTAATAACTTTTTTCTTTTTAGATTTTGTTAATGTTTAGAGTAGCAAAGGTAAATTGGTTGTAAGCTAAACTGAACTCTACATCAGATTCAGGTTTGGGTTTGACATAAGATATGGAGTTTTGGAGCCAATTGAGTCTGAATAGTTTATAATCATATATTTATCCGCATAAAAGGTCAGTTTTCAAACTCAGATCCTGGATCTGCATGTCAAACAGCAAACAGAATCTGAACCCAGTTAATGATCAGTTCCACTTTTCTTCGTCAGGCCTCATTAAATGGACTCGGACAGAGGTTGGTCGGCATGTCACTCAAACCATTCACATCCATAATTAAAGGATGTCATGAGAGCTATCTTATTATTGGTCAAGCTGCAACGAGGTCTTTTTAAGATTAATGAGAAAGGTACATATAGTATTTGTCCTGAAGAATGATCATTTAACGATTATCAAACTCTTATTCCCTTTACAGGTCTCACATGGTCTTCAAGAATGAACACTTTCACCAGGATCAGACTCTTATCTCCCTTTATAGCAAAAAAAAAAAACTCTGAGATGGACGTCGACCATAGAGTGGTGCCCCATACCTATCATAAGTTGAATATCATCAGGATCTAGTGCGACATATCTAAAATATTCAGAGATTCATTGCTTGCACTAAGCAAATGGGGAAACTCATGGAGCTAGAAGAACCAGTGACATACTTAATCGAGTTTAATCTAACGATACTCTTAAAGGGATTTGATGTTTCAAAAGATGGGTCTAGCCAACTGGGCCAACTGATAGGTGCCCTCATCTTATCTACATTTCAATTTAAGGATGGGTGTCCTTGATTACTTAAGCCATTGTGACTAGGGCGGAGACGACATCTCTTTAAAACCGATAGACTAATTTATACTTGGTATTCACTTGCTCAAACAAATTGTATTAGTTCAGACCCAACAGGACCACCGGTCGCCTGGTTAGTGTTCAATTCATGCATGAGACAGGTTGTCTGATATAGGTTTCCCCAGATGGCTTCTCTCTAACAAATTACGCGACCAAGAAACGGGGGCACCTTCGTCAAAGTAACCTGAGGGAAATGGGACAGGCCCTTGAGGAGGAAAAAAAACCATGTTTGATTCATGAAGCTAGAACTTGAGAGGGAACGTCTCAAAAATACAAGTTCGAACACATTTTGATCATTCCCGCGTGGTTAGAACTTGAAACGGAATGTCTTGGAACGTACTACCAAGCATCCAAGTATACCAGGATATCCAAGTAAAAGTTTCTCAGCGGTTGGGTAACCATTTTGACATCTTCGAGAACAATCAGGTAAGGTTCCGCCTGGAGACGTGAATGGATGGGATTGTTCAATCATCAACCGACATCAGCATCAGTTCAATCGGGCTTGTTAGGGGAAAAGAGGATACAGATGGCCGGCAGGAAATAGAGATGCTATTTGCTGCTTTCTATTCACAGAGAGACCAAGTACCATGGGAAAGGGCAAGAACTCTTCCCCCGATAGGAAAAGGCCAGTAAGAGCTCCGTCCACCTAGTTAGTAGGTTAAACAAAAAAGCGTTTCAAATACAACGACGATTCAATGGCCCAAGTAGCATGACGCCACAAGCTGGAAAGGTTCAGTGGAAATCCCAGACAAACCACAACCACACAAAGTCAAATGGTTAATTTTGCTTGGGAGTTGTAACCGACGTTGATAAACACACTTTACGACAACTACAATGTCAGTAGATCAGATGTTCACAATTTAACAATTATGATTCGCTTACATAATCTTTTCATGTAATAAGTCTTCACGTTTTGATTTGAAATAAGAAGAAAGAGGATGTATTGCACATTTTAGTGTAAAAAGTTAAAAATTAGACCAGCTAGACTGATGTTAAATGAACTTGACGCGTGTATTGTGGAAATGATTTAACGACCAAGTTAATTATTCGTACATCAAAATGAGCGAAAGAAAAGCAATTATATGCCAAATCCTTAATGAGATAAAAGACTAAGAAAAATCAAAATTAATTAATAAAGCAGGTCCCTAACGCCTCTATCGTAGACCAGCTATATTTGCAATAAAAAAGAGAGAACGCCGGAAAGGGATAAGCTCTTGAGGGGCCAAAAGCTAGGGAAAGAGTAATCCATCCAATTGAAGAAGAATTTGGTTTGTGTGGTTAAACCAACGTCCACCAAAAGATGCTCCTTGTTATCAAACCTATGTCCACCATGAAACAGAAAAGATACTCCTTGTTATCAAACCTATGTCCACCATGAAACATAAAAAATACTCTCTTGGTATCAGAGCAAGCCATGATCTACTAGAAACTCATCCAATGTTTTCTGATCTCTTAGTAGAAGCTACATGCTAAAGCTAAAATTGTTGTATGAGAGGAATGAGAGAGCTTGGTCTATAGAGAAAGACCACTCATGTGGGGCCAATACAAATTTATCAGCAATTTGGCTATATGAGCATTGGGAGAAAAAAAAAACAGCCTACTATGTGAGATTGTAGCCTAACAACAGACAAACGAGGACTCAATATCAAACAAGTAGAAGGTATGAAACTAGGACATTTCAAGAAAATGATCAACATGAGCCCCCTCAAGGTGAAAAACATTTAAATCATGTGACCAACTTGAGTGATAGCAAAAATGGTTTCCAAAGATGTCATGAATGCGTACACGTGGGACAAATATATCTGGTTTAAATGTTCTACATGACATGACCTCAACCTTAAGTCCCACTTTGCTGCCCACTTAAAGTTTCTCTAATGAGCTAAGTCTAATAGTTCTTGAGAAGAGAGACAATTTTTGAAGGACAAGCATCTACTGTGAGACTGCCCTCAGAAGCAGGTATTCCAACGTTCCCATCTCATCACATTCATGACATCCTTGAAAACCATTTATACTCACTCATATGTCATCATCCACTCAATTCACATGATTTAATTGACCCTAACATCCTTCCACTTGATTTTTTTCCCCCAAAGCTTCTAACTGTAGGATACTGTCCTTTGCCTACCTATTTCTGAAGTAGAAACCCCATAATAGTTACTTGTTGACGCTGATATGGCCCAATTGCTAATCGTGGTTCACTAAGCTTATGGCTTTTCATACCCCCAAATCACTTATTTGTTGAGCAAGCTCTCTCATTCCTCTTGTACAACTGCTTCAGCTAAAATGCAAATTTTACTAATCGAGAGAACACTCTATAACCCCTAGTGTCACCTCCCCTTTAATTTCTAAAATCAATCTTTGTCCGGACCTTTTGCACTTTTCAGATTCACCAAGGTCATCCCACTTCAAAAGTTTGGCATGCTTGTAAACCTATGTTCGTACTCAACTATGTCACATAGGTACAGGTACGGGTGCCGATACGGGTACCGGTGCATGTATGGGTACGAACCATTTTATGACTGTATGTGTGTGTGTGTGTGTGTGTGTGTGTGTGTGTGTATATATATATATAACAAAGAAAACTTACTAAGAAATGATAAACAAGTAAACAACATAAAAATATTTATGACAAGTAAACAACATAGAACATATACATCAACATAAACAAGTAAGCAACATAGAAAACATATATCAACATAAACAAGTAAACAACAACAGAAAATATATACCAATAGCTCTTGCAGAGTGTGTTTAAGAAACCTATGAAAAACTTTAAACATATGGACAAAATACATCAATCTCAAAGTCATCTGCATATATTGCAAAGTTGCAATGGAATGAGGAAAATCATCTACCAAACAACTGAGCAGCCCCTTAGACAGTCAAAAACGAACAACGACTCAGCATTGTGGAACTAGAATCTAAGTGCTAAATGCTGAAATGCAATGGGTCAGTTATAGAAATAACACAGGAGCATGCACGGATGCATGGTTATTTGAAAAAAAAAAATATAGTTGCATATAAATGTAAAAGAGAAAGGGCAGACAATATGATTTTCGAAGAAGAAAAAGAAGAATAGTTGATGCACGTCATAGAAGAAGGGCAAACAATTCTAATCCTGCCGCTGGAAGTAAATGGATAGACTACTGGACAATAGGAGACTACCGAAAAAAAAAAAAAGCTTGAATGTGAAGCTTCAACAAAAAATGCCCAAATCAGTCGATGGAGAAGTCGCTGAACAACAACAGCTGTGTCGCCCTTCGTTGGAGACATTGACTCTCACTGGAAACTGCCGAAAACCAGTGGACGGAGCAGCCAACGTCGCCGAAGAACTCCACATACACTGTTGTTGTGGGTAATACACATAACGCTTGACAAAAGTCGAAGGTCCCGTGTTGTTTAAAAGTTGAGAAAAAAAAAAACAAAAGCCCTAATTTAAAGACAGTTTTGGAATCGATCAACTTTGACCGAGTCCAAAAAATGCCAGATACGTACCCGGGTACGTTGACCATACCTGATATGATCAAACACATACCCAAGCAGCATCCAAGTAAGCCTGGGCGTCCGGCCAGCCAGCCCGACACCCGAAACCTGGGCCTGGGCCCGGGCCGACCATTCAAACCCAAGCCCGAGCAGCCCGGTGCCCTTTTTTTTGGGCCCAGGCCCAAGTTGGGCCAGGCATCGGGTACCCGCCGGCAGCCCAGCCTGGTGCCCAGCCGGTACCCATACCAGTATGGTACTGGTATTGCTCCTTAAGAGCAGTAACAAAGTACTCAACTATTAGTATAGCTTGTTCAAAAAAATTTTGGATTTCTCCTTCCACATAAGTAGGAAACTATTATTTGAAAAAGGTCGCCCAATGCCCATACATAATCTTCTCCAGTAATGGTATCAGGGTCTTGATATCTATTTTTGTACCTAAAAGGTTTCCTCATTTTATTCTTCCACCCCTCCTCTTAAACCGGATTGGAACTTCCAAAGGATTGGGCAAAAGTTCACAAGCATGATCATAACGTCCTTTAGGTCCTGCATTGCCACAATGAATTGTTTCTCTGTGATACATTTAAAAAAAAAAATCTAATTTATGATAACTCAACACATCAATGCCTCCACCAAACTTCTAAATCAAGGTGGCGTTTAACCTAAAAACTTTTTATCTCCACCTTTTAATGAGTTTCCAGAAGCATGAAATATCAAAATTTCCTATGCAACATCTGAGATAAAAAGCCGTCAGAAATAGTATCAGGAGGCTACCTGTTCATGTATTCATAGAAAGTATGCACATATGTTGAAATCATAAAACTATTGGGCCTTAGCTATCAGAAATCAATAGCAACCTAGTTTAGCTTGACAATAGCTAACCCGGTTAATCAGAATGCTAATGACAGCAAACAACTAGCAACGGTTGCTATTGACACCCTCATCCCCTCCCTCCTTGCTTGCAAAGATAATGTCCCATACAAGATGATTTTTCTCACATATAGAATGTCCAAAGATACGATTCAGCTTGCAACTTGCTCAACCTATTTAGTTCTGGAAAGTTCCAAATTGATTAGTAACGGTGAGATCACCCATGAAATCATGGTTTACATTACCAAGAATCATATTGTGATCCAATATATTGATTTACAAAAAGAGTTACTTTTATGTTATGAAAAAACCAACATAACTGTTAGATACAAACTTCAAAACTCAAAAGGCAAAATTGAAGCTTACTGACCATTTGTGGCAAAGAATATGCAAGCATTCATGTTGGCTTTTCGTGCTGTGTACCAGATCCTACTCCTTCAACACGTCGTGTTAACTGAGATATAGTATAATGAGATGCACTTGATGCAGCGTAGTACGATGTCACACTACATTGTGCAAATCTAGGAAGCACATATCCTGAAATCCCATCAGCGTGATCAGTTGAGAAGCTGCTAAGAGATCTGATATCTTTTCTACAAATTTAAAATTCATTCAACCAGAAACAACAGGAGCGAGGGTCTACTATCATTGTCATGTCATTTCCAGTTTTCCTAATGCACAAGCTAAATGGACCATGCTGCAGATGGTGGCAAAGACGAGGATGTTAATGGCATCTATTTAAAATTTATATAAGCATCTCCCTTGTATCGTCCTTTATCATTCAAGTAATTTATTTTTTTCAATTGAATTGTTCCTCAATAAACCATAAGCTCATGGAGTCTAAAATTTCATCAAGTTAATATATTACTAAAGCAACAAATTGCTTGCTAGTTACTTATTGCCTCGTATTCCCCAATAACATACTAGCTAAATAAAAAATGTTGCCGCCAAATATTATGATGAAGACCTATAGACTGCGAGATGTCTAAATTTATCAAGCATTGATATGTCACCTTATCTTGCAGGTATTCACTTTTCATGTGATTTAATCTGTGGTTTTGCCACAACAGAATATGAAGGGATTCACAGCCAATGCCGTTTCTTTGAGGGTATCTGAAAATCGAAACTCCCTTTTATGGGGTGGCCATGACCTTCAGAAACCATGGCATCTATGTCCTAGAAAAATATCTCAACGAGCCTAAGTTTTTTCATATTACATGCCCTCATAGAGTTCCTTTAACTAGATGTTAAGTGACAATCATCAAATGTCAAAATAATGCCATCAAATAAGTTCCTAGTGTGGTAATGCAAAGTTTTTCCACAAGCACAGCACATTATAAAATACATTTTCTGAGGCCAAAATCAACAAAGATAAAAGAGAAGATATGCATCTATTAGATGGATAACCGATCACCTATAAACACAAGATGGACGAACGAAAACAAACTGCTCTTTGATCTAGATAACAGAAACAGCACAGCCGATAGACAATCACATGCATTTTTTTTTCCTCACTTTCTAGAGTAATCTGTTTCATCCTTCATGTATGCTCACTTCCAACTGTCCTATTTCCCCATCATGGGTTCATTAGTTCCTAATCAAATTCTTTTGAGAATTGACAAACACTAGAAGGGAAGGGTACCAAATTGAAACAAAGTCACACCAATTCTGAAGAAATGAAGATCTCTTAAAAAAATAAGGACTTGACCAACCACAACCAAGCCATCTTTCCACAAGCAGGCTCAGACCTACGCAGAATTTAGAAACCTCAAAAGTGTCTCAGATGAAGTCACAGAGACATACCTCCAAGCACAGCACCTGCAGCAGAATACACCAAAATTGGGGGAAGCTGCAACAGTCACGTCCGATAAGTAATGTCCACATGTTTCAAAAAAGCTTGAAGTTGAAGGTATAATTCAAGAACAACAATCACGTATGATAACTCATCAGTAAAGATAGAAGATTTAACAAAGCAAAGGAGAGGTCTCACAAAATCAACCTCAATCTGGATAAAGTGTGAATCGTTACGTCATTACAATGTTTTTCATCAATCCCCCTGATAGAATAAAATACGCTACATGTGCATATGCAGGTGAATATTGTTAGACCTCATTACCTAAACCTTCACATCATTTATGGGGCATTCATATGGCTTAAGCTACTCAAAATTACATTGATAATATTGATTCCCATCTCTTTTAATTCTAAAGAATGTCCTCCTGGTCAACAAATCTAACCAAAATGCTATACAATACAAGTCATTGCAAGTTCACCACCATATCAATCAGATACAGCATTATTAGCTTTTTCCCCTTTATATTTGCCTCCTTTTTCAGCCTAACTTTTAGTTTGGGTGCAATTTTAGTTATTTTTATAACTGTAGCTTACAAACAACGAGGAAGAGGAATGAAGAAGCAAGTCTGTCTTAGTCCTTCCAAGCATTTAGGGACTAAAAGAGGAAACCTATTCGACAGTGCCCTTAAACTGCCATCTCCAAACTGGTAACTATTCCAAGTGATGACATGCCCAAAATAATGAACAAACAGGAAATGGAGGTCAACAAAGAGACAAAGAAAAAATGCAATATACTGACAGCAATATATGAAATTACATAAAATTACTGTAGCATGCATGATGGCAGGGAATGGCTGTCACATAGACAAGAAAGAACGAGAACAAGAGAAGCAATAACAAAGAAAACAGAAGTTATTCAACAATTGAAAGAAAATTCCAATATAACCTAAGCTGCAGAAAGCATGTAAGTTGCAAATGCATGCAGGAAACTCTCAACTGCCGTTCATTTGCAAAAATGAAGTATTACAAGGTCTTCACAAGCATACCCCCAGAACTAGATGTAACCATATAGGTCCCTTCACTCGATTGCGAATATAAGGCATCCCTGCAAAGTGATAAAGAAAATCATTGACAAAAGGACATAAACCAAAAATGGCCGTACAAAACCATGTTACAGAAATTGCAGATAGACACTCTTTAGGAGTTCAAATTTGTGGTTGCCACCTAAAAACTACAGAGATTCTAGAAACCCACGTTCCAGCATAGCCCACTTATACCTTGATTGAGACCATGAATGGCACTAAGCATTCCTCCAGCACTCGACCCAGCCTAGCATGCCAGAACAAAATAAAATGAGTGAATTCTTCTTATAAGACAATAAATACACTCTTAGTTATTATCTAAATCAGTGTTGTATGTATCGTACAATACGAGGTTGTATCGTACGATACGTATCGTCGCGTTTCAAAAATGTGATACTATACACCACCTGTATCGTAAACAGGTAGTGTATCCTGCCTGTATCGCACGTATCGTATGATACAGGCACCGTATCGTATCATACAATTACGATGCATTACGATACAGTTTAGATATGTTATGTACTTATGTTATGTTTCTTGTTGTGCTTTCTAGATTGATATTGATATATTGTTATGAATTTTGATGTTAATGAATGATGAAGTAATGAACCATAACTTTATAGCAATAATAAGTCTATCATTCTGTAAAACATATTTTTTATGAAGAACATATTATTCTTGATTTTTACTGATTTTTTTTAAATACGATACAATTACAATACCTTACGATATTTTATGATACAGCGTATCTTAAAGCCAGACCGATACAGCTTACGATACGTTTTTTACAACATTGATCTAAATTATCAAAGTGCCAAGTGTCATGTTTCCACATACAAGGCCATATGGTAAAGACGGAAGGCTATGTAAACCACCATAGACTGCATTGGTCATCCAAATCTTTGTTGTCTTCCACTGTATTCAAGTCAACCACATAATAGCATCAGAAAATAGAATAAATCAAGCAGCTTAAATGCATCCAAGTATCTCCCATCATCAAGTTGACCAACAGCAAAATGCATTTGCAACAGAATCACAGACTAGCCCAACCAAAAGTAATCTGCTATGCAGTTCAATTTTGTAAAAATTGATGCACCTTGACATGAGTTTTCAGATATTATAAATTCACCACATCTAGATGAACCTTTGCCACTTTATTTATAACACTAACTCCACTACAAGGAAAGTAATTCTAAGCAAAAGAGTACGTATTTTAGGTTTAATGTCAAACATACCACTGCAGTTGCATCATGCAAAACAGTCGTTATAGTCCAGTCCCCTGCTTCCTGAATAATCAAATCATGGCCAACAAAAATCCAGTAAATGACAATGTTAAATAATTTCTCTAGCAGAAAAGGAAAAACAGAGGTTTATGACAAAAACAAAAGTGGAAGTCAACTTGATATCCAAGTTAATTCCATATCTTGTCATTACTGTTTTTCACTTAATATCAAGAGGCATCACAATAATCAGAATTTTCACGGCACCTGCAGTAGGATAGAGGACTGATCCAACAACTAATGACTCCATGAGTTAATCTGGTCTTCACATGGATTCACTCTATGAAGGACAAAATATCTTACCAGAGAAATTTATAAATGGTTTGAAATACTAGTGAGCTTCATGGATGTGCAAGGGTATTAACAAGGGCTTAGAGAATATCAACAAGCAATTTTCTGTGAGAAAAGTAAACTGTTAAATTCGCATTAGAACCTTAGAAAACTTAATATTAGCTAACAAACTGACTGGAAAAGCAATGTTGAAATATATATCTGTATATAAATCATTCATAAGTTTACACCAAAAAACACAGTTTCTAAGTTAAATAATTGATAATATAATTGTATTAAAATGAGATTAAAAACAATGAAAAGATAAAGTGAAAGGTGTCATTGGATATTAACTCAAATCTGATAAAAAAAAGTACTCCAGTGGTCTGCCTTACCATATGGAGAGATGGGTATGGCAGATTTTCACATTTACCATGTGATATACATACATATATATATATATATATATATATATATATATACACACACACACACACACACACATATTATGCATGCATATTTGTATACATTCATACGTATAAATGGGTTATGCAGTTTTATGTGTTGTATACTTGCATATTATTATTCTAATTTTTTTTCTTTCTTTGTATTTTTCATCTTTTTTTTACTTGTGCTGCAGTCCTTCCTAACTGCTAGAATTCTAACAACCGAGGCACTAGCCAACAGCTAGACCTCCATCTCTTAGTTGTTTAAATATGGCCTGAGGTCCTATTTGTTAAGTATGTTTCTGCATACTGTTCTTAATAAAGTCTAATTCATTATTAGGTGTGTCACTGCACATTCTTCTTGTTGTTGTGCCTTAGTGCATTATTTTCCTTCTGTCTGTGATTTTGCATCAGGGTTATATTCTTATGAGAGCTTGTCAGGTGCTTATTCAAGCTCCTTTTAGGATTCCCCAGGTCAAGTTAAAGTTGTTTTACAATTTATACATGCCTCAAGCGCTAGACAAAATTTGGAGCGGTTAAGAAGACATTTGACAATACTTGCATGGACACCTCATCCTTCAAAAACCAATACATCGTGCACTTATGACATCAGACAACTAGCACTCAATCACCAGACAAATGTTTCCATACAGAACTCCTCTCCAGCTATCGATTTGCAGAAACTGCGGGAATCAAGTCAAATTTACTAAGTTCAGAGATGACCACCTTTTACGGTTTTACCTATGAATCAACATAGTAGTGCTGTTAGTTGTTAGACTAGTCGCCTAGTCCGGCTAGGCCCCTGTCAGCCAACTGCTCACTGTTTCACACCTGACTCCGAGTTCGGTCTTGACAACTAAAGGATGCTTGGTTCAGCACCTTTTTACAATTGACATGGCAGAAAAAACATTGAACTCATCTCTGCATAAGATGATTTAGAACCATTGAGGAAGAGAAACAGATATTATATAAGATCAGTATTGCAATGCAACGGCCAAATGCAATGTAAGCCTTAAAAAATTAAGGTCGATAAGGAACCGAAGAAGAGATCCCATTGTTAAAAGAATAGGAGAGGATTCCAACTGCAAATATATTCCTAGCCGAGAAACTCGCTGAATCGTAACAAGTCTTTGAGGGAACCAAATAGGACGCTGTAAAGACTTTCGAGAAAATAAAAACGCCTAAAGAAAAAGAAGAAGAAAAGAAGTTATAGACGTCATTGATTATTAAAATTACAAGAATCAAGAAACAAGTACTACATACAAAATCAAGCTAGACAACTTGACAGGAAGCGTCACAGTATTAGACACTAAAACATGAAATACCAACCGCAAAAGTAAAACCTATTGAGCAAAGTGTTCGGTGGCTTCCCAAGAAAGTAAAAACCCAAACCGTAAACCCATTCAATCAATCAGAAATTATGAAGGAGAATAGAACAAAGAAAATACCGATTCAGGATTCACAAGAGAGAAGCAACGCGGGCACCGTGCGGAACCGAGGCCAGGATTAATGGTCGGTTGATGGTAAAGGTTTCCTGATCGAAGCTTCTCTTCGTATACCTCCCTCGTTCCCATGGCGCTCTCCCTCTACCTCTCTGGTTGAACCTTCCCACGGGAGTGGGCATGGCGGCAGCCGGCGGGTTCTGGAGGTGAAACGGATCGGGTTTGGACTGATACTACGGATCAAAAATTATGTCACGTCGTGTATCTCGGACAACTTGCTAATTGCTATCTAGATTAAAGGCAGCAACAATATCTTCGATGATATTCACAAACCAATTGTCACAAATAACGTTTCAAGTTTTTTTTTATAATAATACGATGGGTTTAAAAAATATTAAAAAAAAGTATTTAAAAAAAAAATAAAAATTTCTACAAATTAATAAAATAAAATAAACGAGAAACTAATAAAACAACAACAAAAAAAATACATAACAAAAAAAAAAGAAAATGAAGCAAAAAAATGCATAAGTAACTATTAAGTATTAAATATTAAGTATTACTTACCTATAAATGAGAAATAAAGAGAACATATTAACTTCAAATGAGAAATAAAGAGAACATAGTACATATTAAGTTATTAACCCGTTAAATCGAACGTACAAACTACAAAGTTTGACAGCGATAAGGTTTCTACTTTTTAATGCACATATGCAAATCGACTGAAACAAGAGATATAAAGTATAAACTATAAAGTACAAAAAAGTAACAGATATATGCAAATTGACTGAAAACAAAAACTTGAAACTGATCTATTGAAAACAAAATTTTCAAACTAATCGATTGAAAACAAAAAATTAGAAACTAACGGACATAGAGAAAAAGTAGAAACCAACCAACGTATTATTTACCTCAAAATGTCCAACGCACATACAATAAGCTTAACATATTATTTTATTTGCTTATGCTGTAATACTTTATTTTTCAAAAGCATATGCAATAATTTTTTCCACTTACTCACAATTAATATGTCGATGGATTTGAATTATAGTTTTGGCATGTTTGTAATGGAGCAAATAGCAAATGATCAATACTTCAACTTTACGCGCCGCAAACAACACACTTTTAATTTTGCATTCTGTCGGTAAACTTTCCATATATTTTTTTCAATTTGTTTATACTGATATACTGTATTTTTCAAAATCATATGCAATAATATTTTCCCAAGGCCACTGTCGGAAGGTTGACCACTATTGCAGCGAGGAAACCAGACTTCGGCCAGTAAACGACGCCGGAGGCTCCTCCACAAAGCGTGCTTCGAGCTTTGTCTTATATGGTTCTTTCTTACTATGGAATTTCTTTTCCGAATGTCAAGGGTCAAGGAGCCCAATTTAAACTCCCTGTAAAGAAAACCCGTAACACCATGACTCTCTCTCTCTCTCTCTCTCCCTCCCTCCCTCTGCCGGCTCCTCTTGTTTCTATTTCATCCCCTTCATGTTCGTTCTGGTGCTGGTCCAGAGCTGCTCTCTTACTTCTCCTTTCTCTTCTCTGTGATGCTGGCTCTCTTGTTCTGGTGCTGGTCCGGCTCTCTCGCTTCTCTTTTAAGAAAAAGAAGAAAAGTAACACAAGCTCTTCCTTCAACTAATGTTTTCCATCCCCATCCACATCTACCGATGTGGTTGCTGCCAACACTGTATGATCGAATGCCGGCGTCGTGTTGCACCAGAGGCCCGGCTCCTTACCTATTGGCATTGGTTTTTCTGACATTTTCCTGAATGATGAGGCAGTGTAGTCAATGTTTGCTTCCGTCCCTTGTATCCTTCTAACCTAATGCAATATTTTCCCCAGATTGTAGAAAAGAGGCCAAACAACCCAATAAAATTCCATCATCGCCTTCTGATCCTCCCGTAAATGCAGATATACATTGTTGCCATCAAACTCGTGCCCACCTTAACACCATGTGCTGTCTTTCCCTTTTTGTTTTCTCAAGATCGATCTTTTTCTTCCGGTTAGCGAAAAACATTCATTATGCCACCCGAAAATATTGTCAGTTAGGATTAGTTTGTGAATAGAATAAAAAGACACTTTCTCTTAAGTCGATGTATGGCCAGCATAAGATGAAGAGCTCCACGTATTTGTGCAATTGAGTATTTTCCAAGAAACATAAAGCATTCACATTTTTTTTAAAAAAAAAAAAAACCCTAGGGAAATGTGGTCGAAATATTATTTTTGAATGTATGAAAAGAATTTTGTTAGGACTTAGGCAAACAAATGGACCATTGAGTTTAAGTTGAATATTATGTTTTCACTATTGTGGGGGAGCAAAGTTCATGACTTTTTATATTGGATTTCCAAATTCATCTCTTCTTGTTATTTAAAACAGAAAATTTGTAGCTCCGGTAATATGGATGAACGAATGTTCTGAATATATTTTTCTCAATCATCAAAAAACACTCAATCAAAGTATTCACATAATGAAATGCTAAAAGGAAAAGGAGATTCTTAGCGGGGAAAGGAAGCAGGGATAATAGTTTTAGTTGATCAACAACAATATACCACAGCCATTCCAGCAACAACACAGATAACAAAATGCTAATAAACAAAGAATTGATGGGCCGGCAACAGTTTTAGATGATCAAGGACAATTGCTCTCATCATATCCAGGTCCACCCATAGTCATGGGGGATCCATAATCTGCATTACGTGCCCAATATGTTGCGTCGTAGCACCCAGGATCGTCAACGATTGGGCGGAGGTCAGTTGGCGTGTTAGAGTATCGGTTGTGTTTGTCAAAGAAGGCCATGTGTGTGATGTTAGAGCACACCCCTATGTATTCGCCGGAGAAATGGTCGCTGCCTGTCTGTGTCCTCGTGTGCCGTCGCCTGCTCCGCTTGTTCATGATCTCTCCTCCCCATTGAATCTCTTTGGCCAGGGGGGAGCCGTCACCGTAGTTTTGACTTGGCCAAAATCTGATGCCTGCTCGCGATTGAAATGGATTAGTGACCATAAACATATAATCCTGTCCTTGATTCTCTATAGTATGTGTTATTCAATTGTAATTCGAATTTTTTGGGTTGTGTTGACAATTGTTATGAGTATAGCATGAGCTTTCCAGCCCATTAAAGTGATTGATTGGATGTTCTAACTTGATCCAAATTTTATATCCAAATTAGATAACAAAGTATCAAAATATACAGTTAGCGAACTCATGATATAGATTTGCATCAGCTGATGACCAGGTCACCAGCTCAGCGAGTTGACTCGTTGACTCGGTTGAATTTTAAAGTAACCTGAATCGGGTGATCCAAGTTGACTCAAGTGATTTTTGAGCTAACTCCGCGAGTCATCCAATTATGTCAAACCAATGTAAAAAACAACATGTCTTTTCAAAGTTAGCAAAAAAAAGGAAAACGCGTTTTCTTGAAAAAAAAAAATGCAAAACGACGTTTTTTGTTTTTTTTTTTTAACTTTTTATAAATTTACTGAACTTTTTTTCCAAAAAACAACTTGTCCTATTATCCTGGAGAGAAACTTTGCCATTAAGGTATTGATCAAGACCTTGTTATAATCATACACTTTTTAAGACTTGGAGCTAGCGGTTGTAATATTATCAAACTCAGGGTATCAACCTTATTGTGATTAAGAGGTTGATATGGTGTTTGTATTGGGTAGCTTGACAGTACGTATATCTGCTATAAGTAAGTAGAATAATATCAATTTTTTTTATTTTTTAATGTGAAAAAAATTTAAGTTACCTTAAATAGGTTAAAACACATTGACATGCATGTCCATAAGTTGTATCATTTGCAAAACAGTAGTATCTTTTAAAATCGAGTCGGTGGCAGGTGTGGGTATGTGAAGGCAATTCCATAGGTACCTTACAAATTTCTTGCTGTTTTCATGCTGATATTTTTGAACAATTTTTTTATTTACATATTAGTGCCCCTTCCGGTGGAAACCTGCTGAGGGATATGCCCTCTTCCATTTTATTAGTAAAAAATTGAGATATTTACAACAAAAAAATTCCAATCCTTCTCAGGATGATTACATTACCAAAAAGATAGGTGATTGGGATCCCAGCCAATTTGACCTATAACACATTCTTTATATCCCCTATTAGCGGAGCATAAAAGCAGCATACTGTAAACTTCAACTGATGGTTGTTGGTATGACAGCTGTAATCTACTAAGATGGATGACTCTGCACATGCAAAAGAGACCTAGCCTTTTCTTTAGTACCTTTGATGGCTTTGTCTAGATCATCTTTTCAAGCCTCATGGTTGGCTTGTACGACTATTGTCTGCTCGTTAGTATTGATCTTACCTAGACATTTGTTCAAATCCCAGTTCTAAGAGAACACATTCCCTTCTTTCGACCAAGAGCAAACTCTGAAACTGTATCCTCCACTATAGCTTATAATCAGTCTTGCAGTACGGTGGAAGTCTTTTCCATGTCAAGATGCAATGTGAATGTTGTATCCAACTCCTTCTTGAAAGCTGCAATCTGTTGACATGATACCTTGGCATAGCCAAATTTTTACTCTTTGATCAACCACTCTATTCCAATTCACTTTATTGTATTGTTCTATGCAAAATTCCCAAAATCTAGATTAATAGGCACCAACAGCTTCTTCATGATCATGTTTCACCTTGTTCGTCAATTGCCATAGGAACTAGGTAGCCATGTAGAAAGTTGTTTCCTATATGCTCGCCCACAGTTTCCTTTTAAATTTTCTTGTAAACCACCAAATGAGACATTGTTTGATGGTGCGATCACTAGGAATCTTCTGATTGAATTTAGCTGCAATGAATTGCCATAACATTTTCGACGTCGGGCAGCCAATAAATAGGTGGCTTTCATCCTCCTTGTGTTTGTGGTACAAGACACACCTTGATGCCAACTGCACTTCTAATTTTTTTAGTCTAGTATCAATCATGGTTCTGCCTTGAGACCCAATGTAAATCATCCGCATCGCCCTAGGAAATCCATTTTTTATCCAAATGTATTGACGCCACTTTTCAGTTTCCTTATGCAACCTTATGGCCTCCCAAATCCTTTTCCGAGAGATGGGGCGAGTGTGTTGATTATCTCAGACGAGTGCATCAGCCTGGTTATCCACCATGGTCAATGTCGTAGTATCAACCATCCATCTATTCACTTTAGCAAGCAGCTTCTGATTAGGACCAAGGATAACCTCTCTAACAGTGACTCTAGGATTGATTACCTCAAGAGTTGGGTCATTTACATCAATTAGCGCTACTAGGGGCCTACCTGCCCAGTTGTCAATGCAAAATGTGGCCCTATTTCCATCTTTAATTTGCCAACAGACTTGATCTTTGATTTGCTTCCAAGATTTAACTATATCTTTCCAAAGAACAGAACTTTTAGTAAAGGAAATAGAATGCCACAAACCATGACCTTTGCTATATTTCTTTCTCACATAAACTACCCAAATGTTATCGGTATTTAGTGCTCTACAAGCTAGGTAGCAAGATTGACAATGTTAGTGTCCTTCATCCTTCTCATGCCGACTCCTCCTTCGCTCTTAGGTAAGCAAAGTTGATCTCTTTTAATCAAGTGAGCTTTGTTTATGTTAGCACACAGACTTTCTACTTTTTGCATAAATTTTAAGAGGCAGTTGATATACCATGCCTGTATAAGATGGGATAGTAGACAATAGATACTTGATTAAGTATAGTCTACTTGCATACGACAACAGTTTTTGTTTCTAGCTCCCCAATTTCTGTTCAATTTTAAGCAACATCCCAGAGCATTGATTTTTTGCCAACCATTTGTTTTGAAGAGGTACCCAAAGATATTTGAAGGGGAGTTGCCTACCTTGCCACTCCATACTTCGAGCAGCCTTGCTAAGCTCATTCGAGCTGGTGTTGATCCTGATAATAGTGCTTTTGTCTTTGTTTACTTTGAGACCTGAGCAATTTTCCAATTCTTGAAGGATTCCCTTGATTGTCTTTAAAGACTTCACGTGATAGGCTGAAAACATGATCAAGTCATCAACATAAAACAGTGAGTCGATGCCAGACCTATCTTTACCTATTGTGGGGATTTTGACTTGCTTATTCTGAATGACATGCTTAGGCTTCTCATGAACATCTCAACAACAATGAGGAATAGGTATAGAGACAGGGTTACCCTGTCTTAATCCTCTTTGAGGGAGAAACCAATTTTTCCCTCCTTACCATTAAGCACAACTGTCATACTTACAGTTCTTACTAAAGTTATCACTCTTTGTATCCAGATAGGATCAAATCCCAACTCTTGCATGACATTCTCCAAGAACTCCCATGACACTCTGTCATAGGCTTTCCTGAAGTCAATTTTTAGACAAAGAGATTTGTTCTTCCTTGCTTCCATTGAGTGGATTAGTTATTGACCTAGGATGCATCTCCCTGCTAAGAAGGAGTTCTGGTTAGCATTAATAATACGACATAATATAGGTCTCATCCTTCTTACCATGATACGACTTAAGAATTTGGTGGTGCTATTGCAAAGTGAGATGGGCCTAAAATTCACAATATTGTGATCACCTGGACTCTTAGGAATGACAAAAATATGTGTTTCGTTGGCCTCGTGAACCAACTTACCATGGACAAAAAAAGTTTCTAATATAAGATTGAATGTCATCTTTAACAATGTCTCAATTCTGAATGTAAAACTTGTTTGAGAATCAATCGGGGCTAGGAGTAGAGTCAGGATCTGCACCCTTGATCACCCAAATGATTTCCTCTTCAGAGATGGGGGCTAGTAAGCTGACATTCTTTGCTGTTGTGATTATCATCCATTCATGCATCTTGTATGACAACTGCCCTGTTTTATTGCCTCTACTCAATTGGTTGCTTAAGTTCTCTTGAAAGGCCTTGCGGATGTCTTCCTCCTCTTCAAGTTTTTGTCCATCCACTGTGATTGCACTAATTTTATTTTTGCGCCTTCTACTTTTGACTAACTCATGGAAAAACTTGGGATTGGCATCTCCATCCTTAAGCCACTTAATTATGCTCTTTTGTCTCCAACAGAGCTCTTCCATTAGAAGAAGACAGTTCAATTGCTCTCTATATTCAGTTTCCTTCTGAATAGCATTCAGATTGCCATTCTCTGCCTCAATTTGCACCCACAACATGGCATTTTTGTGCTTATTGATCTCATTTTTAAAGCCTCTCCCAAACCTCTTCGCCCAAGAAGACACACTGGTTTGGACTAACTCAACTTTCTTTAGGATCCTGATCAATGGACAGCCATGGTCAATCTCCTGCCAGCAGTCTTTAATGATGTTCTAACATTCTGTTTCTTTCATCCAAAAGGTATAGAATCTAAAGCAGGCCTGCTACAAAGCCTAATTCTGTGATTATAAACATTGAGAATAATGGGATTGTGATCAAAGCAAGTGTGAGGGAGAATCATGAGTTCGTTGCAGTTAAACATGATATCCACCCAAGGAGTAACGAAACAATGGTCGATCTTACTCATGACATTCGCAGGGCCCATGCGATTATTAGTCCATGTATACTTGATGTCTGGGTTAGAAATTTCAGTTAAGTTGCAACTATTGACAAAGTTCGCGAAGGCCATACATGCCAAATGGGCAGGAGGGTTACCAGATTTCTCGATAGCACCACTTACACCACTGAAGTCTCCAAGGCAAACCAAAGGCTCCTCTGAGGAAATGATTATTTGTTGTAGGTCTAGTAATTGCCATTTTCTATGTTTGAAATTAGTATCCAGATAAACACCAATCACAAAGAAGTGTTTTCCATTGTTCCTGTCTTCAAAATTGCATGATATCCATGCTGAAGATAGAGAGACGTGAACCATATCAATGACATCTTGGTTCCAAATAACTAAAATTTGAGCCCATCCATCAACATGAGATAAATTGGAAACAATACTATACTTTGGAAGCATAAACTGCAGCTTTGTAACACCTTCAAGAGATAGTTTAGGGTCGATAATGAATGAAATGTCAAGGTCATACCTAGCGAGGGTGAATCAAAGTTCTCGATTTGAGTTCCTACCTACCAGTCCCCTTATGTTCCAACTACACACTTTCATGATCATTGGGTTCGACCGCCCCAGCAGCAAAATTTCCTTGCCCACCCCTTCACCTATTGAATTCCATCACAGTTTGTCTGGCAATCTCG
This sequence comes from Nymphaea colorata, assembly GCF_008831285.2. Taxonomy (NCBI): domain Eukaryota; kingdom Viridiplantae; phylum Streptophyta; class Magnoliopsida; order Nymphaeales; family Nymphaeaceae; genus Nymphaea; species Nymphaea colorata. The sequence continues at coordinate 3,931,418 of NC_045147.1, read as the reverse complement.
CTTGAGTGCACCTCCTCTAGGGTCTATCGCCATGGCCTTGTCTGTGCCAACATCTACAAGCTTGGGCATCGCCTCTTGTAGGGCGATGTTGACAGCCTTAGGCATCTGCACATCTATTGCCATGTCGTCCTCATCCTGTTCTTCTTCTTGAGCTCTCCTTTTAGAAACAATGTTATCCACATTGTTTAGAATTCGCTTGTGAGTACCTCCAGACCGCCTTTTCCTCGACTTTTTGGTTTGTGCAGCAAAGGCGAAGACTACTTTTTAAGTCAGCTCTAGGTCTGCTTGGGCCTTGATTCCAAATGTTGGTGGGGTGACAATCGTGTCCTTAGTGTTAGGTTCTATCTGGTTTTTTGGATTGTTAGCATGGGTCCCAAAATGAAAATTTCCCTCCTCTCGAACTACTACCAGTGCAAGGGGAGAGCTGTAGTGAGTTTCGACCAGAGCCTCATGATGTGTATGTGTTGTCTCAGGAGTTGCAAGGGTTGAAGGTAGTGGTCCCATAGGAGATGCATCAGATGAAGCTTCAATAACCTCTGATTCAAGGACATTGAAGTTGTTTTCGTTTTCTTTGTTGTTGGGCGTGATTGTTTGGTGTCTTTTGCCTTGCCTTTCGATCACTTTAACTGTGGAGCAGCCTTCTTTTTCACAATCATGTTGGTTGTTTCCTTCCTTCCTAGAGACGCATGCTACTGTATTGTGGGTGGTTGAGCCACACACAGAGCAAAACTTCGCCCTCTCCTCATATTTCGTGGCTTGTATTACCCTCTTTCCATCTTCAAAAGCAAGGGGGATTTTTGGCGTTGGAACCAACCCTAGTGGAACTTCCACTAGGATTCTTGTGAAACTGTGTTTATCCATACGTTTAGTACAATGATCCATCCCTATAAGTCACACATCCATCACCATAGCATGTCAACAAGGGTTCTCTCATTCCACATGAACAGAGGAAGGTTTGGCAACCTAATCCATATGCGCACCTTGGATGATGCTGCTACTCACATCTCCATTCCTGGAAACCATCTGTTTGCCGTGAGAAAGCATCCTCCAACTTTCTAGGTGCCAGGCCTCAAGATTTCCAAAAGTTCTTGTTCAGAGTTGGTTCTGATGAGGAAGTTCCCTTTGCCGACTATGGTGAATTTACTAAGGGAAGATGCATCCATTGACACTTGAGCGTCTCAAATATGAAAGGGTAATCAAGCCAAGCCTTTCCTAGCCCTCCAGGCAAAGTGGCAATGGCAGCAAAATCGAAAGGGTGAGTTATAGCCTTATAGGCTGCATTTGAAATAAACAATGTCTTTCTACCATCCATGTCTTTGATTTCTTGGGAAGGGATGTCACATACCTCTTTATGGATTTCTCCATTGACGACGTCCATGTTCTCGTCACAGCTTGGTCTGCCTGGATAAGAATTTCTTTTGCTTGAGCCTCCTTAGCAGCCCCATTCGCACAATGGGGGTTCCTCTGCTCATCATCGTCGCTCTTTTCACGGCTAGCCTGCTGTTTACTCTTCAACATTTGTGATGCTTCTGCCAAAGAAGGAAAACCACCGCAGTGCCCATCTGCAACTTGAGAGAATGCCATGACCGGTGCACCAATATCTCGCACATCGCTTGCTGCCTCCATCCTCAAAATTTTGAAGCATGTATCATCCACCTCCTCCACCCTTTGCTTAGACGGGGGAGGGCCCTCCCCCTCTGCAAAACCCTAGCCAGCCCTAAACTGCCTTTCCTCTCTCTCTCTCTCTCAAACATGACTCCTGATTAAAGCTAATATTGAACACATTGTTAGACTCAATTAAGTTTTACGCTAGACCGACTGCATGCTTACAAACACATACAAAACACATATGCAACAAACCATATCTCTTAAAATTGACTAGTGAAGAGATAAAAATTTTGTACCTTTTTTATTTTGTTTTTTTATTTCTGTTTGCTCTCCTTCATAAACTGAGGTGGGAAGGCTCGAACCAAGGGACATGTAATTATTACCGATGCATTTGACAAACTGTAATTGATTGTTGTCCCATGGTTTTTGTATATATCACATAGAGATGTGCCTTGTATCTGTTATTCTGTTGCATCAAAGAATTGTAACATCGTCAACATTTACCTTATGCATGTAAAAAACTGTAACTTTTTTACTAGTCGAGATGGTAATTAACCAAGTTGGTAAATTTCTAGAAAAAAAAAAAACAAAAAGTAGAGATCGACTGTTTGTTGCATCATATTTTATATGAGAAGCATATGAAATGTTTTGATTTGGAACATTTCTGCTTCTCCATTAAATAGTGTTTGAGAGTGAGAGTAACAAACATTTCTTGCTAAATTTCACGCTTGGTAGACCACAATGTAGCAATTAATGTGAATGTTTGGCATTAACTAAAACTATAAACAGTGCAGAAAAAAACAAGCTTGCATTTTTAAATGGAAGTACTAACCAATATTGATCCTATCGTAGAAATCAGTACTAGGTAAAACTCATATTATGGCAATTTTTTTGACAAAATAAACCACAAAACGCAATCTTTAGGTAAAAAATCCTATTGAAATATGTTTTGTCCCATTGAAAGTCATTTTTTATACGTATTGATGAGGCCAACACCTATTAACAAAAACAAAAGAAAGGCAGCTAATAAACAACAGAATGGGCATTTCAGCAACCTTTCTTTCAATCATAATGTTTCAGTTGGTTCAGTTCTAAAACAGAAAGAAAATATATGCAAACACTTTGAATATCAATTTAATAGAACTACTGACTGGCGTAGTAAGGTATGAATGTAAATGTAGGTTTTTAATGATTTCACTTGTTCTTGTTATTCCCTGTTCTTCTCCTCAGTTTCTTTCTATGTGAGTTTGAGTTTCATGAGGACCTCTCAACAAAAACAAAGGAAAGACAACTAATAAAGGAACGAAGTGGGCATTTCAGCAATCTTCTTTCAATCAGAACGTTTTAGTTGGTTCAGTTCTAAAACGGTAAGCAAAGGTATGCAAACAAGTTGGTTCAGAACGACATAAGCTGATCTTCTGGAAGTGACAATATGAGAAATACTTGTTCATCTGAAATATTGATTCTAAAGGGACAAAATTCCTAAACAAATCTTCCATAAGAAGTATGTTTATAACTCTGTAATCACCCCAAATTTTTTTAAAGGACTATGATGTTTTATCCAAGTGCGAAATTCAAATTTAGGCACAAGATTTCCAAAATACTACTCTCAGATCCAAATTAAATCCAAAATAGAACTCTCAGATCCAAATTAAATCCAAAATACTACTTTTAGATCCAAAACCCAAGTTCAGATCCAAATCAATCATTTAAGACCGATTTGCACCTCCTTTTGACCAAAAAACCTTCTTTTAGAGGGTGATTTTAGTCTTTTTCAAACAAGACCGATTTGCCCCTCCTTTTGACCAAAAAACCTTCTTTTAGAGGGTGATTTTAGTCTTTTTTTTTAAACAAGACCGATTTGCCCCTCCTTTTGACCAAAAAACCTTCTTTTAGATGGTGATTTTAGTCTTTTTGGTAAACAAGACCGATTTGCCCCTCCTTTTGACCAAAAAACCTTCTTTTAGAGGGTGATTTTAGTCTTTTTGGGTGGACAAGACTCATTTGCCATTCCTTTTGGCCAAAAAATCTCTTTTTGGAAGGTGATTTTAGTCTTTTTAGGTCAAAAAAATTCAAATTTTGGGTTTTGGCTCCAAAATCCTCTATAAATACCCCCCCATATCCCCCCTCTTGGGCAAGATTGGTCCTTGGAAGAAACTCTAGTGTATTCTCACTTGAAGACTTAGAGTTTCTCTTGAGCTCTCTCTCTCTCTCTCCCTCTTCCTCTTTTCATTTCCTTCTCCAACTTAGAGCAAGCACTTTTGGAGCTTCATTCAAAAGGAGATCTTCAAGTGAAGGTGTTCATCTTCCTTAAGTCATTTCCTATTAGAGGTATGTAATCTTCATCTCTCTCATTTCTTTCTTCTTTCTTTTCATTAATGTTCTTATTATTATGTTATTTCTTTCTCTTAAACATAGTGTTGTTGTTGTTTTCATTTTCTCTTCTCATCTTCATCTCCCCATGGCCAAAGGAGATAGCACTCAACCTCTTTTTAGAGACAAGAAGCTATACTCAAATGCACCGGGAGCATGAGAAGATGAGATGATATCTTATTTTATGATTAAATCATGTTCTTTCAAGTATTCTTGTTGTTCTTGTTCTTTCTCTATATTAATATCTTATTGCTCTTTCTTCTCTTCAATAATATATTCTTGTTGTTGTTATTCTTTTCCTTAATGAATATATTTTTGTTGTCATTGTTATTTCATTTCTTCAATAGTCTTGTCCTTGTTATTTTCTTTTTTTTTTTCTTTCTTCTTCCTCTTTCCATGACCAAAGGAGATAGCCCTCAATCTCTTTTTAGAGACAAGAGGCTATGCTCAAGTGCATTGGGAGTGTGAAAAGATGAGAAGATCTTTCGTTTCATGATTGAATCATGTTTTCTCTTTTATTAAATATAACATTGTATCTCTTTCTATATTTTCTTCTCATCTTCATCTCCCCACGGCTAAAAAAGGTAGCTCTCAATCTCTTTTTAGAGATAAGAGGCTATACTCAAAGTGCACCGGGAGCATGGAAAGATGAGATGATCTTTCATTTTAATCATGTTCTTTCTTTTCATGAATACATTCTTATTGTTTTTTTTTTGTTTCCTCTTATTTTCCTCTCTTCCTCATTTCTCCATGGCCAAAAGAGATAGCTCTCAATCTCTATTTTAGAGTCAAGAGGCTATATACTCTAGTGCATCGGGAACATGAGAAGATGAAGTGGTATATAAATTCATAGTTACATCATGTCTTCCCTCCTAATTGAACTTTGCTTTTTCCATCATTCTCTTTCTTTCTTTCATTCCTTGAATGTTATCTATAAATTATGCACGCATGATTGCTTGGTTCTTTACTTACATGTGAATGTATGGCGGGAATGAGAGTGTGGTTTGGGGACTCTTTATTTTCATATTAATTTTTGAGGTTGGGACTTGTCCAACCCGGGATAAACCCTCACGAAAATGTACATGTTAATATGCATTTTCATGACATTTTGCGCTAGATTCTTTCTTAATCATCACATTAGGAACCCTAACGAGTGCTTCGTTATGTTGCTTGTTTTCTTTCATACCCAACGATGGAAGAAATATATCCCTTACAACAAACTAAATAATAACATTCTATACTTATATAAATCATATTTTCCAAAACATTTTCAAAAAGAACCTTCTAATATGGCCTTAGGGACTTAGCTTAGACTCTTGCATGAGTCCAAGCTCCCCTCCGGCCCACATTAAATTTGAAGTTGGTAATTTTAAGTTGTTCCTTGATTTTTTTTAATCTTGTGAAGGTATGGATGTATACACATGTTATATACATTTATGCTAACATGATGACCCCCATCTTTCTCTCTCTATGCTTTCACTTTCTATTTTTTAAATTTTCATATGTGCATGAATACGTATGTATATGTGTTCCATCTCCTCTCTTTCAAATATTTATTCCTCTTTTCAAGACAAAAATCTTCTCTTATAACATTTCTCATACCCATATATGCGTATGATATTTTTCTTTTCCTCTAAAATCTCTCTTTCTCTTCGAATCAATACATCTTTTTCTCTTTATATGTGATGATATGTACACAAGTATGCATGTCTTTCTCTATATCTCTCTCTTTCCTTTTATAAGAGTGTTTTATCTCTTGTATTCTTCTTAACATTCTCATCTCATGAACTTTCTATTTACCAACTTCAATAAGACCACAAATCAAGTAATGACCCAATATTGGAATCATGCTTGATGGTCTACAATCTCTATCCATTTTCAAAAACTTTTCCTTCTTATATATAATAATTATAACAACGAAATCTTAGATGTATGTTGTGGTAGGAATGATATTAGATGAATGTTGTGGTAGGAATGTTTTACTTTTTTTCAATCATATAGGGTAAATGCATTCATGCATTCTCACCCACTTTATTTCACTTATGATCACAAGCACCTCTCTAAAGGAACTTAAGCAAGAAGGGATGGAGCTCTAGCTAGGTGGTAACCGAATTAGAGCAAAATCTCAAACCTACTTAAAGTCTTAAGAGAACACTAAAGTGATTTCAAAATGTTTTCACAAGTTTTTCAAATGATATTTACTAGTTTCACTTTTTCCTCAAAACATTTCACATTTTCAAGCAATTCTTCAAGAACCCTTTCAAAAGTTTGAAACTCCAAACTTTCAATATTTTCTACACCGCATATAGAATCAGAAAGATGTTTTAGTTAAAACGAAATGCATCAATGATAAACATAGTCCTTGGGTTGATTATCCCCGGTAAAGGCGCCGGGAACGGTCGATCCTCGTACCGACGGGCGAGTCCCTTTCTTTCCTCTTTCAAAACAAAAACCTTATTTTTCTGGAGCACTCCAAAACCAATGAAAATTTTGGGATGCAAACAGATGGCGACCGTGATGGGACCCGTTATCGTTTGGCTATGATTATAATTGATGCATTTTCAATAATTTGAACATCTCATACATTGCCAATGATAAAGCATGTCCCCTCTTTTGGCCTCGACCCCATTGGCATTTCATTGTATTGTTTGGTGATTGTGATTGTGATTGTTTTCTTGCACATAAGACTAATTGAGAAGGATCAATCATGTTCACACATATCTATGATCACATACCACCCTTCTCAATTTAGGAGTTGTTTGAAAACCATGTTTGCTCTTCTATTTTAATCTTTAAACTTAGGCAACATTGCATTAGAGACAACTCATTTTATATGATTTCTTATATTTCAAAATTCCTCATACCTATTTGTCCCGGTCATCATGTTGCCGGACTTGGTCTTTGGCGGTAGCACAAGACTAAGCCTTACAACTAGACCACACCTTGGGCGGGAACGCCCCCTCGTTAGTACCATGAGTGGTAATTTATGGTATATCGACGAGTGATCAAGAAGAAGTTGATGAGTTATACCTTTAGTTGCCTAAGGAAGAATCTATGCTCGTACTAAGCCATTTGGGTAAGGTATATAAGCATAACTTGATATCGGATTATCGTGATATAAAATTATCTCAATTAGGTTCCTATACCCAATTTTCTAAAAAAAAAAAAAACAAAAAAAAAAAAAATCATGATAGATGTTTATGTGCGTGAAACCTTATGTGATGATTTGCAACCTCATTCCGCACATCTACCTCATATTGTCTTTGTCAACATAGTCAATGTTTTCCATTAATTCCATCTTTATCTTTTAGAGTCATCATTCAAGATGTATTCTTTCCAACGTGGTGTCACATTCCCTTATGATCACATCCTCTTTGGGGAAGGTCCCGAACGGTCCACCTACATTTCTCTTGAGTCTCAACCTTTGGCTCTCGAATGGTATCAGACTTGGCATCCCACCTTCTCTCGGATGTTTCCTTCTTACTTTGAAGAATGTGGGCTAGAGACAGTGGCAGCTGGAGGAATGCAGTCAGTTAATGGAAATTTGGTACATGCAATCGCCGAGCGTTGGAACCCAAGGACCTCCTCTTTTTGGTTTCCATGGAGAGAAATGACAATATTACTAGATGAATTTGCCGAAATACTAGACCTCCCCACCCCAACTTGTGACCCAAATGATCTATTGGAAAAACAATTCCTTATGAACCCAATCAAGGTCAATGCAAATGACCTCATTGCTCACTTTACTGGACGAAAAACTTGGCCTTTAGTAGAAAACCATGAAAATCAAAGCATCAACATGAAAAATTTGTATGAAGAATTTGGAACCTATGTTGAACCTTCTACCCTACCTCGAAAAGCCATAGGGAGAATTAAACATTGTATGATGCTCTGCACAGTAGGAGTGACCCTTTTTACCAATGGAAGTGACCTTTTAGATGTCCATATTGCCCAACTTTTTCGAGTATAGGGGCATAGAGGGACCCGACACTTGTCAGTAGCAATGACAGCCTTAGCCTTCCTTTACCGAGGACTCACCCGCTTTACCATTGGAGATATCGACTTCATAGAAGGATGCACATATGCTTTACAATTGTGGTTCCTCAAGCATGCGGGACCCCAAGCTAGTCTATTCAGAAACACTAATGGATCATTGACAACCTTGGAGCAATACCGTCGTTTGATCGAGCAATTGAATGAAGGAGAGATCATTTGGGATTATTGTGATCGTCGGCAGAGCCTACCCCGATACACTCACCATCATCATGGGCGTACCACACTCTTGGGCCCTTACTTCATAGTTGATTATTGTGCTGATAGATGTATGAGACAGTTCTCTCAAAGGCAGAAGATGGTCTCTGTGCATGCACCAATTGGAGCTATTCCCGAATTTGACCTTAGTTCTCCTCAATGGATAGCATTGTTTGCAGTAGCTCGACAAGAATGGAAGACACAACTATCATACACTTGGTTCATAGGCCCAGTGGTGAAGAAGGATTATGCTGAGTGGTGGGATGCCAACCGACCACCATCCATCCTTCCCTAAAAAGTTTTATGTTGTCAACTTTGTATTCCTTCTGTCGTTGTCATCTTTATTAGTATCTTTGGATGTAACTTTTAAAAACTTGTAATGCAATATGAACCTTCATTTTGTCATCATTTCCGTCCAATAACTCTATTTTCTTATGTCATAAGGTGAATACTTGAAAGCCAACAAGATGGTTGAAACTAGATCGCAAGCTAAGCAGACTCCTCAAAATGAGGTTTCATCCTCTGAACTCCGTCCAGAAACACTTGGCCTCCCAGCAATCGAGCCAGAAGCTTACTATATGTTCCGTTTGTTCATGGAGCGATTCATGAAAAACCAAGAAGAGCAAAAGGCCTTGATGGTTACTCCAGAGCCGGACAATGAAAAGACTGCCAAGCAAAAAGGAAAGAAAAAAACAAGTCTTTTGTTGAAAATCAGGATGAAGACCATTTGGGTTCAGATTCAACAACTAGTAAGGAAGAAAAACCCGAATTGTTTTCTCTCAAAAAGAAAAAGACAACAAAGAAAAATAAAAAGAGAGAAAAGATGTTATGATAGAAAACAGCTCACCCAGTCCTATCACCACTGAAAGTTCGGAAGAGAAACCCAAAAGGAAGAGAAAACCTACCAAGAAAGTAAAAAAGACAAAGAATACATCACTAGCAGCAGCTTAGACAGTGAGAGTTCTGAAGAAAAAGTAAAGAGATCAAGGGCAAGAAGAAAAAGACCAAGCCAGAATTGGTCGAATCAAGTGATGATGAAAGTCCGACTAAGCGCAGATTCTACGAAATGGAGAAAAGAATGAACAATCTTGAGCTTAGGGGGAAGGGGAAACGTTCATACTCATGTGAGGACTACTACCTTGGCATTGAAGGAGACGAAGACGTGAAAGGCTTGCCCAGAGAATTCATCAGATATGATGGAACCACCTGTCCACATGTTCATCTTTCAACCTTTTTCAATGATTGCTACAAAATTCGGACAAATAACAGAGCTTTGTTCCGATATTTTCCAAGAAGTCTTGAAGGCATTGCCGCACAATGGTATAAAGAAAATATCAATCCAATCGAGCTGAAGAAGTTTACAAGTTGATTAACATGTTTGTTGAAAGATTCGAACAAAATGCTCCCATGGCTCCAACCCTCAGTACCATTTGCAGTCTTCGTCAGAAACAGGGAGAAAAGCTCGAGAATTCATCCAAAAATGGAGAATGCAATGCAATAAGATGAAGGAGCCCATTTCTGAGACACAAGCCTTGTCACTCATTAGGAAAAATCTTGCCCAACCCTTGAAAAGTCTCATCCGCAATGCCCCAATCAAAACCTTTGCTGAGTTGATTGAACAAGCAAACTCGATAGAAGAAGGAATTGAGAAAGGAGATTTTGATGGAATTATTGCTCCTAAGTACAAAGAAGATGGAAAGAAAGGAGGAAGGATACAACTGCCTGCACAATTCATAGTCAATGCTGGCATTAGAAAGGACCATGATAATAACTACAAGCATGACAAGGGAGTCAGTTTCAAGAAGAACACACAGTTTCTCAAAGGCGACGATGAAAGGAAGAACAAACACCCAGGTTGGAGCTACGACCGAAAATTCACTCCTCTGAGCCAGTCTCGGGAGAAGATCCTGGAATACCTTCTCGCCAAAGGAACTATCGTCTTGCCAAAAGTGTCAGAGCCTCCGAAAATGATGGGAGGAAATAAAGAAAACTGTACAAGTTTCATCGTACCCCTGGTCATGACACTGAGGATTGTTTTGTTTTCAAAAATATTATTCAAGACTTCATCAACAAAGATTTCAAGATTTGTGATGATAGTACCCCTGAGATACTAAGGAATCCATTCCCTGACCACGGAAAGGCGGTAGTAGCCATGATCACTACAGTCACTCCACTTCCGTACCATCCACAAGAGCACATTCGACCTTATATTGGGAGCAGCTCACACAAAATCATGGTGTAGACCAAGGTAAGGAACCTCTAAATTTCATTGCTATGATGAAAGGCAGGATAGAAAGTTTGCCCAAGAAACTTCCTATGATTCCAAAGACTTTTATCTTACAAGGCGACGAATCATCAAATGACTCCTCAGATGAAGATCCATGCTATTTGGACGTTCTCCCTTGGAAGAGCGTATGGATGAGGGAGACTCGATTCAAGCTTCTAAAAATCAGTCAATTACCTTCTCAGAAAAAGACCTCTCAAAATGGGGATATTTCCATGAAGATGCTCTTTACATCGTTGTTCAGGTCAATGGGATGACGGTGCCACATGTTTTGATTGATGGAGGAAGTGGTTTGAATATTGTCCTCATCTCACGGCTAAAACATTGGGGTTTCATGAAAACGAATATCGTTCTGATAATACCAAGATCTACGATACGATGGCCGAGGCATGAACAGCAAAGGTACCCTCGACATGAATGTGATCATTGAAAATACTAGCCATTGCATTGTATTTCATGTGGTAGACGTACCACCATCATACAACCTGCTTTTGGGACGACCTTGGATCCATCAAGTACGAGCGATCTCATCCACTCTTCATCAATGCCTAAAATGGAATTTTGGTCCATCAGTCATCACTATCCGTGCTGAGGATCCGGTCAAGAGGTTGATGCAACCTATGCTCCCTAGGCCAATTGATCCGGTAGATGTACCGAGCATAAGAACAACAAAGGACAGACCTTTGGAAGAATGGATGCAGAACATGGAGATAGAGGAACCATCCGGGAATGCTTATGCTATTTCAAGCAATCGTGCAAGTTACCAAGAACACCTATTGTATGTTCATTTCATGAAAAACCCCAAGGGTTTTCAGTTGCTTCTGAAAGGTGGCTACCGTCCATTCACTGGCCTTGGGAAAAATGAAGATGGCATCTTGCAACCAATTAGCATATCTTTTCAGATGAACATGAGAGGACTGGGATATCATGAAGGAATTTGAAGAAGATCTTGGGGGCTGATAGTATTCACTTTTGTCTCATGAGAGAACCCATTCTATGAACTAAGAACTTTTTTTTTTTATATATACGCAAATGCAAGTAATTTTTTTGTTGTCAATTTCGTCCAAATCTTTCCTTTATCCTCTTTACAGGATGTCGGAACTCAATATGTCTCAGTTTATTCTTTTTCCACGAAAGTCCCCCCAGAAAGCATTTATCGAACAAGCAGTCGGTGAAATGGAACCTATGGCAATACCCGAGTCAGAATTACCAGAATTCACTCAGATTCAGAAACAAGAGCATCCCTCATCTTTGGTGAATGATCCAATTGAAGAAATTAATATTGGAACCAGTGAAGATCCTAAAATTCTTCAAATTGGCACCAGTTTGTCAGCGAATGAGAAGAAAAGATTGGTGGACTTTCTTATAAGTAACCAAGAAGCTTTTACTTGGACTTATGAAGATATGCCAGGCTTAGACCCCCAATTGGTTGAACATCGTTTGCCCTTAAATCCTAATTGCAAGCCGATTAAGCAAAAATTGCGCAAGCTTGACCCTCGACTAGAAGGCCCTATAAAAGAAGGACTAGAGGACTTGCTAAAGGCAAAATTCATTCGTGCCATCGATTACCCCGAATGGTTGGCGAACATCGTGGTGGTCTCCAAGAAAAATGGCAAAGTTAGGTTGTGCATCGACTTTCGAGACTTGAACAAAGCCACACCGAAGGATGATTATCCTCTTCCAAACATTGATCTATTGGTAGACAGTACTGCAGGCCATGCAATGTTTTCTTTCATGGATGGATATTCGGGATATAATCAAATCAAATTAGCAGTCAAAGATCAACCTAAGACCGCTTTTACTACACCATGGGGTACTTTTTGTTACACGGTAATGCCATTTGGGTTGAAGAATGCTGGAGCAACCTATCAAAGAGCCATGGCCGCCATCTTCCATGACCAGATGCATAAAATCATGGATGCATATATCGATGACATATTGATCAAATCCAAGACAAGAGAAGATCACATTGAAACTCTTGCCCAAGTATTCGAGAGGCTTTTACAGTACAAGCTTCGCCTGAATCCTCAAAAATGTGTGTTTGGGGTTGAGTCAGGCAAACTGTTGGGTTTCATGGTCAGTAAGAAGGGAATTGAAATGGATCTTACAAAAGCCAAGGCAATAATCGATATGCCACCACCTACCAATATCAAGGAGTTGCGAAGCTTGCAAGGACGAATCCAATCCATCAGACGATTCATTTCCAATCTGGCCATGAGATGCGAGCCATTCAACCAGCTACTGAGGAAAGATGTCAAGTTTGAATGGGGTTTTGAATGCCAACAGTCATTCGAAAGGATCAAGAAATACCTTCTAAATCCACCAATTCTAAAACCACCAACGTTGGGAAGACCACTGCTGCTTTACATCACAGTGAATGAGTCAGCATGTGGCGGCTTTTTGGCACAATATGAGGAAGGAAGTCGCATCGAATATGCAATCTATTACATTAGCAAGACTTTTGTTCAGTACGAAAAGAAGTACTCTCCAATAGAGAAAACTTGTCTGGCATTGGTTTGGATGTGTCAGAAGTTGAGACATTACTTATTGGCTTGTGAGGTCAAGATACTCTCCAAACTAAATCCTCTCAAGTACATCTTGGAACAACCATTCCTTAATGGGCGTATCGCAAAATGGCAAGTTCTGTTGATGCAATATGATCTTGAATATGTGTCTCAAAAGTCAATCAAAGGACAAACAATTGCGGATCAGTTAGCAGACTTCCCTCAGTACGAAGAAATCAGAACAAATGATGAGTTTCCAGATGAACATGTACTAAGATTGGAAACGGTTTCGACATGGAAGATGTACTTTGACGGGTCCAGAAATGTGATGGGAGCAGGCATAGGCATCTTACTCATCACTCCAGAATGCGAAATGATCCCGTACTCTTTGAAACTTGATTTTCCATGTACCCATAACATGGCTGAATATGAAGCCCTCATACAAGGACTTCGTTCTTTATTGAGTTTTCAAGTGAAAAGAGTGCATGCCTTCGGCGACTCTCAGCTTATTATAAACCAAGTGAATGGAGAATGGCAAGTCAAAGATGAAAAGTTGGTGCCATATCAAGAAATTGCTACCTCCTTAATCTGTCAATTCGAAGAAGTACAATTGACTCACGTAAAGAGAGAAGGTAACTCTATTGCGGATGGCTCGCGAGCTTAGGATCAACCATCACTTTTCGAACCAATGAAGCAATCCGCTCTTTTGAGATTGGAAGATTAGAACACCCTGCTTTTGAAACGATGGCGCATGTTCATCGTATCCAAGGGGGGATACGCCTTGGTACCATGACATCAAAAGGTATATTGAAAGCAGAGAATTCCCGACTGAAATGTCTAAAAATGAACAAAAAGCAATACAATGTATGTCAGCAAGGTACTTTATCCTAGCAGGGGTATTATACAGACGTGGATTTAGCACTGAATACTCTCGGTGTCTTGATGAAGATGAGGCAAAGAAAGTAATCGAAGAATCACATCGAGGAGATTGTGGAGGCCATGTTGGTTACCAAACCCTCACCAAACAAATAATTCGAGCAGGGTATTATTGACCTACCATGCAAAAAGATTGTCACCAATTTGTCAAAAGATGCAAAGAATGTCAACTGCATGCTCCAGTAATTCATGCCCCAGCATCTCACTTGCATTCTGTGACATCTCCTTGGCCGTTTTCAATGTGGGCCTTTGACGTAGTCGGACCGATATCCCCTGCAGCTTCTAACGGCCATAAGTATTTTCTTACTGCAACAGATTATTTTACCAAGTGGGTAGAAGTCGTCACACTTAGAACGGTGGAAGGACGTCATGTAGTGTCCTTCATTCACAAAAATCTTCTTTGCAGATTTGGAGTCCCTCATGATATAGTATCAGACAATGGAACTCATTTCAAGAATGAAAAGATGAGGCAGTTGTGCAGCAAATACCACATCACGCACCATTTTTCAGCTCCTTATTACCCCCAAGGCAATGGACAAGCAGAGGCTACCAACAAGATCCTGATCCGCATCTTGGAACGGACAGTAGAAACAGGAAGAGATTGGCATGAAAAGATGCACAACGCTCTATGGGCATATCGCACCACTATGAGAACTCCAACAAATGCCACTCCAGCAGAGCTAGTCTATAGAACAGAAGTGGTTCTACCATTACATGTGTTGAAACCTGCTTTGAAGTTCGCTTCTCTCATAGAGCTCCCTCTTACTCAATATCAACAAAAAATGCTAATGCAACTCAATTTGCTAGATGAAAAGAGGCTAAAAGCGGCTGAACATGCTGAAGCTTATCGCCAAAGGGTAGCCAGACAATTTGCCAAGTCAGTTATCGAGAGACAGTTCAAAGTGAATGATTCGGTCCTACGATCTGCAGTGTACCTGAGAGGACGACCACGAGGCAAGTGGGCACCAAATTGGGAAGGCCCATATATCATTAAGGAAGTTTTGCCCCACAATTCATACTGACTAATTGATGCAGATGGGGTGGAATTTGCCGATCCTGTTAATGCCCTTCACCTCAAGAAATTTTATGCCTAGTTCTCTTGTATTTATTTTCCAATCAATGTCAAACATTTGTGTTTCCACATCGACTATTCAATCTAGATTCTTCCCAGTTGTAAAACATGACAATTACACTGAGGCATTCTTATTTTTATCGCTCAGGGCTTGAGAGCAACCCGTGCAGGTAAAGGGTTAAACCCGCAATATGAGGGCAACCCATGCAGGCAAGGGGTTAAACCTGCAATGCTAGCCAAAGCAACCCATGCAGGCAAAGGGGTTAAACTTGTGCTACAAGCCAAAGCAACCCACACAGTTAAAGGGTTCAACTTGTGATGCAAGTCAAGGCAACCCATTCAGGGGGGTTAATCCTGAATTTGAAATCGGCAAACCCATGCAGGTAAGGGGTTAAACCTGCAATTTAAGCTCAAACAACCCATTCAAGTAAGGGGTAAAGCCTGAAACATCTCTATGAAAATATCTTGCTTGAAAAATTTGTGGCGTTTATCTTTGTCACTAAGCATGGCTAACACCGGCTTATTAACAAAGAGGGGCATCTGTAATCACCCCAAATTTTTCTAAAGGACTATGATGTTTTATCCAAGTGCGAATTCAAATTTCGGCACAAGATTTCCAAAATACTACTCTCAGATCCAAATTAAATCCAAAATAGAACTCTCAGATCCAAATTAAATCCAAAATACTGCTTTTATATCCAAAACCCAAGTTCAGATCCAAATCAATCATTTAAGACCGATTTGCCCCTCCTTTTGACCATAAAACCTCCTTTAGAGGGTGATTTTAGTCTTTTTTAAACAAGACCGATTTGCCCCTCCTTTTGACCAAAAAACCTCCTTTAGAGGGTGATTTTAGTCTTTTTTAAACAAGACCGATTTGCCCCTCCTTTTGACCAAAAAACCTTCTTTTAGAGAGTGATTTTAGTCTTTTTTAAACAAGACCGATTTGCCCCTCCTTTTGACCAAAAAACCTTCTTTTAGAGGGTGATTTTAGTCTTTTTCAAACAAGACCGATTTGCCCCTCCTTTTGACCAAAAAACCTTCTTTTAGAGGGTGATTTTAGTCTTTTTGGGTGGACAAGACTCATTTGCCCTTCCTTTTGGCCAAAAAATCTCTTTTTGGAGGGTGATTTTAGTCTTTTTGGGTCAAAAAAATTCAAATTTTGGGTTTTGGCTCCAAAATCCTCTATAAATACCCCCCCATATCCCCCCTCTTGGGCAAGATTGGTCCTTGGGAGAAACTCTAGTATATTCTCACTTGAAGACTTAGAGTTTCTCTTGAGCTCTCTCTCTCTCTCCCTCTTACTCTTTTCATTTCCTTCTCCAACTTAGAGCAAGCACTTTTGGAGCTTCATTCAAAAGGGGATCTTCAAGTGAAGGTGTTCATCTTCCTTAAGTCATTTCCTATTAGAGGTATGTAATCTTCATCTCTCTCATTTCTTTCTTCTTTCTTTTCATTAATGTTCTTATTATTATGTTATTTCTTTCTCTTAAACATAGTGTTGTTGTTGTTTTCATTTTCTCTTCTCATTTTCATCTCCCCATGGCCAAAGGAGATAGCACTCAACCTCTTTTTAGAGACAAGAGGCTATGCTCAAATGCACCGGGAGCATGAGAAGATGAGATGATATCTTATTTTATGATTAAATCATGTTCTTTCAAGTATTCTTGTTGTTCTTGTTCTTTCTCTATATTAATATCTTATTGCTCTTTCTTCTCTTCAATAATATATTCTTGTTGTTGTTATTCTTTTCCTTAATGAATATATTTTTGTTGTTATTGTTATTTCATTTCTTCAATAGTCTTGTCCTTGTTATTTTTTTTTTTTTTTTTCTTTCTTCTTCCTCTTTCCATGACCAAAGGAGATAGCCCTCAATCTCTTTTTAGAGACAAGAGGCTATGCTCAGGCTATGCTCAAGTGCATTGGGAGTGTGAAAAGATGAGAAGATCTTTCGTTTCATGATTGAATCATGTTTTCTCTTTTATTAAATATAACATTGTATCTCTTTCTATATTTTCTTCTCATCTTCATCTCCCCACGGCTAAAAAAGGTAGCTCTCAATCTCTTTTTAGAGACAAGAGGCTATACTCAAAGTGCACCGGGAGCATGGAAAGATGAGATGATCTTTCATTTTAATCAAGTTCTTTCTTTTCATGAATACATTCTTATTGTTTTTTTTTGTTTCCTCTTATTTTCCTCTCTTCCTCATTTCTCCATGGTCAAAAGAGATAGCTCTCAATCTCTATTCTAGAGTCAAGAGGCTATACTCAAGTGCACCGGGAACATGAGAAGATGAAGTGGTATATCAATTCATAGTTACATCATGTCTTCCCTCCTAATTGAACTTTGCTTTTTCCATCATTCTCTTTCTTTCTTTCATTCCTTGAATGTTATCTATAAATTATGCACGCATGATTGCTTGGTTCTTTACTTACATGTGAATGTATGGCGGGAATGAGAGTGTGGTTTGGGGATTCTTTATTTTCATATTAATTTTTGAGGTTGGGACTTGTCCAACCCGGGATAAACCCTCACGAAAATGTACATGTTAATATGCATTTTCATGACATTTTGCGCTAGATTCTTTCTTAATCATCACATTAGGAACCCTAACGAGTGCTTCGTTATGTTGCTTGTTTTCTTTCATACCCAACGATGGAAGAAATATATCCCTTACAACAAACTAAATAATAACATTCTATACTTATATAAATCATATTTTCCAAAACATTTTCAAAAAGAACCTTCTAATATGACCTTAGGGACTTAGCTTAGACTCTTGCATGAGTCCAAGCTCCCCTCCGGCCCACATTAAATTTGAAGTTGGTAATTTTAAGTTGTTCCTTGATTTTTTTTAATCTTGTGAAGGTATGGATGTATACACATGTTATATACATTTATGCCAACATGATGACCCCCATCTTTCTCTCTCTATGCTTTCACTTTCTATTTTATAAATTTTCATATGTGCATGAATACGTATGTACATGTGTTCCATCTCCTCTCTTTCAAATATTTATTCCTCTTTTCAAGACAAATATCTTCTCTTATAACATTTTTCATACCCATATATGCGTATGATA
Organism: Nymphaea colorata; assembly: GCF_008831285.2. Taxonomy (NCBI): domain Eukaryota; kingdom Viridiplantae; phylum Streptophyta; class Magnoliopsida; order Nymphaeales; family Nymphaeaceae; genus Nymphaea; species Nymphaea colorata. Next base: position 3,913,307 of record NC_045147.1, on the reverse strand, counting down.
TTTTTCTTTTCCTCTAAAATCTCTCTTTCTCTTCGAATCAATACATCTTTTTCTCTTTATATGTGATGATATGTACACAAGTATGCATGTCTTTCTCTATATCTCTCTCTTTCCTTTCATAAGAGTGTTTTATCTCTTGTATTCTTCTTAACATTCTCATCTCATGAACTTTCTATTTACCAACTTCAATAAGACCACAAATCAAGTAATGACCCAATATTGGAATCATGCTTGATGGTCTATAATCTCTATCCATTTTCAAAAATTTTTCCTTCTTATATATAATAATTATAACAACGAAATCTTAGATGTATGTTGTGGTAGGAATGATATTAGATGAATGTTGTGGTAGGAATGTTTTACTTTTTTTCAATCATATAGGGTAAATGCATTCATGCATTCTCACCCACTTTATTTCACTTATGATCACAAGCACCTCTCTAAAAGAACTTAAGGAAGAAGGGATGGAGCTCTAGCTAGGTGGTAACCGAATTAGAGCAAAATCTCAAACCTACTTAAAGTCTTAAGAGAACACTAAAGTGATTTCAAAAGGTTTTCACAAGTTTTTCAAATGATATTTACTAGTTTCACTTTTTCCTCAAAACATTTCACTTTTTCAAGCAATTCTTCAAGAACCTTTTCAAAAGTTTGAAACTCCAAACTTTCAATATTTTCTACACCGCATATAGAATCAAAAAGATGTTTAAGTTAAAACGAAATGCATCAATGATAAACATAGTCCTTGGGTTGATTACCCCCGGTAAAAGCGCCGGGAATGGTCGATTCTCGTACCGACGGGCGAGTCCCTTTCTTTCCTCTTTCAAAACAAAAACCTTATTTTTCTGGAGCACTCCAAAACCAATGAAAATTTTGGGATGCAAACAGCTCCCAAACATCAATATATATTAAGTCAAAGCATGATTCAGCTACATGTTCAGAATCAGTAAAAAACAACCTGGTCATCTTTCCCAAGGTACATGCCTCACAATTATAAACAACAAATTGAGAATTGGGAAACATAGTCCTTAGGACTTTATTTGAAGGGTGGCCTACTCTCTAGTGCCACACCCGAGTATCCTTTGTTGTCTTTATTGTAGTATGAACTCTTGGATTGTTCTTTGGAGTAAAGTAATACAAGTTGCTTTCTTCTCTGCATTCACCAATCTTTGTCTGACACTTGATGTCCACTAGTATCACCTTTTTTCCAGTGAACAATATGTAGCAGTTTAAATCGTTACTCAGTTTATTCACAAATATCAAGTTCATTTCATGTTTAGGCATATGCAACACATTATCTAATGTAATGGACTTTTTATATAAACTGAACCATAGCCTACTACAGAGGTAATAGATCCATCGAGAAGTTTAACATGAATCTTTTATCATATTTGACATCAACAAGAGATCTAAGCATGCAGTCATGTAGTCTGCAGCACCACTATCAATGATCCACTATATGTTATTAAAGGAAGCTATGAATGAACAAACCCTTATCTACTTCTTGTTCCACAACAATGGCTAGATTGGTGAGAGTGATCTGTTTGAGCAGGCTTGCAATCTCAGCTATATCATCTTCACATCGCTGTCCAGAGTCACGTGCCTAACTTCTGCCTCTCCCTGGATGACCATTTAGGTTCCAACAACATTCTCTGGTATGTCCCCGTTTCTTGCAATAGGTACAAGACATTGATCCTTTTCCACAACTGGATCAAGTGTCTGCTACAAAGTAGTTCTTGTCTCCATGCGAAGGTGTAGGTGCTTCTGACTTGACAACAAAGGCAACCTTGTCATAAGAAGAGAGAAAATTCCTTCTTGAGCTTATCTTCAGTTTTCATGACTCATTGTCTAGTTTCCTCCCATTACACAATGGAAAAGACATTGTTGAACGATGGAAATGGGTAAGACATGAGAATATCATTTCTTAGGTGATCAAACTTTTCTCCCACATGGCCTTGAGCGAACTCAAGTATCCATGAAACAACTTCTCTCCCTTTGTGAAATTGGCTATGTCATATTCAAGGAGATAAACTCCCACCAGGTTTTGGTCTTCATCGTATATCTCTGCTAACGTGTCTTATATATCCTTGGTTGAATCTAGAAAAAGGAACCTTCGGCAATACCTGGTTCCATCAAGTCAAGACATAACAACTTTGTAATTAGCTTTCCATTCTTCATAACCAGAATCGGTTTTTTTAGGGGCGCTGATCTTCCCATTGACATACCTGATCTTCGACTTCTTGCAGAGATATAAACTTGTAGACTCACACAAATGATGTAGTTTCCACCATTGATAGGGGATGTTGTGATTTTGAGGGCTGGATCTAGATCTTTCATAACAGCCTTCACTGTAAGAGTTGGGGAAAGGGTCACACACGAGTTAGGGTTCTCTGATTCAGCCATCGCTTGAGTTTACATAGTGCAAGAAGATGATCTACCTGGCTTATATGCAGGTTCCACATGAAGTTGATCACTCAGAGTGGTTTTGAAACCATCTCAAAATTTCCAAATCATAAAATCGAAGGAAAGGAACTGGTGTATGTTTCAGCTATATAAGAAGCAAGCAAATATCCTCATCCTGAGTATCAAGAATGGACAAAAAATACAAATCCAATTTGGCACATTTTCAGGCCATGTTTATCAAAGAAGGATTCGTAAGGAAAAAACAGTAACAAACTGGAAAATTACAGTTTCCGAATTAGAAAATAGAGGAGTCATTTGTAGGCCAAGGTAACCTTTGCAAGATTTATTGTTTAAAGATATAAAGTAACTTAGGATGGAAAACCCTAAGTTTTCCCGAGCGAATCTCTAGTAGATCCTTGCGTCCACCAATTCAATAATTGATCAAAGCAATGTCATATGTACCATACAATACATAGCGTATAAGCCCAAGGACCTATACACTACACCTATGATACATAGTTTTCATGTTTTGTAGGCATATAGACCATATCAGCATGCTGGCTTTTACATTTCTTATCTATGAAAGGTAAAAGTCTCTCTCTTTTGAGATTTTACCATAGCTTTCTATTACTTTATAAAGTTTACTATTGGTTTTTAGTTATTTTATGAAGATATGAGTTCTAATTCTGCATGGCATTGGGGTGCAAGGGTGACTTCGATTGATTGGCTAGAATTAAATGTAATTACTGACAAAATATAATATCAGGAGGAATATCTCGTTTTAAGTACCATATACTTTTAGGGTGCATCATAATGTGGCACCATGAAGTCATTGCTCTGTGTAAGGCCCTATGAAGGCAAATAGGATTGAAAAAGAAACAGATGAGGCCGAAAGAAGATATGGGGATCTCTAGGAAAATAACAGTGAAAATGAACATGGTACAATTGATCTCGAAGAAGAGGATGTTCATATTAACTTGAGAACAGGTTAATGAAGCACACAAGATAGAGGGAAAGGCATCATGCATGAAGGCACTTCAGAGTTCAAAACAAGAGGTACAGCTGTAGGAGGACATGGTTGTAGTAGGATCCGTTGCTGTAGTAGTGGACTTGGTGGTAGAGTACCTAGTGAGAGGAAGAATGCTGGATCTGACTTGATGAAGAGTTTTTTCCCTGCTTATATTGCTTCAGGTGCTCAGTCTAAGATCCACACAACAATGACTTCAAGAGACATTGTCAAGCAGGCAGACAGTGCAGAAGGGTGATGGCTCTATGATGGATGCATTCCATTTAGTACATTCAGTTTCCATTTTCAGCTTATGGCAGATGCGATCACTAGGCCAAGGGTATAAAATGTTCTTTCATCATAAATTGTGAAGCAACATTCTTGATTCTACAATCAAAGTTGTGACAGAATATTGTGATCACTTAAGAATAGGCTAGAAAGATTTATGGTGTAGCATGATGGCAATTGGATAGACAAATATAAAAACATAAGATTGGTAAACTATCTCATATACTACCCCATGGGTATTATGTTCTTGAAATCTGTTGATTTGTCTGATATGTCAAGACGGATTTGGACCTCTCCTAGCTTCAATAGATACCTCTAGGTTCCTCTCATCGAGAGGGTTACTATGGTGCTATTGAAGATATTATTGTGTAGCAACATTATGGAAAATTTAACTATGAGTTATTGAAATGTGAATAGTTCAATGTTTTTGGACTAAACGGTATAAAAGAGGATGAGTTTGGATTCACATTTGTTAACTATACTCGCAGATGCATGCAAGATGAGCCTTTTGTTATGGCAACAAGTTTTCTATATTGAATCCCATTTAAATGAAGATGGAAAGTTGTGATAAAGACAAATCTAAGAAATTTATTTTCTATGCATGAATAAGCTAATGGCATGAGCGTTGATGATTTTCAAATATGCTGGAATAGTAGTCCACATGATGTTGAAGACAATGCCACAACGGATGAAGCTAGTAACATAGATTGGGTTAGGGCAAAAATGAGAGGGACCACAGTTAACATGATTATACTTCGAAGGCAAACATCAACCGAAGGGAGAAAGTTGATGATTGACTACATGTACATTTTCTTTTTCTTTGAGTAATGATGTCAAGGCTGTTTTTTTTTTTGTATATTGTTTCTTTTTTGAATGTTTCATGTATGACTTGCCATATTTTTGGTAGTTAAAATGAATATATGATTGTTACATTTCTCTTCATTATTTTATGGCATTGATAGTTTTGGTTCTGACATAATTATAATGTAAATAACTTGAAACATTTATGGGTTTTTGGCTTGAGAGGTGGCTTCTTCTTCTTCCATAAGTAAAGAAAACTAATTTTATTAAATGTTATATATCTTGTTATTTATTTTATTAAAAGCATATAAAACTTTACATAACTTGTTGTTTATTGACAAAAAAGGTGGCTAAAGTAGGCCAAAATAGGCATTTGAATGTTGCACAATTGCCTATAGGTGAGAACATTAAAGTGAAAACTAATGATCATGGCCAACTAGTAGGGTGATAATGTGTAGACACCCCAAATTTTTTACTACCAAAATGATCATTTTACCCCTCTTATTTGAGACTTTGTGCTGATTTTCTCAAATATTTTTTAAATAAAAAGGACAAAAGTCCCTGCTAGCCGTTTTGAATGACCAGCGAGAACCGCGCAGAGCCTGAGGGCAGGCTCTGTTTTAGGAGGGTGGATCTGATGCCACGCTACCCCTGGTCGGCCAGAATGGCCAATATTTGCACCCCCTAGGTGTATTTTTCTCGCACAAGGCACTTGCATGTGGACTCTAACTTCATCAATAGACAGACTATACGACAACCCTTAACATTAACTATCCGCCATGCCTTTACCACCTTTTTCATTTAGCTCAAAATAATGATACATAAACAATCCATTCCGAAGGCCTTCTATGAAATGGGAGACCCAAGCCCCTTTGGTTGAGTATTGTGTTGTCTCACCAGGTATAAAGATGTAAAAGGCCCATCCAGTTGCAATGCTCTCTGTTGTGGCTGATTCTCTTGCCAGCAGACTTGTAATATAGGAATCGACGTCTAGAATAGAGATTTTGTAGGGTTAGGCTTGTCTCAATATCAATTAATATTTTCCCCACATATTAAAAAGCTGGTCTTGATGGATGCCTGGGCATGTTTCTGCTTTCTGTATGATCAATGTGAGGATAGAGGTGCAAAAGGTGTACTGGTTCAGTAGTTGCCGTTGCTAAACCAAGTTCCATTGCTGAGAGTATCAACTATTTTGATGGCTAGCCTCACCTTAGAAATGCATTGTCTAAGTGACTTGAAGCACAACGGTGGAAGTTGATCTGCGGCAACATTAAGCCTCATATTTTGAACATTTCATGACAAATAGTTAGCTTTATCTAAGCCACCAATAGATCCCCACCTCCGATTTTGCTATCCTGCTCTAGAAGGGGTGGTGCTATTTAATGACATTGTTCTAGTAAATTGGATGCTTTTGAAGGTTATATGCTGGGAAGCACGGCCACAAACTTATTTCCATTAGATAATGGAAACAACACACAAAGAGCAGGACAACTCCTCTTATATGTTTTTGTATGGACTTAATGGAAAAAGTCCTATTTTAAAACCAACAGAGGCAACTTAATCGCGAGTAGGACTGTTTATTTACTTATATAAATGCTTCTATTTTGTCTAATCATGATTATTATGGATCGACTTACTGTAGACAGGAACTTCATGTGAATTCACGAATTATTCCTTCTTTTTCCTACTGTATAGGTATACCTGCCACTCTCATTTGCTTCATCCCACAGGCTCGTGAGATCCTGTTTCCTTTGGTTTGATTTCTGTTTCTACATTCTACCTTTTTCTAGTGTGACCAATGTCATTCATTGCTGTTCCTCCCGGATAAGGAGCTTATATGGACTGGATTACCTACAATGAGAAAACTTGCTGCCTATACATGATTATCTAAAGTGGTTTACTCTCTCTTTTTCTCTGGTTAATGGTTCTAGTTCATTTTTTGTTTAGATAGTAATTTGTCTCAAATTTTGTTAGGAACTTTGAGATCCCTTTACCATTTAATTTTCTTTAAATGGATAGGGAATCCTTCTCAATTACTGTTCATTCTATTTGTCTTGTTGAATTCTATTAACCTGTTGAAGTTAAATTTTTTCTTGAGATATATATATATATATATATATATATATATATATAGAGAGAGAGAGAGAGAGAGAGAGAGAGATGAAAGCATCTTCCCTTACGCCAATTTTATGGCAAAAATAAAAATATAAAAGAACCAACCGGCATCGGGACCTGCAGTTCACCCTCCAGAGGGGGTGGGGCTATTGGTATATCTGCATTTACTCGTAGTCACTTCTGAGGATTGATTATGCTGGAGATAGAGATATGTTATAACATGAAGACTATTGCTTAATTACTGATAGTATGTTGCGGATACTTTGTTCTGTTAAGTCGATATATATATATATATATATATATATATATATATATATATATATATAGTTGTGTGTGTGTGTGTGTGTGTCAACGTAAAACGACAAAAGGGGTCCCTTTCAAGAGACCACCCAGCACATCATGTGATCAACAAAGATGCAGTCCTTTCTAAAGGACCCCATAGCTGTAAAAGTATTCTGTCGAAAGAAAGCAAAGCGCACTGCAAAAGATACCCACTAAAGAAAGAAGATTGTCCCTTCACTCACTACCGCCTAAAAGCAGAAAAAAGCTGTGGATAAGCTGGAAGAATGGTCATGTAAGGCTCTCGAGAGACTTCAAAGACCTATATAAAAGAGGAGTCCTCACTAACAGAAGGGGCATCTCTTTTGGTGAAGAATCAAAGTGTGGTTAGGAGAGAAATCTTGCCTTCTGAAGTGTGAGGAATTTTTAAAATTGTATTCCTAACAGAAAATGTTAGCGGTTATTGGCTAAGAAAAGAACCTGTCTCATACGAGAGGGTATATCTTTTACAAGATCAATAAAGGAGGGCTTATCCTGTAAGTAGTGTTTTCTTAGATGCTTTCTAATATACTTGTTGGTGTTTAATGCTTATATGAATTTGCATATTGTACCTCATCTTTTTAGTCTCATTTTTTTTTCTTGTGATAACCTAAGTGCTAGGGCACAGAGTACCAAACTGGCTACACATTTGCCATCGGAAAATAGCATAAACGCAGTTAGTAGGTTTAATCAAGAACCAAATTTGAGGCAAGGGGATTTTGCAATAGGCATGCGTGTTAATCAAACAGAAGCTTTTAAGTGCAACTATTAATTTCAAAATGGTATTAGAGCCAACTGCTATTGATCTTTTAAAAGATTGAGAATCCAATCTTATGAGAAGAGGCATGATTACGCAATGAGTTAAACTATGACAATTTCACCCTTTATAGGAAGATTTCGTACCTTACGAGAAACTCCCACTTTGGGTAATAGATCACACCTATCTTGTTTAGGTTAAACTTTTAGAAGAAGACGAGACAGAGATTTGTCTAGTAGCCATAACCTACAACTAGAAGTACTAGATTAAATTTCAGAAGGTCAACAAGAAAGAGGACTTCGACAAGTCTTAAACCCCGAAACCCTCTACCACCATAACGAGTGGAGAAGATTAGAGGGCAGATATACTTACAATAGAGAACTAGCAATATCTGTTCTAGAAAACCAAACAAAAACCATACCATTGCTCAATGCAGAAGGTATCTTAACACTTAAAACCCATGGATACAGCCTCATCCACATAGGTTTAATTGTAGTAAAAATCAAACCTCTTCATAGGAAAAACACAGGAGCAAAATGCATTGTTAAGGTCCAAGACCAATGTTTCCAAAAAGCTACTAAAGCAAATTTAGGAGGTATGGAAATAAACTAGACAAAGGTGCTGAAATGATATATTTAACACCGAAATACATACATGAGCATTAAAGATTTTTATAAATATCTCTGTATCAGAATACAAACTAGAGGATATGAAGATATGATAGAAGGTGATAACCTCCTAGTCTTAGTTGTTGTCGTAGGAAGACTTAGCGACAATGACCAAGTCAAATATAGCTTAAACACTCAAGGAATTGTAGATGTGTGGCATCTCAGGGAATAAAATTCATAAAACCCAAACCTTATAATACAGACGAACTCTTAGAATGGCAGGTAGGAAACTTCGTCCAAAGTAAAGAATCCACATATGTGCCTACAGAAGCCATGCACTATGAAGATAGGCATGGACAAGAATTCATCAAGTTCATATCTTATGAACAACAACAGCAAGCGATCTATGAAGAAGATGATCAATCTCTAAAAGGCTTAGAGGAAATCCAAGCTCAAGCTAGACATTCGACATCTTTTTAAGATGACCAGTGAAAACATTATTAACAAAAACCAGTGGGAAAATCCCATTAAAGATAGTAATAACCCATACATATGGGCCAAAAAATGCATACGTTGGATTTATCTTAGAGAAACAGGAATAAAAAATGGAAAAACTAAATTTCCTAGATCTAATTCTACCTAGAAATTATCATACAATTCATATAAGACAAGAACAATTACAGTATAATTGTCATTTCAACAAAGACTATGGGCATGAAGTCCATGGCCAAAATAAACAACTAAATACTATTATAGATATCCTTATTTTACAAGAAAAACTCCTTGAAACAAGTGCACAATACAATAAAAATATGCTTGACGCAATAATCTCCTGTATGCAATCTATAAACAAATTGCTTAGAGATTTAAATAACAAAATTGACTACTAAAAGAGTCAAATAAATGATTTAATAAAATCCTTTAGAGGAAAAGAGTGTCTTCAATATTTAGACAAAAATGAGAATTTATTAGAACAACAAGCCGTAAGCTGGTCGAACACTTAGATATTATCATTTAATCTTCTATAATTAATAACCATTCTGGTTTTTCCACGAAACTTGTTCAAAATGTTTATGACAATAAAGGTAGATGATGGATGAGCACTTGTACTCATATGAATTACTTTTAATTTGAGTAATTCTGTAATATGTTCTTCCATATCTTTTTTTTCTTCAAGATAATCTTTTATATTTGCAGTTTTAATCCTTAAATGTAGATTTATGATGTCCAGTTTACAAGTTATCTTGTTTTTCTCCCAATGCATCTGGGGATCTTCTCCTAGAATTTCTAGTTTTGAGAGTTTGGAGATAATATCATCCAGTTCGGAATAGCTGAAATTGATACCAATTTGGTCTAGACAATTTATTATTCTTTTGTTGTCTAAAAGATATGAAGGTTGTTCAAATCTGGACAGATCAATATCTGTTAACCCTTCATAAGAAGGAATTAAATATTTAACTTCATTTTCTACAAAAGTAGAGAGGTATTTTTTATCTAGTATTGTTTGGCAAATGAAATCTTGGTGTTTTTGTTTGCATGGTCCTTTCATAGGGCAAGTGCAGTCTTGGCCTGTTTCGCAATATGCAGTTAGTATTTTTGGGTTCTTTTTTTCAGTGGTCCCACCATGCTTTACTTGCATAGGAGATGGAGTAACTAAGGGTAGAATGTGGTCCATGTTGAAGGTTGTATATGGTTTTTTAAGGAGCTGCATGCCACTTTTAGAAATGACTCTTCCTTCTTGGCATCCTATGAGGAAAGATAGGCCAATAATAAAATATGTAAGATGAATATCTAAATTTCTTACATAAATTTTTGGACAATCAATGTGTTGAGCTAAATTTCCTTGTATAGTTACAAGTTGTAGTTTAATCAATTATTTTGGGATATATTTGGAATAAGAAATTTTTAGTCTTGCCATTATTTAGGTAAGGTGATTTATTCTTTGACTTCCTAAGGAAATATTTTTTTAGATCTTCTAAAATTTTTATTTGTAATTTTTTGCCGCCTTCGTCTTACAGGTTTTCTAGTTTCTGATGATGCCCCGAAATTATGAGGGGTATAAATATTTTTACAAAAGGAGTGGTCTACTTTTAATTGTTTTTGTATTTTAATTTCTGAACATTTCTTTTCAAGATATTTGCATATATAACCTAGTCTATAAGCAATGTTTTGAGATATTTTAAGGGGTTGATTTATTTGGAGGTATTGAGGCCATCCTTTAACGATTTCTTGGCCTAATTCTCCTGGAAGTTTTCTAAAGAGTCTCTCTCCTATTTCATTGTTATAGGAATTTTCAGAATGGTTATTAATTATAGAAGATTAAATGATAATATCTAAATGTTTGACCAGCTTACGGCTTGTTGTTCTAATAAATTCTTATTTGGTCTAAATATTGTAGACAATCTTTTCCTCTAAAGGATTTTATTAAATCATTTATTTGACTCTTTTAGTAGTCAATTTTGTTATTTAAATCTCTAAGCAATTTGTTTCTAGATTGCATAGAGGAGATTATTGCGTCAAGCATATTTTTATTGTTAATGGGATTTTCCCACTGGTTTTTGTTAATAATGTTTTCACTGGTCATCTTAAAAGATGTCGAACGTCTAGCTTGAGCTTGGATTTCCTCTAAGTCTTTTAGAGATTGACCGTCTTCTTCATAGATCGCTTGTTGTTGTTGTTCGTAAGATAGGAACCTGATGAATTCTTGTCCATGCCTATCTTCATAGTGCATGGCATGTATAGGCATAGATGTGGATTCTTTACCTTCGACGAAGTTTTCTACCTGCCATTCTAATAGTTCGTCTGTATTATAAGGTTTGGGTTTTATGAATTTTATTCCCTGAGATGCCATGCATCTACAATTCCTTGAATGTTTAAGCTATATTTGACTTGGTCATTGTTGCTAAGTCTTCCTACAACAGCAACTGAGACTAGGAGGTTATCACCTTCTATCATATATTCATATCCTCTGGTTTGTATTCCGATACAGAGGTATGTATAAAAATATTTAATGCTCATGTATGTATTCAGTGTTAAATATTATCATTTCAGCACCTTTGTCTAGATTTATTTCCATAGCTCCTAAATTTGCTTTAGCAGCTTTTTGGAAACGTTTGTCTAAGACCATAACAAGGCATTTTGCTCATGTGTTTCTCCTATGGAGAGGTCTGATTTTTACTACAATTAAACCTATGTGGATGTGGCTGTATCCACAGGGTTTTAAGTGTTCTGATACTTGCTGCACTGACCAATGGTATGTTTTCTGTTTGGTTTTCTAGAATAGACTTTGCCAGTTTTCTCTATTGTAAGTATATCTGCCCTATAAACCTCTCCACTCATTATGGTGGTAGAGGGTTTCGGGGTTTAATACTTGTTGAAGTCCTCTTTCTTCCTGAACTTTTGGAATTTCAACTGGTTCTTCTAGTTGTAGGTTATGACTATTAGACAAATCTCTATCTCGTCTTCTTCTGAAAGTTTTACCTAAAAAATATATGTGTAATCTATTACCCGAAGTGGGAGTTTCTTGTAAGGTACGAGATCTTCCTATAAATTGTCCTAGTTTCACTCATTGGGTAATCGTGCCTCTTCTCATAAGATTGGATTCTAAATCTTTTAAAAGATCAGTAGAAGTTGGCTCTGATACCATTTTGAAATCAATAGTTGGACTTAAAAGCTTCGGTTATATTTATGTGCAAGCCTATTGTAAAATCCCCTTGCCTCAAATTTGGTTTTTGATTAAACCTACTAACTGCATTTACTTTATTTCCCGATGGCAAATGTGTACCCAGTTTGGTACTATATGCCCTAGCACTTCGGTTATCACAAGAAAAAAAAAGATTGAAAAGATGAGGTACAATATGTAAATTCACATAACAAGCAGTAAAGACCGACAAGTACATGCAGAAATCAGAAAGCATCTAAGAAAACACTACTTACAGGATAAGCCCTCCTTTATTGATCTTGTAAAAGATATATCTTCTCTTATGAGAGAGCTTCTTTCTTAGCCCATGATCGCTAACATTTTTCCTTATGAAGACAATTTTAAAAATTCCCCACACTTCAGAAGGCAAAATTTCTCTCCTAACCACACTCTGATTCTCCACCAAAAGAGATGCCCTTTCTGTTAGTGAGGATTCCTCTTTTATAGAGGTCTTCAAAGTCTATCGAGAGCCTTATGTGTTCATTTTTTGAGTTTATCCATAGTTTTTTTTGCTTTTGGTGGTACTGAGTGAAGGGACAAGCTTCTTTATTTAGTGGGTAAGTTTTTGTGTGCGCTTTGCTTTTTTTTTAGTGCACTTTGCTTTCTTTTAACAGAATACTTTTACAGCTATGTGGTCCTTTATAAAGGACTACATCTTCTGTTGATTACATGATGTGCTGGGGTGGTCCCTTGAAAGGGACCCCTTTTGTTGTTTTACATTGACATATTATCTGGAGAGGAATCAGATTTCCTCTTGTATTATGGTCGTAGTGGAGTACGTGAAAAGAAATGTTATCCTCTTCCACGTGCTATTGTCAGTCTTCTCACTGTAAAGATTTTTAATCCTTCTCTTCTTTCTCTGATTGTCGTCTTTCTTCCACATGCATAGCACATACTTGCTTGGTGCTTGATGAGTTGGCAGTAAGCTTTGGCGTATCCTCGAACCCTTTGTTGACACCTTTCTCTATTCGGTCAATAAACCCTTGAAGTTTTGCTAATGTTGTGGCATCTTTCTTTTTATGTGAATTGTAAATGGCACATCTATTGGTGGAGGAGTGATGCCACTATATTTTCCTTTCTGCTTATGACTTAGCAGTATTTATAACAATTTTCATGCCTAGAGCATGTCTATAATGGACAAACTTCATTTTGTCCTCCATTTGGGGATAATATTTTTGCTTTTGGTTTACATTAAATGTTAACTGAAAATCTTTCCCTACAAGTCCTATTTGAATCCGATGGATACTTTTCTTTTCTTTCCATGAGTCATCCAGAATATTGATTAGTTTCGATGCTGCCGAAAAGAACTTTAAAATGACTATGGATTCTGCTGTAAAACCAAGTTTTCCTGAAATGAATTCTCTTACAGATTTGTCCAACTCTAGAGGTAATAAACTTATTTCTTCAAATGAAATAGATAAGTAAACCATGGCTAAGGAACCAAACTGAAACCATTTTTGAATAAATTTTGGGTCACAAACCTGTAAACAGAGAATTCTGGGATAGATTCTAGAGCAATCAATAAGATATTCTTCATTTGGACCTTATACAGGTAACTGGTGTAGTTCAACTAGGGTTTGAAAATATCTATTGATTATTTCTGGAATTTGAAGTATTTGGTCAAAAACGTTTGTAAGATGAGACTTCATAGGAGTGTCAGAAACTACTTTCATATTTAGCTAACTTTTTGAAGTTCTTGCCTCTTATATATTTTCCCTTTTTCATATGAAAACAAGGTTCTTTGTGTCGTAATGACACTTGTTTTGGACATCGCAGCCCATTTTGTCTCCACTGTTTGTAGGAGATCTATAGCTTCATGTAGCCCTTTTGTAAGTTCAGAGTGTTGGTCAAGTACCTTTATTACCAACTTTTGTTGTTCTTTACAAAACCCAGCAAGCATGTCAATTGTCTTTGATAGTTCTTCCGCCAAGCTATCCATGTTGTATTGATAGAGGACATGAGAGGATATCTGCGATGTTGTCATTTCCTTTGATATGTTCAAAGGTGATTTGTGCCGAGTAGGTTGATATAGTATCTTGGAAATTTAACCATCGTCTTGTTAATGACTTTTTACCGTGTAATTGTGCATGAAACTTTATAATAGCTTGAGAGCCAGTTCGAATATAGAATTGTTTTCTAAGTATGAATAATTCAAAAGCTTTCAAGGTGTAAGAAATAGCTAGTAATTCCATGTCTATTCAAGATATATTCCCTTTTTCTATAAACTTTCCTGAAGATTGTCCATTATAGACATGCTCTGGGCATGAAAATTATTGTAAATACTGTTAAGTCACAAGCAAAAAGGAGAATATGGTGACACCACTCCTCCACGAATAGATGTGCCATTTGCAGTTCACAAAAAAGAAAAGAATGCTATTGCATTGGCAAAACTTCAAGGATTTATTGATTGAATAGACAAAAGTGACATCCAAGATTCCGAAGATACAACCAAAGCTTACTGCCAACTCATCAAGCACCAAGCAGGTACGTGCTATGCATGTGGAAGAAAGACGACAACCAGAGAAAGCAGAGAAGGATTAAAAATCTTTACAATGAGAAGGCCGATAGTAGCACGTGGACGAGAACAACCTTTCTTTGCACATACTCCATTAGGATAATTCCTCTCTAGATAATATGTCAATGTAAAACAACAAAAGGAGACCCTTTCAACAGACCATCCTAGCACATCATGTGATCAACACAAGATGTGGTCCTTTCTAAAGGACCACATAGCTATTAAAGTATTATGTCAAAAGAAAGCAAAACACACTAAAAAAGAAAAGCAAAGCACACTAAAAAAGACACCCACTAAAGAAAGAAGTTTGTCCCTTCACTCACAACCATCAAAAGCGGAAAAGCTGTAAATAAGCTGGAAGAATGGACATGTAAGGCTCTCGAGAGACTTCGAAGACCTGTATAAAAGAGGACTAGAAATCTGGCCTTTTGAAGTGTGAGGAATTTTTAAAATAGTATTCCTAAAGGAAAATGTTAGTGGCCATGGGCTAAGAGAGAACCTCTCTCATAAGAGACGATGTGGAAAAGAAATTCATTAGGTTCATATCTTACGAACAAGTAACTAGATGGTGTAGTTGTGGAATATTAAGTATGGCATAGTTTAAGATGCCTAGAAATTGTTGGAGCACCTTTTTATTCTCTTCAGCATAATCAATAGTCAGAAGTGACTACGAGTAAATGCAGATATACCAACAGCCTAATCAATCGTCAGAAGTGACTACGAGTAAATGGAGATATACCAACAGCCTCTCCCCAGCCGCCAACACCACAACCCTTGGAGGACAAACCGCATGTCAGGATGCCAGTTGCTTATTTTTTTTTTGCCATCAAATTGGCATAAGGGAAGATGCTTTCTCATTCGTTACACAAGCCCCCAGCCGAGCAAATCGCTCGGCTGGTCTGGGCCGTCCACATGGATGGCCCACAACGAGTTTTTTTTTTTTGAAAAAAAAAACGAAAAGTTCCTCCCCCGATGAAGGGGGCCGCCCCTCTCTCACTGGAGGGGCAGCGGCCACCCTCCCGCTGACTTCCCGCAGATAGGGCTGAACACGAGCCGAGTCGAGCCCGAGCTCGGTCAGCTCGAACTCGGCTCGATTAAGTATGACACGAGCTCGACTCAGCTCGAGCTCGATTAAAGCTCGACTATCCTGGCTCGAACTCGACTCAATAGTCAATTGTCGAGTTCGAGCTCGACTCGATTAAGCTCGATAAGCTCGTTTACAATCATCCATACTTGTCGAGCTCGAGCTCGATTAAGCTCATTTACAGTCATCCATACTTGTTGAGCTCGAGCTCGAGCTCGACTAAGGCTCGAATACGTGAGCTCGACTAACGCTCGAATAAGTGAGCTCGACTAATATTACTCATCCTTATCGAGCTCGTTTAAAGCTTGATTAAAAGCATGATAACTAATGATTAACATAAGAAACAGAAGTAGCACAAATCAAATTCATTTATCTGATAATTACACTTATCAAATGTTAAAGCTAAAAAATTGAGGAGGTGTTCCAAATCTCCAATGGACGGTGGAATGGAGCCAATGATCTTGTATTCTTGTTATCAGAAATATCCCTGAATGCAAACACCCTGAAGATTGTTTGATGATAAATTCCTGCAGATGTAATACAGATACATAATTAATCACCAACTCAAGGACATGCTCGGGACCAAACATTCAGGAATCAAAACACTAAACTCCTAAAACCCCATTGATAAATGTATTTCCCAGATAATTACACAAAATAGTGACATTTAGAATCAAGAAAATCCAAGGATATAGAAGACAGTGGCTTGAGAGAAACTGCCAGATTTGTTTATCACTGTGAAAACAAAAAAGATTTTGTTAAAAATTTACCAACCTAAGAGCTCCAAGATAGTTCCAGGAGCAACAAACAACATTTTACACAATTTTACTTGCTTACATCCATGTTAGTTTACGAATGAGAATCCAAGTGAAAAATGGCTCTGGGATTACCAACAATTTGACCTTGCTAACTACTTTGTCGCCAACTTTGAAACCCTGAACTCCAAGACCAATCTCAACCACCTCTCCAGCTACATCGGTAACTGTTCCCAAAAAGAAAAAAAGCCAGAAAGTTAACCAACCATGATGAAAGGATAAGGCTTAAAGACTGTCCAGAACTTTATCAGAAATTATTTTTGCACAACATTCAATACTAAGCAGGTAATGTGAAGAAAGATGTTTCACTTATTTTTACCACGGCCATACAAGTGGATTACTGCATTTATAGTTACAGAATGAATTATTACACAACAATAGAAACATAAGAAGCAGAAAAATTATTCCACCTGCAAGACTTACCATATTGAAAGCAGAAACATAAGTACATATGCACACACACATGCACGCACAAAATGCAGGTAGTGCTTTCTAAAAGTTGACACACAACATTGGCAACATCAATATGAAAGAAACACCAGATCTAAAGCAAGGCAGGAGAGAAAAAATTTGTGTTTAGAAATTTCAATTTAACGGACATAAAGCAAAATTTTAAATGGAAGTCAAAGAAATAGTAACTGATGGGTGGATGAGAGCACTGCACAGTGTGAATTTCCATATTCGTAGGTAAAGTAACCGTTAAGTGCATTTCAGTCATAAGATATTCATTTACAGGCAATTGCTGGAGTTGCTCCTTCTTTTGTCATAGCATGTTCCTAATGATTGTTTTTTGACATCTTATTCATATTTAACCAGTTTTCATCTGATGGCCTTCGGTTGGAACCAGCTCAAGCTCAGGCATGAGTCGGTCAATATTTAATTCAGAGGCAGGCAAGCCAAAACATCGACTAGAAAAACATGGAGACTTGAAGTGCTCTTAAACTAAAGAGAAGAATGGAATAATTAAGAAGAAAACACATACACTTCCACGCTAGTCCCCAGTATCCAACCAGGTACAGGGCCAGATAAGCTATTGTTTGTCAGATACTTGCACCAAAAAATAAAAAAACATGCACCATTTTATCATGTTAATATTGCTAACTATTCTGTTAGTACATAGAAAATAATCCATAAACGTTAACACTTGAAATGGGTTTATGTACACAAACTGTAACCGGGAAAGGAATTGTAAAGAGTTTGGTATTCCACCAGTCAGGTTGTTAAAGCTTAGATCCCTGCAAGGAAACAAAAGCCAAGTAAGCTACGCAAGAAACAGCAGGGGATATTCTACTGAGAACCTTCAGTTTAGTTCACTTCCTTTACTAGTCATTCACTTACAGTATTCTCAAGGCCTTGAATTGACCAATATAGTCAGGGATTTGACCAAATAGCAAGCAGTTCCTCAATATCCTAAACCATATAATCACAATCTCTTAGCTCAGTCCCTTGACATGTAGAAAGTGTAGATCCATAACATGAGAGAATGTTGGAATTAAGCTCACAAGCGTGATAAGTGGTTTTGTCTGCTCAAATCAGGGAATTTTGAACTTGTTCCAAGTATGTCGCTGATCCTCCTGTAATTGGTGGGATTCCAAAATTGTAAATATTGTGACAAAATTACATTAACTAAATATTGAGTAAGTTTATAAGGAAATGTATAGCTGCTCTAGATTTTCCAATTTGCTGATGCCAGCTGGAATTGGACCCACCAGATTAGTGCCCTGGATTTCTCTGAGACAAAATAATATCAGAAAATAATTATCGAAGAAGCGCCAGTAGTTCCTGATGAAGCTGATAAAACTTACAATCTTTCCAGTTGTGTCCAGCTCACAATAAAGTCAGGCAGCTGTCCAGACAACCCAGTGCCACTTATCCGCTGGTGATGCAAGTTATTGTATGTAAATAAAAACTCGACAAGCTGCCATCACAAATTAAAATAACGAACTCTTGTAAATCATCATCACGAACAAAACAGCACATAAGGTAAGAAAAACATTAGCTGATAGTTACTATTTATTTATCCCTAATATGTTCCTCATGCAAATTCTTAGAATTGAAAAACAAAGTGATACAGTATTGGTATTTTCTTCAAAAAAAGAAAACCGTTTTTTACACCATGGTTTGGAAAAGCTACACTTTCGAACAGCCTAACTAACGCTTTCCTCAAGGAACAGCAACTTCACTTGCCAGGTTAAGAGCCAGAGAGCCAGGACCATCTAAGCATTTAGTATATATAAAATATATACAACCATTGGTTCATGCCAACATGACAAGAAGCTTTGTTCGTGTTAATCTTAACTTGCAATGTACTTAAGAACTTAAAAGCTTATACGTTCAGCAATATATTAGTCAAATCATTGCTAATGAAAGTGACTGAGCACCACAAATGTGCATTCTTCAGTAAAACCCTTCAAGTAAAACCCTTCAGTAGAATATATGGTTTTCATCGACCATAACCTTCTCTCCCTGAACACACTCATTAAAACAGCAAAGGCACCATGGCATTCATGATCTAAAAACATCTAAATCTCCAAAACCAGGCAATTAGAAAGTTAGAACAAGAAAGAGAAACTAGATCGTAGACAAACATAGAACACAAACCGTAAACAAGCATGAACATTTTCCAGAAGGCCATAAAACAAGTCAATCAAAAGTCTACAACATTTTCGTGCATTACCTTAGATGCATTTCTAGTACATATGAACTCATGAGCTTCAGCCTAAATACCTTGGAAGAAAATCAAGAGGCAAGAATGAAATCACCTACAAAGTAATTTGGGTGATGCACGGCCTCTGGCGTCGATTCCTCGGGCACCGATGTTTCCACCGGAAGGGAGTACTGAGAGTCTGAGAGCCGGAAGAAGCGGACTGTCGGGCTGAGGATGCGAAGATGGTGGGCGGAAGAGAGGGGCAAGAGGAAGATGACAACCTAAGGAAACCATGACCACGAGATGATGGATTCGGGTAGAGGGAATGGCTTCTAGTTTAGGTTAGGAGCGCAGAGCACATGCACCAGGCGGAGGTATGCGAGTGAAGCAGGGCGGCAGCTGGCAGGAGCGCAGAGCAGAGAGCACAGGCGGTCGGCGGAGAGCGGGAGAAGAGAAGAAGAAGTTGGAGACGACGGGGCGGCAACTGGCAGGAGTGCAGAGTAGAGAGCACAGGCGGTCGGCGGAGAACGGGAGAAGAGAAGAAGAAGTCGGAGACGACGGAGAGAGCGAGAGAGGGAGAGTCGGAGTCGGAGAGAGAGGGAGAACGAAAAAACAAAACCCTAAAAGTGAAAAAACTTTGAAACTTTCCCGCCTGTGTGAATCGTGATAAGCTTCTGAACCGGTTTTTTAAAAACTGGTTCATTAACTAATCGAGCCGAGTCGAGTTTTAACGAGCCCACTTGAATGAACTCGAACTCGACTCGATTAGTTAAACGAGTCGACTCGTTAGCTCGAGCTCAACTCGTTTAACGAAATAAACAGCTCGTTTATTAAACGAGTCGAGTTCGAGTAGCTCGACTCGTTGTGCAGCCCTACCCGCAAAGGGGGTGGCGGCCACCCTCCGTCAACGGATAAAAAGGGGGAGGCCGCCTCCCCCTTTTTCTGGTTTTCTACTTGCAGAAGGAGGGGCCGTCGGCCCCGGCCACCCTCTCCTCTTACCGGTGGGGTCGACGAGGCCGCCGGTAAAGGAGTGTGGATGTCTCACCCTCTGCGGGAAAGGGCAGGGCAGTAGGAAGTCGCCACCTAGGGGACGCGACGGCCTCCCCTGCCTTTTCTTATTTTTTTTTTCCAGTGGATTTAACAACGAAAAAAGCAGAGGAAGCTGGGGGGACGATGGCCTCCTTGGACCTTTTTTTTTATTTAAAAAAAAAAAACGATGGGGGGAAGCGACGCTCCCATCTCAAACGGGCGGGGGAGGCACTCGAATACTCGACGCGCGGCGTCGTGCATCTTTGTTTTTCATTTTCTTAATAAAAAAGATAAACGTCTCAACGGTAGCCAAGCGATCTCGCTCGGCTGTGTTTGGCGTAACGAAGGACGCTATATTTATTATATATATATATATATATATATATATATATATATATATATATATATATATATATATACGGAACAAAAGACAGACTCCTCAAACTTGATGGTTTAATTATTTTTTGCACAATCTGACCGTATAGATGTGATCTTAAGAATATAGTTTGATGATAAATATATAATTAGTTGATCCGATTTTTAGTCAGGCGGTGATCTTATAGTAATAAAAAAATCTACGGTTCTTATAATATCAAAATTTCACTAGTAAAGAACTCTATGTTTTTTATATAACTTGAGCTAAGACTTGTTTTATGCTGAATTATGTTTGTAAACATTTCAGACTGTTCATATTTTGTTTAAAATATACTTTGATAGTTATTTAAGAGGTCTGGTTTTTATCCCTGCCCAAGTTGTTTGGCATATACCATTTTTTCCTACTATATATATATATATATATGTGTGTGTGTGTGTGTGTGTGTGTGTGTGTGTGTGTGTTATATTATATTATATTATATTATATCCAAGAATTGGATGTGCTTCATATATATAAAGAAACATTATGAAATGCAATAAGCTCCATTGCTCATGACAAATGCTTCCCTACTGTTCTATAGGTTATGGTCATTGACTCATTGCTAAAGTCACCTTAAACTAACGACCAAATGCATTTAGAGGACAAGTACACAGTCTTCATGTGACCATTTTGTAGATGTACAAGTTCTAATCTCTGTGAGCAGTTCAGATTTAAGAATGGCGTATTATAGCTGGTAACAATTCATAAGAGTCATGGCATCTCAAGTGCAAATGAGTAATATCAATTGGTTATGGTCCACAACTGCCTAGAAAACATATTATGGTGGAAGCCTTAACTGCCTGAATCTATTATGAATTCATGCACATAACCACTATGATACTTGGTCGGATGATTCTTTGCTAAAGGACAGCCATTTCATGGTTATCCAATTTGTTGTCCAGGTTTTAGTTGACCTCTTATTGACTCAAGTTGATGACTCAAGTTTCTTATGGTTGTCCTTCCGCGTCTTCTTGAGGGTGCTGAGGTTATCAACCTTAGTCGGGCATGTGAGTCCTCTTTATGTTCTTGGTGGTGGCGTCTAGCAACTGAGTTTTCTCTCATCTCTCTTTTCATTTGTTCCAAATATGACATGTCTTTTCCTAGTGATTGGAATATTTCCATCTCTCACACCTCTCATTCATACTTTTGGAGCGGTCTGCTTTCTATCCTTCCTCTTTTCCTCCGCCTTGCTGACCTCCCACTGCTTGCCCCCCCCTTCCTGGCCTCTTTCGTCTTCCAGTGAATTCACTTTTTCTTCTTGTTACCTAGCCTCCTTTGGTTCTTCCGTTGCGTCGCTCCCACCCCGGTCTCTTTGGTCCCCTGGTCCCTCTCCTCGTGTCGTTGCTTTTGCCAGACTTCTCTTTGCTGGTCACATCAATACTTTTGACCACCTGCAGCGCCTCGGTATTAGTTTAGCTAACTAATGTCCCCTCTGTCTCGCCGTGGCTGAGCCTCGGGTTCACCTTTTTACCTCTTGTCCTTTCTTCTATAGTGTCATTACCTCTGCATGACATTCCTTCGTTAATAACCTCCCAAACCCACCATCTATTCGTCTTTTTTTTCTCTTTTGTCATTCATCCCACCTGTCTTTTACCTAGGGTCGTGTCTGGAGGTTGTGACTCATTTGTTCTTGGTGGCACATTTGGGAGGAGCGCAACAACAGGGTCTTCAGGGACACCTTCTCATCGTTGAAGTCTGTGGCACACCTTGTGCAGGGAGATGTTCACTTTGCTATTTGGCTACGACACCGTCCTTCGTCTACTGCTGGATGACTCTGCTGTTCCGTCTGTCCACTCTCCCTCCACCTCTCTTATTATGTTTTATTGTGTACTAACTTATATATTCCTTTTTTTTGTTTCTGTGGTTTGTTTTTGTACTTAGGGGACTCCTTGTCCCCAAATTTTGTTATATATTTCCATTTTATCGGCTTTCTCTCTCTCTCTCTTCCATCGACCTTCTTCACCGCCACACCAGCATGGGAGCACCACAGTCCAGCGTCTGGCCACCAGCCCACAGGCTTCCCGTCGTTTGTCTCCCTTGACGTGGCAGCTGTGCTTTCAGGCTCTGCCGAACCACTGCTGGTGTTAGGCATGTAATACTCTCTCTCTCTCTTTCTCTCTCTCTCTCACACACACACTCTCTCTCTCATCTCACCCATCCGCAATCGCATTTGTCTCTTTCTCTGACTCTCTCTCATACAATGTCCTCCGACAAAAAGGGGTGGCACATTATCCAGCTCTTATGCCTGCCTAGAGTGTGCGGTGGCCGCCGAGAGCATCGCCTATAGGGGTTTTGTCTAGCTAGTCGGAGGTTTCCTTTTAAAGGTAACAATTCTTTGTTCGCCTACTAGGTCGCCCTTGTAATTGTTTTTAAAGTCTATTCTTCCCAGAAATTAGGCAGATGTCATGTATCAATCGTGAGCTTCTCTTGCTGAAGATTGCAGCCTCCTATCTCAGTTGGGTCGAATTAGGTTTGAGCATAGCCTTTTGGTGTATATCTGAATTGTTTTTGGCTGACTGAAGTTGTTCTTCCTTGTATATCTTTTGTTTTATTATCATGTTACAATTTTGATTTTGCTAAGATGATTTTGTAAGGAGTAAAACTAGTTGAGTTAAACGGGTTAAACTACATGAGATACATGAGATAACTGAGTTGAATGAGTTAATAAAAGAGTTAAACGAGTTGAATTGAATTAGTTATGATCATTCCATAGTATTTTACTTGTTGTGATCATTCATTGAGTTGAGCTGGAACTGGTTTTGCTTTATGCTATGTTTTTTGTGGTTTTATTTTCTAGATCCCATAGTATTTTACTTGTTATGATCATTCCTTGAGTGGACCCATTTTTCTTGTACATGTCATATTTTTTGCTAATAAACAATGGAAGCCTATTCCCCAACGGCTATGTCACATGAGTGTGGGGGTGCGGGTGCAGGTGTTGGAGTGGCAGATCCAAAAAAAATTAGGTGTGACGGTACGGTGATGATATTTTATTATTATTATTATTATTAATTTATTATACATATATAACAGCATAAGAATGTATATATTATTATTACAATTTAGTTATTAATGTATGTAACGTACTTGCATAATTGTATTGCATAGGAAAATATAAGAACAACATATATTATATATAACATATTATATATAGTAATTTAATAATATGACATACTAATAGTCTAACATAAAATATAAAAAAAAATGATAGAATCATAGAAGCAGAAATTGAAAATTTGACATTAAAACTTCAAAAGAACAACGCTAACCACAGCTGGTCGGCTGCATAATGCATATGTAAAAAAGCTTATATTATATATTATAAGTTTATAACATGACAATATGTCACTATATCAATTGCAAAGTTTTTTGTATGCAGGATTGCATATGTACACGACTGACAATATATATTTGTTAGTTGAACTTTGAAACTTTTATAGTAGATTCAAGAACAACAGAACAAACATCTAAAATAAATGCTAAAATGTATACAACAATAATAGCTTGCCGTCTAGTGCTCAGCAGCGTATACCATGGTCCACTGAACTACAGAAGTACAGAACATGAGAAGTTGGGAACCATATAGTGTTTAGGCATATAGGCTGTAGACCACAATGGCATGATAAGAAAGTATCAAACAACAGTAAAATTGACTTAAAAGAGATGCAATGAAAGACAAACACACAAGGCACAGCAAGAAAATGAATAGATGGAGTGATTCATCATGCTGGAATTTGGGATGTGGTTGGGTTATGGTGGGTTCAGAGTCTTCAACTTCAATCTGTTTGTTTTCAACAAATTTGGGTGGAGACACAACGCCTCTCATCGTTGTAGGAGATGGTGATGGTGGAGTCTTAGTGCAGCAATGCCTCTAGTGACCTTGTTGTTGGATGGTGGCTGAATCAATGCCTCTTGTCGCCGGAAAAAGGTTGAAGACAGCTGCCATTTGTGGAAGATTGTCTGCCGGTCACTAGAAAAATGTGAAGATCACCGGAAGGAGGAGTATACTGCACGACAGGGCACAAACAAAGGTAGTAGGGGTGAGGGCTTCGACTGACAAGAGACAAAGCCCTAACCCCCTTTTCATTTATCTTGTAACAAATTAAAACAAAAAACCAAAAAATGGGACACATTTAGACCGGACACGGGTTGACCGCACCCAACTCGAGTTTGATGCGAGTCGGGTGCATGTCGGAATTGGGTGAATATAGTTTGGTGCGGTTGATCTCATTCGGCTCACGTTGATTGAGCTCGAGTGAGAGTCGGAGCTGCACCATGTCTGTACCCTAGGCCCTGGCATGGGTAACAAAAAAGGCTATATTGGGCTTTTCTTTTGTTTTCGTGACAACCACTGATTGGCATTTCTCCTTCAATGCAGACCCTGCTCCATTTTATTTGGAAAAGAAAATAAAAACATGTTATATCAATTGCCTCATATTATCTTGTCATTTTAAGACATCATATTCATTCTTTTTATGTCCCTTTTCCTGCATTTTCTGCTGCTCATTTTACCAAGCAAAGAAAGGGTATGATTTTAACAAGATAGAATCAAACAACTTGGAAAGTTATATGAATATAATCTACATGATAATTTGAAGGTATTAGAATCGAAAACAAGATACCTATTAAGGGAAAATCAAAACTGGTTCATTGATTGGATTTTTAAAATAGGTTCCAACAACTTATTGATTTTGTATCTCTTTTTTGTTTTCACTTAATTGCAATGGCTGCATCAGCAACATGCAATGGATGAGTGTGCTCTTCCCTTGCAATCTCCACTTGAGATTGCCCTTCATAAACTTTTAAAGTAGGGATTGTCAACAACCACTAACACGATTTTGTGCAACTCATGAAATCTCTTCAACTTGAAACAACAATCTAGATCAGTCAACTAGTTAATAACTTAGTGTTGCACCATATCAGATCTCTCTTTAGTGTAGTTTCATCATACGAATTGAAGTTATGGAGTGATTTGGCACCTATAATCTGATTTTGAAGTCTGATTATCTGTTGTTTTTATCAGATTTCTATCAAGTTTTCTGTTGTTCGTTTTCGCTTTTTGGGTGCAAGAAAATTGCTTCTTTGTTTGAACATTTTCTATCTTACTGCAACAATATTGTTTAACTTATTGTTCTTTTTTATTGTCTTAGTTATTTACGTGGGTCATCTCAACTTATGTCAGTTATGACTTCTAGTTGTTCTGATAAAGAACTTTGTCCAATTCCTATTATGGAATCAGTCGATTCAACTTCTTTATGTGAACAAAAATTAGACATGGAGTCTATAAGAAAGTTGATGTCAAAGTGTGTAATAGCACGACTTTTCATTCAATTTGGCAAAATGTAAATATCATAACAAACTTCTTCAAGCTTACAATTCAAGGTTTGTTCCATTTTCTAGAAGAACACTGAAAAGAGATATTATGTCAATGTACAAGACTGATAAAATGCGATTTGGAGGATTTATAAATGATTCTACGCAGCGAGTTTCATTGACATTTGATATGTGGACTTCACAGCAAACATTGGGTTATTTATGCGTGACAGGACAATATATTGATAGATATTAGAAGTTGCATGCTTATATGTTCAATTTTGTACATGTACTCCACTACATAATGCAAATAATTTGTGTGAAGTTTTATCAAAATGCGTATCTAAATGGAACATTCAGTCAAAGTTATTTTCTATTACTGTTGACAATTGTTCGACGAATGATAGTGTAATAACTACACTGAAAAGAAACTTAGGAAGAAATCTTATTCCAGTGAAAGGGCAGCATTTGCATATTCATTGTGGTGCGCATATTCTAAATCTTATGGTTCAAGATGGTATATAGGATTTGCATGATACAATTACAAAAATTCGTGAAAGTGTTAAATATGTAAATGGATCACCAAAGCGATTACATACTTTTAAGGATTATATAAGAACAGTGGGCTTGAATGGTAGGAAGAAATTAATATATGATGTTCCAACTTGATGGAACTCTACATATGTCATGTTGAGAGATGCATTGTTTTACAAAGACACCTTTCAACATTTGGCTTCTGTAGATCCAAATTATATATATTTACCTTCTAATGATGAATGGTCTTATGCAACTTCCTTGTGTCAGTTTTTGAAGTTATTCTATAATGTTACAAATATCTTCTCTGCCACTAGACACATAACAACAAATGTAGTTTTTGAAGAAATACATAAGGTACATAAACATTTGTGTATACATCATACGACAGACAATGATTATATAAGGTCATTAGCGTACAAAATGTAAAAAAAATTTGACAAATATTGGAAAAATGACTACAATGTCCTCTTTGCAATTGCATTTAACTTAGATGGCAAGTCCAAATTGGGATATTTAAAGTATGTGCTTAGGAGTTTGAATGAAGTTGATGCAATGGTACAATATGAAAAAATAGAGAGCAGTCTTCATGAATTGTATGCTGAGTACAAAAATGTGTATGGTACAAATGATAAAGAAAATGAAAATGCAGACAATGTCATAGTGGAAACTGAAGAAGATAGAGATTTTTCGAGAGATGCCTTCACATATTATATGAGTTCTGCATCTCTTCAAGTATCTTGCACAAATCTGGAAGCATATTTAACTGATTCAATAGAACGACCTCGGCGTAATGAAGAGTTTAATATATTATCTTGGTGGAAGACAAATGAAAGAAAATATAGAGTTTTATCCAAAATGGCTCAAGATATATTGGCAATTCCTATATCCATAGTTGTATCTGACTCTGCATTCAGTACAACTGAAAGAATCATTAATGATTATCGATGTTCAACCACTTCTGAAACTGTTGAAGCACTAGTTTGCACACAGAGTTGGATTTGTGATGAAGACAATTCATGCAAAACGTAAGATGTTCATTGTTTAATGCTAATTTTTAATTATTCCTTTTGTTTTTCATGATATACTAACATTGTAATTTGCTTATGATGATATATTTTTTGTAGTTTTGAAGATAAGGAGGGATCTTCTGGTGACGAATTCGCATGATTCATATTTCATTATGGTAAAATGCTATGTCACATAGGTACGGGTACGGACCATTTTCAAAAAACTTGGGTGCGGGGGTATGGTCGTACACACACAAGCACACACACACACACACACACATATGTGTGTGTGTGTGTTAAAAAATTTCAAACACATTCGCACATATATATATCAAAAAATTACAAACACAATAACATATTTATAAATCATGATCCAAAATTTATCAGTCTTCATTCTCAAATACATCAACTTTCTTGATTCTCATTCTCCTCAGTCGCATAATTGACATATAAAATACATCAACTTTCTTGATTTTCGTTATCCTCAGTCACATCATCAAGATTAGAAGGAGCAACAGGTCCTGTAAGGTCCATATTAAGGGCATGCAAATCATGTTCTCCTTCAAGGTCCACGTAATGTCCTCTGGATTAACATCCCAATACTTGGATGATCCTGAACTGCAAGTTGCAACAAAATCAAAATATGATTTAACTTTTAAGTTTTGAGTGAATACTAACTTTAAACAACCAACATAATATACAAATGTAATTAACTAATTATGTATACATATCAAAGATACAAAAAGAAAGAAATACCTATAAGCATCTGAAGTACGTGAAAGTAAGTGCAGGTTCGAGTGGACATAACTAAATCTTCTGCTCACTTGCTAGTTAGCTTATTTCTCTTGATATTGTGAATTTGAGAATAAGTGCTCCAATTTCTTTCACAACAAGAAGAGGTTGCAGGCTGAGATAATAACTTCAACGCAAGTTGCTGGAGATTTGGTGTCGCTGCTCCAAAACATAACCACCAAGTAACATGATCTTCTTCATCTCTTGCCATTGCAGCTTGTACTGAATCACTTCTTCCACCAGAGAAGCTCGCAAACTCACTATTTATTATCTTCAACCGATGAGAATCAGAATGTAGTCTTCTCAAACATATCTCCCTATTTTTTGATATTTCTGGATCTCGATTAGGAGGAACATGGTCTGTGCCTCCTGCCAACCATGTTTGTCCATAATATTTGGGAATTAAGGAGTGTGCCATACAATGCAAAGGGTTATTGCTTCTATTCCATCTTCTTACTAAAATTTTATGCACATGATCGAAAAACTCAGAATCATCAAATGCAACATGCTTCTTCTCATGTCTAAAAATGATGTTTTGAATTTTTTCAATCATGTTATCCCACATATCATAAACTCTATGAAGCATGGGCCCTTCTTTGTCAACTTCTCTCAACATCTGCCAAATAGGCTCAGTAAACTGCAGAAAATATGAAATCTTATCCCACCATTCATCTTCTAAAATACATTTTTTAATTTGTTGAACCTTAACAATGTCATCACTCCAATAAAACTCTCAATCATTGTCAGTCAACATAAGTGTTAATGCATGTTTTACTTATTTTATTCTTTTTATCATTACAAAAATGGATGCAAAACGAGTCTCTGCTACCTTCAACAATTTCAAACAGAATGTCTATTAAATATAGCAAGAGCATTGTTGTGGTTTACAACAAAATCTGATGTTTCTGACATCATGCTCAAGCTCCTCAATTCATTAACACAATATACTAGCATTTGTATCATGTTTTGATGGGTTGCAAATACTTTTAAGAGCTAGATTTATACTGTGTGCCAGACAAGGAGTCCAGAATATATGACTATACTTGGGGTCACTTGCCAAATTCATCCCTGCTCATTGGCAAACTGGAGCATTATCAGTAACAATTTGCACAACATTATCTTCACCCACTTCTTTGATGACTTCTATAAATAACCCTTTTAAATACTCAGCATCTTTATACTCCCTAGATGCATCAACACATTTCAAGAAGATTGGTCCATCAAGTGAATAGGCAATAAAATTTATCAGTGATCGTCTTTGTATATCAGTCCACCCGTCAGAAACAATGGATACTCCATATTGTCTCCATGAAAATTTTCTTCTTCTCTAATAATTTTTCGATGTTTACCTTCTCTTCGGCAAGAAATACTGTTCTCAACTTTTCTGAACTCGGGGGTACATAACCACTCAAACTGCAATTAGCCAAACCTGTAACAACATCTTTCCAATAAGGACTTCTGGCTATATTAAAAAGAAGTGAACTTTCAAAAAAAAAAACCTTTCGATTCTTCTATCCATCTCTGCCCTTCCCATAGTTTTGAATACTTGTTCTAATTTTTTGGTATCCCTGCTTGCCATGTTCATTTTTCTTTTTTTTGAAGCATCTTCACCTTCTTCAATAGCATAAAGAGGAACAGATAGTTCATTTGACTTGGCTGAAGATTTCTTCGTCTCAGCTGCATCATGTTCTTTTTTGAGCTGCTTCACCTTCTTTGCTAACTTTTTCACGTGGTCGAATTCCAAAACATGGGATATGCAATAAATGAGCCTTGCAACGTGTATAAGAGCCAGTGAACGTCTTATTACAGAAATTGCAAGAAAATATTATATTCCCACCGCCACCTGCTGCTTTTCCAAGTTTTTTCACATACCGCCAAAGAGGCTGAGATGGATTATCCAACTCTAATGTTGTGGTATTAACACTACTACTGCTGCTTGCCATATTTCCACTTCCACTTGTAGGCATCATTTCTTTTCCTTTATCAGCCATTACAACTTATATGAAAAGCACCTAGCAAGATAACATAATGGTATGCATAAGAATCTTGATAGTGGACATAGAAGGACAAAAGCATAACTAGAAGATATAGGAGAAGTGAGAAGTTAAGAGACTCTCAAAGTGCCGATTAAGCAACGATCAAAAGTCCTAATCAAAAGAATACAGCAGAGATAGCAATCAAGACCCCCAATTCTGCCAATTAAAGGGACAAATCGAAAGGCCTAATCAAAAGAATAAAAGATAGAGACACCAAGCAAGAGGGGATGTGCGTAGTGATCGTGGGTAGATTAATAGAGATTTGTACATTCATTCATAAACTATTTACTCTATTTAAAATAAAAGAGGGAACAAAAAAAAATGTGCCGACAATAGAAGCATAAGCACAAACAAAAGATTAATAGCCATTACACACAGATACAACAAGAGGCATTAATGTTCAGACTAGAGGCAGTGTGCAAGAGGGGATGTGCGTCGAAAGTGTGTGGCAACAGATGGTGGGCAGCGATGGAGTGGGCAGAGCCACTTTTCACCGGCTGAGTTTGTGGGTGGTGAGATGAGAGATCAATAAATGTGCCGACAACAGAAGCATAAGCACAAACAAAAGAAAGATAGAGATTTCTACATTACAAACAAAAGAAAGACAGAGATTTCTACATTACAAACAAAAGAGGGAACAGAAAAAAAAAACGAACAACAAAGAGGAACCGACTGCAGGCGACCAACATAAAAGATGATTCACAAAAAATGAGATGATAGAAGGCTCAACCGGTGAAAAGCGCTGTCTGCCAGCACCGGAGACGATGGAAGTCTCAGAAGTTTGATAGAAAATGAGAAAAAAATGAAAAAAAGAGCAAATACCGTCGTCGTTCGCCTCCAGCCGTCGTGGGTCGCTGCTGCCGTCGCCTGTCGCTGCCTTCTGCCGCCGTTCGTTGCCTACAACCACCGGTCGCCACCCTGCCTTTGCCGGTCGCCGCTGCCTTCGTCGGTGAGAGAAGGAAACGAAAGGGTTTCGAAAAAGGGAAAAAGGGTTTCGATAAAATAAACGTTACAATGGTTTAAAACGTTAAAATGAAAATAACAATGACATTTAAAAGGGACAATTTTAGATTCCGTCAACTTTGACCGAGTTTGAAAACGGTCAAAAATAAGCATGGGTACGTTGACCATACCAGGTGCGGTCAACGCTGCACCCCTAGCGTACCCACCAGCGTACCTGTACCGGTACCGGTGTCGTACCGGTACCGTGCGGGTACTCCTCCTAAGTGTGACATAGGTAAAATGTTATAAAATTTCCTTGACATTTTATGCCTATGGTTGAATTGGTTAAAGCTTCCTAACCACTGCTTAAAAAATAAACTCGTTATCTGGATGTTAAGTGACATAAATGATACTTCCAATAAAAACATTAATAGCCTTTTGGAACCTCTATCTGATAACGTTGGTACTTCCTAACCACTGGGTAAGAGTTAAACTTGATATCTGGATGTTAAGTGATATATTGGTTGATGCTGTGGGAAAGATATGAAAAAAATAGTCTCAACTGCATCCTAGTTTTACAGCACTGGTCACTGCAGTATAGGAACTGACAAACATGAGTAGTGATCAGGTTCTATGTCAGGATGAACGGCCTTGCAATGAAATACTAGGCTGAAAAGGTTTCATGAGTTCATATGGATCTGAATGGGACTCGACAATGCCATTATTAAGGGCATGACCTGTCCTCCAAGTTTTTGGATTTGGTATTCTAGACTTGTGGTGTTTCCTATAGACAGGAACAACAGCTGGCTGCCATGCTGTTCATGATATAAGAATCCACAAGGATGTATGGCATATCTAACTTTTTTCCGTGGAAGAAGCTTTCATGTCTTGATTTAAGTTCTTAATATTTTGCCTCCAATAGAGAGGCTGCAATGTCTATCCTGTCGTATGCATTCAGTTAGGGTTAGTATGCAATTCCCACAGGCTTATTGGTTATATTAAGCAACTTAGCCTTTCATATCTGTAGGCTTTATTGAATTAATCAATTAAGTTTTACTTGTGTTTCCTATCTTTGCTTTCTCATGCAATGGGTGTGGTTGTTACAATGGAATCACAGCTGAAGGACGTCGCAAAATAAGAAACGACGTTGCTCTTGTAGGTGAAATCTAATTTTGCCATTGAGCCATTGCAAGTGCAGGAGCAGCAGGACTGCAATCTTTGTTGGCACTTCTGTTTGACGAGTGTTTGAAGTGTGTATGAATTAAGAATGTTCTCTTGGACTGAAATGGTATGGCTCGACTCCTACAAAATATTGAGGTTACTCAGATTTGTTAGTGGGACATATGTAACGAGGCACACTGATTAAGTGATTTTCATTTGTCGATCAACCCTAAAAGGGATTGTTCCTTATTCCTTGTTGATTAGCTTTGCTGAGAGGAAGGTATTTCATGCCAAAGTTCCTTGTTGATCAGATTTAGCTTGTAATTTATACTGACCTCATTTTTAGATTTAGTAGAGTTAGTGTGGCTGTTGTGTCTTAATCTGATCATTTGGATGGCTCGGTATCTTGTTCTCTCAGTCGCTTGAAGTAATAGTGAAAACTTTCTTTCTTGTTATTTTTATGCATCTGTTAGGCTTATATGCTTTCAGATGCTCCAGAACAAGTGTGGATCTTTGTTATTTGAAGCTTTTTATTTGTATTAGTGCTTGTATTTCTGGTTCTTTTTCTTTGTGCTTTTTATTTCTATTAGTGCTTGGGATGATGGTTTCTGTTTCTTTTTCTTTGCATGTGAAATTTGTGGCAATGATGACTTCATAGGCATGTAATGATTGCATATATCACAATAATGAATGTCTAAGGGACTGAGGTGCTCAATTCTTTATAGAATGGTGTGATATGCTCTTTATTAGATTCAATCTCATATATTGCTGACGTTTTCAACATTTTCAGTTTTATATAGCTTTCATTGGCTCAATGCTGGTAATTTCGCTGACATTTTCAACGTACATTTTCAACATATCAGTCTCATATGCCCTTTTGTTGGAGAAATGCTACATTTTAAAAATGAAAACGATTTGGTAATGTAAATTAGTTCCATATGATACAGAAACAGAGTCATTTGCTTTGAGCCAGAGGGTAGGTAAGGGTTTGTTTATTTCGTGGGCAAGAAAAATTTTCAGCCATGGATGTATTAACATATCAGAGGATGAGAGGTTCTCCAGCCAATAACTTCTGCTGAAATACCAATAACTTCTATAGTTATAATACTGATAAATCTTAATTCAGAACCACAAAAATCTGAAAAAGAAGTGTTAAGGCATTCAACTCCAGAGATAGGTGTGGCCCGGCCCACCCTGCCCGCCCTGTTCATAATCAGTCTGGCTGGCCTGATACAGTTGTCCGGATTATCTTTGGACATTTTTATCAGGCCAGCCCGGCCGGATTCCCAGCCTTAGCCCAAGCCCAACTGGCATTTATTGGAGTAAAGAAAGACTTCAGGTGTAGACACATCAAACTTTTCCTCTTTAACTTTTTTCCTGTTAGCTTTTCTTGGCAGAACAACTTTCGCGATGTAATTTGATTGAGTGTTTATGGCTCGCTTACTTGCTTTGTCTAATATAAATTATAGTAGCAGCATAAATAAAGCATCGCAGAGCAACTCCAAAACTCTGGCTACTCCCATTATATAAAATGGCTTTCAAAGATGAAATTTGCAATAAAGCTCACGAGTAATTAGAAGTGAATTTGAGCTCAAATGAATATTATGGGATGATTTTTCCCTCAAAGAAATTGAATATGCCCTTATGTCATAGTCATGGTCAGCAATTTTCTCTTGCAAATACATTGGAACATTTGCATCAATACTGCACACAAAGCAACTCTAGTTGAAGGGAGTGAAAGATTAGAGAAGGAAAATGCCGCTATGTAAGTTGATCATGCAGGGGGAGAGTTTTGTGTGCACCACAATATTCAAGAGCAATAACATTATAGTGTGGCAATTGCTTTTACAGTCTGAGATGGTAAGAATGAAAGCCTCTAGATTGGAACCTAACATTTTTAGGACGATTAACTGATGTATCCCCTTGGTCAATGTTTGTCCATAACACATCCAGCTCATCTAAGAGATTAAGATTAAAACCAAATCAGAATTCAAAATCCAAAAAAGACTTGAACACTGACTTTTTTAATTGGAAAAAAGGACCTTGCGATAGTTCATGGATGATTGAAAATAAAACGTGTTTTTCTCAAGTTTGCTAAAGTGGATGACAAAAATGTGCTTTGCATATAAAGTACAAAACTGTAAAATGGTCAAGTTTTCACCTTGGAGGCAAAATATCAAATGTTTTACAGCCCTTTTTTCCTTACCCATTAGACAAGATATGGTGTTGAAAACAATAGTCACATTAAGGAAAATTAGTTCATTGCATTTCTTAAGGACAATGATGCCAGGAAGATCTTAATGAATAAGGAGGTGAAGGTGATGTTGTTGTTAATGATAATGTTAATTCTATGGTCATCAATGAAATTGATAAAACCATCTATCATATAAATTTCATATAATAACATATAAATGCTGAATGGATGTCACATTGTTAGTTAAGGCTGGTGGAGGCCTTCGTTGGTAAAGAAGTTGCTCCATGTTGAAATCTTTGTTCTATTTTTCATTTATGTTTTTCATATTTTTCAACATAGTGTCAAAGCATGTTGATCTACAAATTCCAAAACCAAGATATGGTGGGTGTAGACAAGAATAATCCCAACTTTGAAGTGATGCTCAAGTGAGGACAAATCATGCAGTCATGGAGAATGAAAATGCTTGTTCAAGACAACCAAGGGCTTGACCAAAAGTATTTGTTGCCTTCTTCATCAAAGCAATGATCCAATCCACTTTCAAAGATCAGATAACAAACTTGGACTCTCTGAACAGACATCCAATCTAAGGGAGGACAAATGGGATAGTCATGTTATCCTTAAGGAAAGTCATTATGTTGCAATTCCTGTGGACAGTAGTGTGAAAAAGATCACGATGAATAAGGAGGTGTCAAAGATGATGATGTTGTTAATGACAATGTTAATGTTGTGATCATCAAGGGAATTGATAAAGCCACCTATCATGACCACATATAAGGCTAATTTTTTAATCCAGATTTACTGCTGGTAATAATGATTGCTTAACTGCTCTAAGGATCACGTGACAAGATATACTTATAACAACAGTTCTATACAGCTCTGGCCTGCAAAAAAGTGCCAGAGATATACAACTTTGGTGCCAATGTTGTGCCACTAGTAGCGTTAGAGCTCGAACCGCTGCTGCTCCTTTAACTGGCGATATAGCGTAGTGCCAGTGACAAGTCTACTCTGTTGATGTTTTTGCACCAAAGACGAAATGTTCACCAGCACAATACGAGCGCCCCAATAGGTCTAACCTAGCACTTTCTTTAGCACCGGAAATGAAGGTATGCTATAGCCCTATATTAGTTCCATAGGTAACTTTTTTAACTGGTGTCGATGGAAGCGGCAATGAAGGTTAACTATGGCACTAGTTTTGACATATTGTTACACCAGAAAATGCGCCAGTGACTCAGTGAGTAGGCTATCTCTGACGCTTTACCCATTGCCAGTTATTAGCCTTTTTTTAAAACAATTTATTAATACGAATAATTTTTTCTTTTTCTACAAATAATACGAAGGCCCTTTACAAAGGCAGATCATACAACCGTACCATTCGTTCATTGACATGCCACTACCCCAGTTTTTGTTGGAATGGCTCCTCTAAACATGCACACAGTCTGAACTACTACATGCCTGATTTTGCAAGACGTTCTTTGTGATATCATCTTCCAAATCTCCTAAACATCAGTAGGCAACAATATCCTGATATCAATGATATTATAAGCTTTTTGGTTGCCACATTTTTCTGGATATTCTATCTTTATCTTGTCAGCATTAGCTTTGATTGACAATCTCTGACACTCTCCCTCAAGCGAAACTTCATGCCTTTGCGATTGAACTTGACCCAGAAATTGTTAAACTGAGTAATGGCGAGGGGTTGAGTCAATCTGTCAGGGATCTGATCTTTAGATGAGAGATGCTGGACTTAAGCACCTTTAGCTAATTGAACTTGAACGAAATGCAGCGCAACTTCTATGTGTTTGCTCCTAGAATGCAAAGTGGGACAAGCCACCAGATAGTTTGCATTAACATTGTCTCACCAAATTATAGGAGTGACGAGAACAACAATCTTTATCTCTCTTTTAAAAGAGATTGCACCCACGATAATTCGGCAGCGGTGTTCGCAATACCTCTGCATTCAGCCTCTGTACTTCACAAGATGTTACTTTACTGAACTCTAGGAAATCAAATTGAAACTAATGTAGATAGCATAGCCTGACGTGGATTTCCTGTCATTGGGTGAGCCTGCTCTTTCTATGTCAGAGTACACATGAATAAACTAGTCCTTAGATTATTTAAAAACAAATCTATGTTGAATGGTGCCTTTTAAATAATGTAATATTCTTTTTACAATAGACCAATAAAAACATGGATGGCTTGCGTATGAACTGACATACTTTGTTAATGCTAACGGCAACATCTGAACTATTCAGAGTTAAGTATTGTAGGCCTCACACAATACTTCTATATAAAGTGCATTCTTCGAAATCAGTGCTAACATAAACATGAAGTTTGGCCATTGAAGACATAGATAGGAGAAAACCATGGCTTCTCACTCTTGACTTTCTTAAGCAACCCCAAGACGTACTTACATGGAGTAAGAATAGCTCCCTAGGAATTATATAAGACCTCAATATCAAGAAAAGAATGAAGATTGCCAAGATCTTCGAGACAAACTCCTCCCCAAGTAATTTCATGATCCCATTAACAAGAATAGGCGAGTTCACACAATCAAAATGGCATCAACATAGACTAACTTGTAAAAGTATTGCCACCTTCATGCACAATAAACAAGGATGGATCAGTTTGGGAGCTTTTAAAGGCCAGTTTAAAGAGAGCTTGACTGAGGCAATGGAACAACGCTTGGGGAGACTGCTTTAGACCATAAAGGGAATTGTGCAGTTTGCAAACATGTGAAGGACGTTGACAGTCTATGAACCCTGGCGACTGGGGCATGTAGACTCCTCCACTAAGCATCGCATTAAGGAATCCATTATTGACAGCCAGTTTCCTTACAGTCTATCTCCTCTTCTAAGGCAAGTGAAAGAACAGTCCTAAAGGTTTCTGGCTTGATGACATGATTGAAGGTCTCGAATAGGTCTTTTCTTTCTTCTTAGAGATGCCGTTTGGCAACCAAACGTACTTTGTACTATTCAATGGTGCCGTTTGATTTTTGTTTTATTTTGCACACCCATTTGTAGTCGACAACATTCATGCCTGGAGTCTGGAGAATACGGGACCAAGTTTGGTTTTTGTCAATTGTGTGAATCTCTTCCTACATAGTAGCATGCCACTCAGGACTGTGATTACCTTCATCAAAGGTTTTTGTCTCTTTGTCCTCAAGCAATTGAGTCATCAAAGAACCGGATAAAGCATAATGAGACGAGGGTCTGAGGGAGCCGGTTTAAGAATGTGTCATCATGTACCGGACCCTTTTGGACATCTCTCAAGCCAACCACGAGATTAAGGCCGGGCGAGTGGTGGAGATCATGCTAAGGAGAGCTAGGAGTGTCACAAGGATGGGTTTCAGTAGCAAGAATTGACTCAGAATTAGCTTCAATGATTTGATATTTGCTGGATTCTCTGATGGTAGTTGTTGCTTTTCTTGGATGGTGGGGAGCAAAGCACCACCTTCTTTGACAGGGAGAATGTGCCTTATCTGTGTCTTCCAAGCCTCTGTCGGTGAGAGAAAACATCACGTCAGAGCTACCTAGTTGCTCCTGAGTTGATTTATATTGCCTCTTTAAAGCAGGAACACATGTTCATTAAAACTACATCTTGTTCATTAAAAACTACATCGGGAGAAGTAGTGAATTTATAAGAGTAAAGATCCATACATGTATACCCATGGTGATTGCTACTGGACCCCAAAAAGGCATGAGTTCACGGCACCACAATGCATTTTTGGCGATGGCAAAAAACCGTCGCTAAAAACATAAAAACCTGTCACTAAAAGTTTTTAGAGACAGTTCAAAACCATGCTTTCAAACATTAGAAACCATGCCTATTAGCCCTGTAACTACAAACTAATAGGCACAGTTTTTTTAGCTACGGTTTTTCTATATATATATATATATAAAGTGAGCCGAAACTGTGTATCGGCTACAGAATCTGTTAACCGTCTGACCTAAGGGCCCGTTTGATGGGCGGGTGAAATTTAACGCGGTAAATTTACCATGGTAAATTTTTCTGGAAATATTTTTCTCTGACTCTTATATGCCCATTAAGCAATTTGCCTATGCTGAAATATTTTTTCGAGAAATATTTTTTCGAGAAATTGTACTGTGTCAGTCTACCTATATGTTCAGATTCTGTGCATTCACCTGCTACGAGCCACAGTCAGTGCTTATCAATGAAACATTGGTAACATTTGGGCGTTTAGGAAAGCAACCTAAGAACTGTATAGCCATCCATTCATTTAGCACGACAAACAGGATGACTCCAATGCCAAAAAATCAACAATGACGGAAGACAGGGAGACAACGAGAGCAAGAGAGACAGGGAGACAATGAAGAGCAAGAGAATAGCAATAGCAAGGGACACAACAATAACAAGAGACTTATTTTGCCTTACGATGATCTTACAGTGACAGAAGCAATAGCAAGAGAGAAAGGAAGAAAACGAGAGCAATGTTTAAAAACATGGAAAAATTCGATTTGGGCGTTTCTGAAAGGGACACAGCGATGGAGAAACCCTCACTTGAGAGCGGCGAGTGTGGCATTGGCGAACCAGCGGACGAGCGGAGCGGTGAGTGTGGCATTGGCGAACCAGCGGACGAGCAGAGCGGCGACAGCGGAGCGGAGGAGCGGCGACCGTGGTGGTGGCGGATGCTGCCCTGTCTTCCCTGCCGTGAGATGCCAAAGAAGAACAAGTTAGGGCATCAGAGAAAGGGAGAAAGGGAAGGCATCAGAGAGAAAGGGAGAAAGAGAACCGACAGAGGTGCGGAGCGGCGACAGTGAGAGGGGCGATGGTGAGAGCGGCCTCTGGTGCGAGGCGAGAAGGCGACAGTGAGGTTTTGCGAGGGAGGAGAAGCTGCAGAGGGAGGAATTTGTTTCGATATGCGGCGGTTTTCGCGCGGGTGAAATTTCACCCGCCCGAAAGTCCGAGCTGCAACCTCGGACTTTCGGGCGGGTGAAATTTCACCCGCTCGCTTATACGTTAAACGGGATGAATTTCACCCCGTTTGATGTATTTTAAGTCAGACGGGTGAAATTTCACCCGGCCGTACCGTTTTTCCCCTCCCCACTCATTTTACCCCGGCTATCAAACGGGGCTAAGAGATCCGGCGGTGTTCGTATCTTCAAGAAAAAAAAAGCCATGAACGGCTGACCGGGGTGTCGCCGGCTGTCCAGACAGTCGGCGACGCCCTGGTCGGCCGTCCATGGGGGCGCTGAGTAAAAAAAAATTTGCCGCCTGAAAGCCGTCACCTCCCCTTTGCAGCACCCGCGACCCCCGTCAGGGGCTCGGCGGTGGATCCCCGACGGAATTCCCCCCTTCCCCCATAGGAAAGGGGAGGCGGTTCAGCAATTTTTTTTTCTCTACCGCCATGGATGGTCGACTGGGGCGCCAGCTGTCCAGTCGCAGACTGTCGACAGCCGGCAACACCTCGGTCGGCCGTCCATGGCATTGCTGAGTAAAAAAATTTGCCGCTTGGAGAACGTCACGTCCCCTTCACGGCACCAGCGACCCCTGCTGGGGGCTCGCCAGCGGATCCCCGACAACATCCGGGGGCGGCGACCAGCTTTCCCCATAGTAAAGGGTCAGCAATTGCGGCCCCGCCTGAACAACTAAGTTTTTTTACTCAGTGCCGCCATGGATGGCAGGTCGGGGCATCGCTTGCTGCCCAGACTACTGGACAGCCGTGGACACCTCGGTCGGCCATCCATGGCGACTGAGTAAAAAAATTTGTCACCTGAAGGCCATCACCTCCCCTTTGCGGCATTGGCGACCCCCGCCGGCGGCTCACCGGGTGGTCCAGGTCTGCCGGTGAGCCCCCGACTAGGGTATGACAGCACCGCGAAAGGGAGGCGATGGCCTCCTCTCGTGGCGATCCCCAACCAAAAAAAAAAGACGAGCGTCCGATGCAGCTGGCTCACAGTAGTAACTACTGTGTAGCGGCTCATTTATTTTGTATATATATATATATATATATATATCGATCGATCGAGAGAACACCGTTAATTTGTCCACAAAAAACATTTTAGTATAAAAAATTGAATTGTTTACAACTCATTGATACACATGCATCAGCAAACGTGCACTACTGTGCACACTCCCCTACGTTGACAACATCACTACATTGACAACATCAACATTCATGAAATTGAATTTGCTTCAGACAAGTCAACTTGTATGTGGCAAGTAACAGTGCATGTCGATGTCCAAAGGGATCGAACTGTCTAGTACTTCACTTCTGCTAAAAGAGCTCTATCACCAAATGATTGTCTCTGATCTCCAGCTTCAAATTCGTCCGGCCTTTCGGCACATACTTCATTCCTTCAACACTTTACCACTAAAAGCAATGGACAGCGTTTCCAAGCACTCAGCATACAACAGTTTTCATCTAATGACAGAAGTAGAGAACCCAGTCAAGTACAGGGCAACACTTTGACACTGCAACTAAACCTTCTTCGATTACAGCTGCATGACCTACACCATAATGGTCAGTTGGGAACACTTGCAATTCCTGCAAATCTTTACAAGTAGATGCTACCATTTGAACTCCATGGTCTCCAATATGGTTTGACACCTGAAAACAACCAAAGATCTGAAAAGCCATCTTGATGGAGAAAATTCTAACTTTAGTTGTCCAACAGAAAATATAGCCACAACAAAAAAAGGAATTTTTAAATAGACCAATATCCGAGGAGAAAATCAGAAAACAAGGTTGCCTATTTCTGATCATTCGGATCGAAGGAAGAATAAAAAACATGTATCTGATTACAAAAGCACATAAAACATGAGAAACTGAAACCACCAAAGCAAAATAAGCAACCAAATTTGAGAGGCAGGTAATTGCATTTATAATAGTTTAAGAAGCATACTCACAAATGCAGAAGTTTAGGGTAGCAGCCTAAAAGACTGACAGCATTCAGTAGTACCCTTTAACACAGCCTAAAATCAACTGATCATCCATTACTGAGTTCTAGCTTCAGTCTGTTTGTCTACCTTCTGTAGAACCCTTTAAGTCAAGCTTTAACAGCTTCATGGAAAGTGTACTGGTTCAAAACTTTCAAATGAAAACCCCTTGAACCTCTTTCAAGTCAACCCACAGCTCTTTCTAGAAACTCAAGAAAGCTTTCTAGAGACCAAAAACTGCCACTTGACTGAACCTATAGTCATCTCACCCAAAACAAGATAACATGCTGAATAAACCCCTCCTCATGACCACTCTAACATGAA
Source organism: Nymphaea colorata (assembly GCF_008831285.2). NCBI lineage: Eukaryota > Viridiplantae > Streptophyta > Magnoliopsida > Nymphaeales > Nymphaeaceae > Nymphaea > Nymphaea colorata. The sequence continues at coordinate 3,871,606 of NC_045147.1, read as the reverse complement.
CCAGAAATCACAGCTCATGATGCCCACTGCTTGTTGATAATCCTTATCATCCTCATTCCCAATCCCCAAATTTCTAGTTACTCATTCAGCTGCATGTTTTCAGCACTCATGTATCCACACAGACCAGTTCTGAATGATACAACATAGCATATAAATTCTAAAACAGTACCCTATAGAAATCGGAGCTGTGCTTTCACCAGAAGGTTTCAACCATAACATCACTCGGCTGTGGATGGAAGGAGCAGCTAAGAAACCGTTTTTCTACTCACATTCCTGCTGATCCTTAGACGAACCATGAGTTTACCTTATAACAAAGGTGGTGGTTAGACATATAGATCACAGTGCTCTCAGGAATTCCATCTAAGCTACTTTAACAAAACAATGCAGCTGATGCAGGAATTGACTATATATAAATTGACTGCCCGCCACATGGGAAAGAAGGATTCTTCAATCAGAGATGATCCAATGAATCATTCAGGCGTTATGCAGTACAGAGGCATTCTGTAATAAAAATACAAGTTAAAACATCCAACACCAGTGTCACGAGAAGATCTCTGATATGTACGTGATTTCACCTCTCAGCATCTGTTTACATAATTGAAAACATGCCAGCTGAGTGAATTTAGTTCACCAAAAACCTAATTTGTCAAATATTCATTTGGTAGATAAAAATCACACTTACTGAAATCTCAGAAACCAACCTTAGCTAGCAATGTATTGAAACCAAGCTCGGTATGACACTATAATCCACCTAAACCAACCTTAGTTATACCTAGTTCTTATGGATACTTGTACCCATGTTTGACATGTCACATGCCCATTTCACAAATTAGACAATAAATGTGCTGCTTATGATTTCACTTATACATGAACATCAAAATCATGTTATATCATTGTCTGGCTCTAAATGGACACAGAGTAGATAACATGCCTCAACACAAGCTGGAGGTGCACGCTTTCCTTTAATAGTCTGAGACCTTCTGAAATAACTTACATGCAATTTAAAGTTATCAGATATTATCAGGAAGAAATAAAAAAGAACATATTGGATAAGATGGTGGATAGGCACCTTCGGCGACTTCAGCAAACCATACCCTCATCCGCAGCTCTTTCCAGAAACCCAGGAGCATTCCTTGGAAGTAGTTCATGTTCCAAGGCAACCAAACTAGCTGCAGTAGCTCCATTTGAATCAAGCTTTCCAGTAGGCTTTCTATTAACTGAAACAACAGGAGTAGCCATCAAAGAGGTGTGATTGTTCTTTGTGATATTTCTCTTGCAACATTATCCTAGAATATGAGAGAGAGAGAGAGAGAGAGAGAGAGAGAGAGAGAGAGAGAATGGATTTCCTTCTCAGGGTAGAGTGGTATAAAAGGAAAAAAAAAAATTGAAGTTGGACAAAATCATTTTAAAAATATAGAAGAATTCATGAAAAAATTATGTTACATGGAATCCCAGGCATACATGAATTTTACCTCCTAGAACAATTGTGTTGTAGTATCCATCATTTGATGCTTCTACATTGTAAGCTACACAATATTCCATGGAGATTGCTATTGCTTGATGCAATCCCATTGCATGCCTGATCACCATAGACAAAAATTTGTAAAGCAGAGATATATGCCTTATGACATGTCTGATCAAAACCTCAGGCCATTCAAACTTGGTTGATACATTGTATCAATTGAGAAGAACAAATCACTATCCAGAAATAAAAATGAATATTTATTGACAGGAAAAAATCACTATCCAGAAACGAACTCAAAGATAAAACGTTTACAACATTAAAGTACTACTACTAAGCACTAAGAAAAGGTATTGGTGTTATTTTACCTTTTCACATTGAACTCTGAGTCAAGAAGAAGAAAACCATTCCCATTTGCATTCCCATCCTAATCTCCAAGACAGGAAATCATAACATCACCAGAAGCAAGACAATGAGAACTGAGAAGTGTGAGCAAATGACAGCCTAGTCTTCTGCACTATATCTGTATGCTCAACTGTCTTTTTAAGAAAGGGTGCTCTAGGATTTGTTACTGTATCAACCACATAAATGCGACCAGACTTGAAACAAGAAGCAGATCAGTGCATCTTCCTGTCATATGCTTAAAAGAAAGAAAACAAAACTTAATCCAGTAGCAGATAAAGAGGAAATAATTGACCATTTAAGTTGTCTAGACAAGACAGAAAACAATTTCTACAAACAGACAAGAAGAATTGTCCAAAATAAAGTCAAAATAATAAAACAAGATGACGCTAGTGACCTAGGAAACAGTAACAAACAAAGGGAAAGCAAATGCAGGGTCACGAAGAGTGATTTGAACCTCATTATATATGAGAAACATGAACTACAGGATAATACAGGAAATTAAGGGAAGAAATATCCATGCTGCACTTACAACAGGAATGGCATGACCAAGTAACGCCTTTCTGCACCTGGATCTCCATTGCAGGAGCTGCATGCGTTCCAACCAGAATGATGCAATTCGTCACCCATATAAGGAACAAGCAACCTACGCATCACCTTAGAATATGTAGGCGACTTAGGATCCACATCCTCTGTAGCAAGGTAATCAAGCTTGTGCTACCAGTTCCTGCATTAAAAATTTGAATAGATGAACGTCAGAAACAGAGATGAGAATAGAGAAATGCTTCCAATAGCTTCACTCAAACTTTGTTTAAGTCAATTTTGGTTTCTGACGCACGAAAGTAGCAAAAGATGAAATACTTCGCAGAGAAATGCCTCGAGAAAGGAAAAGCACGAAAGTAGCAAAAGATGTTGAATATATTAGCTAAATGCTTGGAGTACGAAGCTAATTTATGAAGAACACAACAGTGGAAAAGCAAAGGACCAGAATTTCTTTGGGACACCACGGTGAGCCATTAAAGTTAAACCTGTATCAACAATTGGCTGTGTTTCTGTTGGGAGACTCCATTTCGTTCTTGAGCATGATGACAGGAGTACCTGTGTTTGATTACTACAGCAAAGTAGTCATCCATGGCTTGGTACTCCCCTCCACCCTCACTATGGAAGTGTTTAATTTTCTTTCCATATTTTTAAATTTCTGAAAAACGTATCCAACACCTCAGATTTATGCTTCAATAAAAAATAACCAAGTGAACTTTAAGATTGATCATCAACAAAGTTAACTTAAAACTGATGCCCGTCAATGCTTGACGCAGGGGTCAGCCCCCACACTTCTGAAAAAGTAATTTAACGGTTCCAGGCTACAATAGTCAATACAACTGAAAGGCAGTTTATGAACTTTAGCAGTTTGACATGAAGAGAAAACATTGATGGAACAATTAAAAAAACGACTAGTTGAAAGAACTAATAATGCTGTCAACAATCTACTAGGATGTTCCAGCCGGTTGCGTTAGACAGCACAACTGGCTCTCTCTCCAGCACAGATAACTATCTTCTTGAGCCCGTGAAGGTCCTACGTGTACATTCCACCCTTTGTTGGTCCATGTAAAAGCTCTGGTTCTGGTCCTGGCATGTCTAAATTCAAAAATCACACCATTATCTTTAGGAAAATGGTGCACAGATAAAAGCTTTTTCGTGATCAAGAGAACATGGAAAATATCATTCATATTTAGTTCAAAGTTTCCCACTTTAAAGGAAGATCTACCAACATGCTTATTGGCCAAACTTTTGTTGTTTCCCACTGATAGAATTTATGCCTGAATAGCCTGAATCGATGGATAGGGAACTCTAGTTGTGAGCAATGTGATGTGATGCGCCTGAATCCGGGTACCAGGCATCATCACTCTTGTTTTCTGTGTGGGGGATTTATTTCTTTGAATGAATTTGGTGACATGTCTTTTCAGTATGTCTCGTTTTGTCACAGAATTGACAAACAACTTATTATCATTGCTCATTGTTTGGCTGTTGGTTTTGTCGGTTATTGTAGACGCCTCTTTCTCAGCATCTACCATGTGACCGTCTTCCACGACCATCACGATATTATTTGTCCCTTTGAAAATACTGGTTTCTGTTCTGATTTGCTCTTTGGGCAACGTTAGCCTCAAATTGAGGCTTAGTGCTCTTCTCACCGACTTCAGCCTCTCTAATGAAAGCCTCGTGTGTAAACATGAGGCAGCAAGGTTGAGTCATAAATATAGGTTCCTGATAAGATGAACAGTTTAACGAGTGGTTTAGATAACAACATATGTTAGTTCAGTTCTGTAATAGTTTAACACGTGTTAGTTCAGTTCTGTAATAGTTTAGATAAATAATACATGTGTCACTGCAGTTCTTTAACCAGTTATACACGTGGTTATCTCTTGTCTATATTCTGTCACCTGTTATACACATATTGCCTATCAGTTATTGTGACCACAATGTGTACCAGTCTTTTGTAAACGTAAAGTTATTAATGGAGATCAGGGGCTCAAATGAACGATGATTTGCTTGAGCCCATAGTCATTATTTTCTCAAGAAGTCCTTAAAAGTTTCATGGTATCAGAGCCTTTCTGGCATCTAGCAGCATGAATAGACAATAGAATGCTAGATCCAGTTTAGATATTACTTGCTTTGGAGATCTCAAATTGAGACAGTGATGTTAAGCCAGGATCTGAAGAAGTTTGTTGACGGATCCTTGTATTGCACGTAACTTACTTCCTGTTAGTTCATTAAGGATAATGACTGTATTTGTCAAATTTACTACTTTTGAATTGGTTACCAAAGATCCTCAAACAGGAACAGTGCGCCTTGGGCAACAAAGAAGCAAGTTGGGTCTATCCAATTAAGGCAAGCACTATGGCGATGATATCGGATTATGGAGCCCAAAGATTTTCTCCTGATCACTAGCATAAAAGGATGGGACACGTCAATAGAAGTGTCATTGACTTTCTGGTAGCAAATAAAGAAATTTTAGTTTATAAGGATTCAAGCATAAAAGTATGTGAAAATTGTCCTTTTGGAAAGGCATACAAGTCGACGTTTTCTTTTGTTGGGTCATATAGAAAATAAATATTATGAGTAGTGCATGTTAATCTCTGGGTCTTTCACCGGTGACGTCAAGAGAAGTGTTTTAAATATTTTTTGTTATTAATAGATGGATATTCTCGGTACAGCTGGCTATTCCCCTTGAAAGAGTGACACGTTTGAATGTTTCATGTATTTTAATCTCTTGTTGAAAAACAGTTTGGAACAGACATCAAATCATTCCAATCCGATCATCAAAGTCAATTCACAACTCAGCAGTCTGAAGATTTCTTGAAACAATATGAGCAGGCAGCAGAAAATCAAGATGTAGAATTTCAAGCACTTATTGCAAAGAAAACTTGCGCTTGGTTCCACCTCAACCCCACTTCAATGTTATAGGTTCAAAGTGAGTCTATAAGATCAAGAAAAATTCAGACGGCTCCGTTGCTCGGTACAAAGCACCTTTGATGGCCAAAAGGTTTCTTGAAGAACCAAGAATTGACTGTGGAGAGACGTTTTGTCCAATGATAAAACCTACCACTATCCATGTGATTCCTCAATCTTCAATTCAACATGATTGGATGATTCGGCAATTGGACTTCAACAATGCCTCTTGAATGGGGTTCTAGACAAAGCGGTCTACATGTAACAGCCAGAAGGTAGGTTATGTAGATTGCGTACACCTCGGCCAAAGCAATCTGTGGACTTAAGCATTGAGAGCACACAAATGCTTCACTTTTTATTAAATTTCGAGGTGAAACTAAACTCTACATTCTGTTCTATGTTCATTTCATCATAGTCATCAGAACCTCTACACTAGAAATTGAAAAACTGATAGACGAATTGAATAGAAATTTCTCAATTAAAGATCTTTGGAAACTCTTATTTCCTTAGGCTGGAAGTACAATACCTTCGACATGGCATAGAATTGAGTCAACAAAATTATGTTCAAGGCATCTTGAAGAAAGCCAACATGGACATGACAAAACCAGCGTGCAATCCACACAAGAAGTCTTTGAAGAGTCAAACTTGTAAAGAAAAATTATTGGTTCTCTCCAATATTTGAATTTGATGAAACCAGACATTGTCCAGGCAGTGAATAAACATGTCAATACATACATCAACCACACAAGAAGAATTGGGAATTAGTGAAGAGAATTCTCTAGTACCTCTATGGAACATCACACTTCACTCTAAAAATCATTAAAAGAGCTATGTCCTCTTAAATTATGAGCATTCACCGACGCCGATTGGGCTGAAAGCATAGAAGATAGGGGTTCATTACTCATTTGGAGACAATGCTATTTCGTGGGCATCTAACAAGCAGCGAACTGTGGCGCGTTCTAGTACTGAGGCGGACTACAAGGTTCTTGCTGAAGCTACTGCTGAATTGTTGTGTTTGCAAGTGTTTCTCAAGGAGTTGTGTTTTTCAGTTGAGCACTTCTCCAACCCTATGGTGTGAGAATCTAGGCGCGCTATATCTTGCCCCAAATCCTTTGTTTCATGCTCGAACCGGGATCTCGTGAAGAAAGGATTATTTTGCTTGAGTTGATTAAAACAGCAGACCAATTTGCTGATGGATTTACAAAACCTCTTGAACCAGACAATTCAAAAAATTTAGATCCAGAGTGTGTGACTGAAAAATTCTCAAGGTATAGAGAAAAAGATTTTAGGCATGAATGTTTAACATGGTTGGACTCTTTGTAGAGTCTACATCCACGGCAAAAGGCTAATTCTTTCTCTCTCATCCATTACCATGAGATTGCGAGGTTCTATTTATAGTGATTTTATTGTTTACATTTGAGACAAGTGCTTTATCCGTTAATTTTACAGATGCAGATTTTGTAGGGATTGAGTTTCCCTTGAGCAGATCCTTTTGAAATTTGCTTCCTTTGATGGTGGCTTGATCCGTATCTCTTTGATCTTCTCATGTGATAGGCATATCCATATCTCCTAGATCTTTTAGTATGATAGGCATATCCTTAACAGCCCCCCTCAGATTGAGCATGGGAGACCAAATGCTCAATTTGCTACAAAGAGCTTCAAATCTGACGGTGGAGAGTGGCTTAGTAAACAGGTTGGTGATTTGATCCAAACTTGAAATATAGCGAACTTGCAAATGACCCTTTGCGATATGATCTCGGATGAAATGAACATCAATTTCAATATGTTTAGATCAGCGATGAAAAACAGGATTTGCCGAGAGATAAGTTGCACTGGCATTATCACAAAAGATAGTGGGCACTTGTTGAGAAGAAATATTCAGTTCCTGGAGGATGTATGTAAGGGAAAGAACTTCAGTGGCAGCGGAGGCGAGCGCCCTATATTCAACTTTACTACTAGACCGAGCAATAGTCGCTTGCTTTCAAGTAGACCATGAGACAAGAGAGTGACAAAAAAAGACTGTGAAACGCCTAGTAGATTTGCGATCATCAAAATTACCAGCCCAATCAACATCAGTGTAAGTAGTTAAGTATAGATTAGTGGATGGGGGAAGGAGAAGACCATATCCCAGAATATGTTTGACATAGCGAAGTATTCGTTTAACCGCAACCCAATGTGAATCACGATAAGCATGAATATATTGACAGACTTTATTCACCACATACAAAAGTTCTGGCCGAGTAACAGTAAGATATTGAGGTGCTCCAACAGCTTGATGATAAGGCGTAGGATCAAACAGAGGAGTTCCATCATGATCTGAGAGACGAGTGTTGGACGCCATAGGAGTGGAAACCAGCTTGACTCCGAGCATGTTGTGGCGCATAAGTAGATCAAGCATATACTTGTGTTGTGATAAAAACAGTCCATCAGATGTACTTCTATCCTCAAAAAATAACGTAACAGACCAAGATCTTTGAGAGGAAAGTGAGTTGCCAACTTAGAGGTAAGAGCTTCAACCATAGATGTGGAGCTACCTGTGATATCTACATAAACAAGAAGATAAATTGGAGTACCTTATCGATCATAAACAAACAGTGACGTATCAATCTTGGAGCCGGTGAATCTAAGATGCTGAAGGAACATATTAAGTTGATTAAACCATGCCCTAGGAGCCTGCTTGAGACCATAAATAGCCTTGCGAAGTCGATAGACATGATCAGGAAATTTTGGGTCGACATAGCCGGTTGGTTGAGTCATATAAACATCTTCAGACAAGTCCCCGTGTAAGAAAGCATTGTTGATGTCCACCTGCTTGATGGGCCAATGGCGATTGAGAGCAATAGTGAGTACGAGGCGAATGGAACTATGCTTGACAACAGGACTGAAGGTATCAAAATAATCAATACCAGCCTCTTGAGTGAAAACCCAAACAACCAAATGAGCCTTGTGATGCTCAATGGAACTGTCTGGTTTGTGCTTGATTTTGTAAATCCATTTGGTATCAACAAGATTAGATGGTTGAGATCGAGGAACCAATGTCCATGTCTGATTTTGAAGGAGAGCATGAAACTATTGATCCATAGCCTGTTGCCAAGTTGCATGTTTCACAGCCTGGGAGAAACAAGCAGGCTCAATTTCTTGATGAAGGTGAGCCTCAAGAGCAAGGGGAATGGAGTGCAGAGGAGGCATAAACTTTAGGTTTAAGGGAGCCAGTTTGGGAGCTAGTTATCATATGGTGAGAGCGAGTGGTGGAGGAGGTCGGTGGTGGAATGGGGTCGGGTGGGGCAGTTGTAGCTAGGTCGGGTGATGGTGAAGGTAGGAGGTCAGTGGTGGGAGTCGGATTAGGAAGACTAGATGGACGTTGTGATGGAGATAAGGAGGTCGGTTGTGGGAGAAAGAACGGTGATGGGGGAGTAGGTAAGGGAATATGTACATGCACTATGGCTGTAGGAGGGTCGGGTGAGTTGGTGATTGAGGCAACTTTAAAAGGAAAAACTCCTTCATCAAAGATCACATTTCGATTCACCATAATTTTCTGAGTTTGTTTGTCATAGCACAAGTAACCTTTGTGTTGACTATTGTAGCCCAAGAAAACACATTTGGCTGAGTAAAACTGCAATTTGTGAGCATTAGAAGGTCGAACACTTGGGAAGCAAGCACAGCAAAAAACCTTCATAAATTTGTAAGCAGGTGATCGTCCGAATAAAACATAATAAGGCGATTGCATTTTTACAGTAGGAGAAGGCATACGATTAATTAGATAGACTGCTGTAGTAAAAGAAAAATCTCAAAAACATTGTGAGACACCGACATGAGCCAGGAGTGTAAGCCCAGTTTCCACTATATGTATGTGTTTTCGTTCAACATGTCCATTTTGTTCAAGAGTATGAGGACAGAAGATTCTATGTTCAATGCCTTAGAGTTTGAGACAAGAGTGCAATGATCGATATTCCCCACCCAAATCGCTTTGGAAAGACTTCTGCAATCAAACTTGTTTTGAACTTTCTTCTGAAACATTTGAAAAATAGGCAGCACATTTGATTTATTTCTGATAATAAATATCCAAGTGTAGCGAGAAAAAACATCCACAAAAGTAACATAATAACCATAACCATGCAATGAATCAACTGGGGCAGGTCCCCAAACATCGGAAAAAATCAACTCAAGAGGCACTTCTACTATATTTTTAGATGAATGAAAAGGTAAGACATGACTTTTTCCTAACTGACATGCTTCACAAACTTTATTAGAGTCTGGACGAAACACAAGCAAACCAAACTTAGATAAAATATGACTAACTACTTTCATGTAGGGATGTCCCAACCGATAATGCCAAGTATCGTTCTCCTACTTGAGTTGTGGGTATGCATGACGTCTTTTGTAGCTCCACCTAATAAAGTCCACGTTTAGTTTTTCCTTGAAGAAGAACTCGCCCAGAGTCTTGCGATCCTTAACAAAACAATTGTCATAGTGAAACTCAAATATTGCATCATTATCTTTAGTACACTGTTGGACCGAAAGCAAGTTTTTTGAAATTGATGGCACATGTAAGATTTGATTCATATGAAAATCTGTATTGGCAGCCTTAAAGCAGGAATTTCCAATGGACGATATGAACAAACCTGTCCCATTACCTATTTTTAGTTGATCTTTGCCTTTGTAATCCAAATTTGTTGATAAGTTGTTTAAATATGCGGTGACATGATGAGTTGCCCTAAAGTCTGGATACCATGCACTATCTATCTGTTCGGAATCAACTATAGCAGCATTGACTTGTGGCGACTCGTCTTTGAGAAAACAATATTCTTTGCAACGCGGTGCACTGTGACCTGGTTGGTGGCATACTTGACAAATGGTGCGGTAGTTTGTAACCATATGACCTGGATTTCCACACCCATGGCAGACTACCAAACGATTTGCTCCAGTTTGCCTAGAATTCAGGTTTCTGTTTCCACGGCCTTGTCAATTAAATTTTCTGTTTGAATAAGCTTTGTTTACTTGTTGATTGCCATATGCAATATTGGCAATATGGACGGTGTCTGTTTTAGGTTCATTTGCTTCACATTGAGCTTCATGAATCAAGAGAAGACTAATGAGTTCATCGAGTTCAATTTGTTCAACTCTAGTGTTCAAAAAAGTCTTCAAAGCTCCATACTCATGAGTTGGAAGACCAGGAAGAATGTAAAACACGAGATCGTCATTCTCTACTGGTTTAGATGCCAATGCCAACTGATGTGCAATGCCTTTTACTTTGTGAAAATAGGTGGCAAGGGAACGAGAGTGGGCTGCATACATGCATCTCAAAGCACTCTATACTTCATGAGACATCTTCAATTCACCCTAGTAGTAGCTGATCCATCTTTTTCCATTCTATATATGTAGGATTTAGCTCTGCTTCCTTGTCTTTGTCAGCAGAGAGAAATTTTTCAGGATACTTATTTGTGCCATCAGCATATCTCATCCAATCCGTAGCTTTTGAGAAGGGGAATGAATTGAGATTCTCATAACAAATAATTGTCTGTAGACAGCTTCACAGCAAGGAAGTGTCGCAGGCTTGTTGGTGTGGGAAGAACCGAGAAAGTGCTGACCACTGATTGTATTGAAGACATACTAGCATCGTTTTGAGTTGTCATGACAGAAATGAGGGAGAGTAGTAGCAAAGTTTCAGCAGGATCAAGCCAACAATCAGAAGGAATAAACCAAAAGGGAGTGTCGAAATGTTTCTCCAGAGGGCCGTCAAATCCCAAATTCTTGAATAGAAATTGGAGAAACACGGTTTTCGGCTTCAGCAATCACAGGAAACTTCACAGCGACAGACAGTCCTTCTAAAATTCATAGCTCTTCAATGTCTGCTCCAAAAAATCTAAAAATTGGTGGAAATGTTCCTCAGAAGTACAGGATTCCAAAATGCCCTTGCTCGACTTCTACTGCTGCCAGAGTTGACAACGCCGGCCAAAAGAAAACGTGACAGATTCTAGGCGGGTTGGTGCTCTGTTCTGCGATTACTCAATACAGCCTGTTCGCCTGATGCTCTAATACCATGAAAAATTTTCAAGGTATAGAGAAGAAGATTTTAGGCATGAATGTTTAATGTGGTTGACTCTTTGTAAAGTCTACATCCATGGCAAAAGGCTAATTGTCTCTCAATCTCTCATCCATTACCGTGAGATTGAGAGGTTCTATTTATAGTGATTTTATTGTTCACATTTGAGACAAGCTCTTTAACCGTTAATTTTACAGATGCAGATTTTGCAGGGATTAAGTTTCCCTTGAGCTGATCCTTTTGAAATTTGCTTCCTTTGATGGTGGCTTGATCGATCTGTATCTCCTTGATCTTCTCCAGTGATAAGCATATCCATATCTCCCTGATCTTCTCGTGTGATAAGCATATCCTTAACAGTGTCAATGAACTGACCGTCTGATTGAGGGGGAATGATATGATGAACAGTTCAGATGAGTGGTTTAGATAACTTGTGTTAGTTCAGTTCTGTAATAGTTTAGATAAATGCACGGGTCACTGAAGTTCTGTAACCAGTTCTACAGGTGGCTATCTCTTGTCTATATTCTGTAACCATACACGTGGTTATCTCTTGTCTGTCAGTTATTATAACCACAATGTGTACCAGTCTTTGTAACTGCAGACTTAAAGATATTAATGGAGATCAAAGGCTCCAACGAACGATGATTTGCTTGAACCCATAATCATTACTTAATCAGAAAGTCTTCAGCTCCACAAGGGTGGTGATAGAGACTCGTAAAGAGTCCTATTCACTAGGTGAGCCGTGAAGAATACAGGGAGGACAAGGGCCTCTTCTTCAACATTTTTTGCCGGCAACTTTGAGAAGAAGAGCTATAGATTTAGCTTTCTGAACATATTCAATGATGGTCTTGTTCTCCCTTATTGAGCATTACAACTGTTTTTTGAGCTAGCTGCATCACGCGAGCTCTTTTCTGGGCGGCATAGGCGTCCTTTAGAGTGTGCCAAACTTCATACGACGTCTTCGAGATCAACAATTATTTGAGAACGAATGGAATCAGACGAAGAAGAGATGAACCATCTTAAAGGAAGCTGGTCACAACGATGCAAATAAATATAGTCTAGCTTTGGAATAGACTTACGTCTTTAATGGCAGTTTTCTTGGATGCTTTTTTGTCCCATCAATAAACCCCTCAAGATCATAGGATATCAAGAGCAGCTTAAATTGAGATGCCCATACAACCTCTCACCTGACACTACTGCCATTTCGGTCACCTAATTTGTTATTAGGTGACTTCTGCTTTATCTCAACCTTAGGCTTATACATAATAGCATTTTGCTTAGCGGGGGACGCAGCGCGGCCCCCACCCCTTCTTCCATATTTAAACAGAGAAAAAAAAAATCAAAATTTTACTTATAAATTCTAAAAGTTTTAGTTTAAACTATGTAAAATTTTGGAACTATAATTTGACTCTTACAATGAAAAGTTCCTTACTTTGCCGCTGATTACGATGTTTGTTGACTGTTTGCCTGTTTGTTAGACTTGACGACCCAAGCAGAGCTGGTCGATCCTGTCTGGGTTGTCGTATCAATAACTACAATAGAATTTTGATGCGGGTCATTATAGCCGACCAAGAATCTGATGTATCATGGCCACCCTAGGTCCACTATGTATCCAGTCTTGTCTAAAAACAAGGCTCAAATCTTTTGCATTAACGGATTAATGTTTTTTAGATGAATGGATTTTGTGTTTGATGTCTCATTTCTAGAGATATGGGTCACATGTATCATGGCAAAAACTACACTTTTTGTTGCTTAGTATCCTTTCCTGTAAGCTCATGTGATTGAGGATTTAAAAAGGGTTTATGAAATGATAAGCAAAAAAGCTAATTAGCTTGTCCATGAACGTGTGAAAGCGTAAAAGCTTGTATATTACATTTTGAGGAAAACTTGTAGAATTGATGGGAAAATAAGTGCATTTCACACCGACAATTCCAGACAAACCCAAAACACTTATATACATGGGATGATTCAATCCTGCAGGATGCCGGGATGGCTAATGTTTAGAAATTAATCCCTTAAAACAAAAACTACATCGTGACAAGTTATGGTGTGGTGACGGCCCATGGTTTATAGTTTAGTTTACTACAAATATATATATATATATATGAGGGCAACCATCAAAACCTTATATACTAAACCCTGATGAGAATCATCTAGCCTTTATTTCCAAACATGTTTGACAGTCAAGATTATATTATAAATAAAAACGAAACTGTTTTTTCAAGAGTTTAAAGTACCCTTCAAAAAATAATAGAGGGAGTGAGAGAAAGGGAGAAACACAAAGGGAACTAATGTCTCCTTAGATGAAACCTCTTGTTGGAGGCTTTTTTATTCCTGAAAAACCAACTTGGCCTTTTATATTTACAACTTGATTTCCATCATGTAATCTCTTTAAAATCAAGTGTAGACGATTTCCATCAATTCTATTATAGGGTCTCGTAGCTACTTATTTTCTTTTATATATATATGTATATATATATTAAAAATTAAACATTAAAAAATAGTGGTCATGTAAGAATTAATGATGGTTTATGATACAACAATAGTTTAACATACTTTTAGCAATGGTTTATAGCACTCTTGATGATAAATTTTAATTTTGCTCATTCAGCAGCATCCGGGACAAAGAAAAAGAGAAAGAGAGAGAAACCCTCCGGTCAGCCGACATCACCGCTGCCGCCCGAAGGGTTTCAGCGGCAGCCTTTTTTCACACACGGCCCTTTCTTCCATGCACGTGTCCTGATGCACACATTGAGGCATGTTCTGTGAGAGGTTGAACAATTCCTCCTGCCAAATCCGAAAGGAGGAATTGGTCAGCTATAATATATGATTTCTTTTTTTTTTTTATAAGTACAATATATCTCAAGCTTTTGGAGAATTGCTTCATTAAATATTTGTAAAACAATGGCTGCCAGATTATTTGTGAGCGTAATTTTCGAAAAAGAAAAAAATCGCAGCATTACAGAAAGACATCCAACTAGCTAGATAAAAATTCAAAACCTAGTGTGTTCTGTTTTCTTCAAAGTTTTCGAGGCACTATATTTTGCCCAACTTATTAATAAACTGAACTATTAAATAGTGGAGAGTACAACACCAGAAAAGCAACTGCTTTTACTGATCTGCCGACATGGTGAATTGGCCGATCCTCAGATACAGTGTATCAATTTTTAAAAAATTAAATAAATAATGTACAAAAAATTATTAAAAGTAAAAAATTTAAAATACATTCAAAATAGTTAACGCTCACCATGTGGCACTCTTGAATCCACCACGGCCATTGGAATCTGATAACGCTGCCTTTGGCTCTCTTTCCTATCAAGATAGGTGCGCCTGAGAAAATTTTAAATTAACAGCCTATCCAAGAGCGCATCCCCGCTAGTACTCGTGATTTGTCATTATAGAGTCGGAAGAAGTTCAAGGAGCCCAGTGCGTAAGGACAATGGCTACACACGATGGCTGCAACACATATAAAGAATTTTTTTGTACCAAATTTTCACAAGGGTCTCGTTATTTTTTTCTCTGTTCGTCTTTTGTTGTGTGCAAATGTGCCAAGTTTTGAGCAGAAAAAGAAAAAGTAAACTGATAAATTTACAACAAACCTTGGCCCCTGTTAGTCAATATCTATCAATACCATCATAATGTACAAATGGGACACGGTGGTTCTCACTCTGTCTGCATATCCAGCCTATGGTAAAACCATTGAGCCTTAGCAGACTTCATCATGTGCAAATTATTGACAGGTATCTGGAAGATTACATTCCCCAACCATTTCCAAACAGTCCCAGCTTCCTATTGCATGGTCATTGTTCGGTGTTGTCCTTCTGACCGGATGGTAGATCGAAATTGAATTTTCCATGATTTGCAAATGAGCTCTCGTCCCAAGCACAGGCAAATTCTTCAGTACAAGACGACTCTGCCTTCTTTCTGGTCTGTTCGGTTGGTGAATCTGATGGTGACTCAACCCTTCGTCTCTTCAGTGAATCAGAGGACGAGGCAGGAACATGTGGAGGATTTTCATCAGAATTTAATGGTTCTGTCCCCTTGAGCAATCCCCCAAGCTTCTGCTGCTCCTCAATGATTTTCTGCAGGTACTTTCCTTGTGCTTCGATTCTCAACTGTAACTGCCTCTGCACCTGCAAGGGAGGAAGGGGTTAAAAGGTTCAGATGTACGAAAATCAAGAACTTAAGAGCCACGTATAAAAAGAAATCACTAAGAGACATAGCTAGGTCATATTTTTTACATTCTTTTATTTTTCCACATCCATATCCTAGACTCTCTCTCTACCTCTTTCTCTCTATCGAGACATGTGTAGGCAAACAGAGATGCTGAAACTAAGGTTTTCCTCTATCGCATAAAACTAAGGTTTTCCTCTATCGCATAGTTTCTTCAAAGCCTCATTATTCTACCAAATTTTCCACATGGAAAAGGAATATCTAGAACAATTACTTTGGGAGCTTTTGCCAATCTGGGCTCACAAACTGATCTAAGAAGAACTTTTCTCTTTTCTCTTTTTGGAAAAAAGAGACAAACCTCGAGTTGTTCATGCAGTCTTTTCTGCACCTCCATCTGGATCCTCAATGTCTCATTGATCTGTAATCCTCTGAAATATCAAAAGTTACACAATATTAAGTTTCACATAGATCATCAGAAACAGGTAAAATAATTTTTATCTTAAGAAGAAACTGGATGCAAACAAAACTCAACCGAAGACAAAGATGACCTGGATATAGTAAGTCTGTAAGAACCATGTGAACAACTTTACAAGAGCTTAGAAGGAAAGGACATCTCCTTGAGATAGTAAACAACTCAAAGACAGTAGAAAGTCTAGAGACTAATAAATATGAAAATCTACAAAACTTACTGTGAACTATCCATATTTGGAAGAGCATCATGAGGGCCTTTACTTTCATCCTTTGAACCTGAAAGCCACTTATGCATTAGAAATTATGTTCTGAGAAGCTGAAACAACATTAATGATTAAAATCATGCCCTGAAAAGCTGAAGCAACATTAATGATTCAATGCTCAGACACAAAACACACCAATCAAAATAACTACACGGGTGCAGACGCACAGGTAAGAACAATCACCATTAACGGGGGAAAAAGGGAAAAGATGAAAAAGAGGATATGGGCTCACCATCTGCAGGGGACTCCGGAAGGAACTTTGCCAGTCGATACTTCTATACAATGAGAGAAGATATCAATGAGAAGAAACATCAGAGTTACCATATTCCTAATTCAAACAATGACCATAAATTCACTACACCACGAATCAAAAAAGGTACCTGTAAATGACTTTTGACATGATAGATGGTAAGCCCAGGCACACCCATCACCCTTAAAACACCCTTCGGTGTCGCCCCTGATACCACCATTTTGAGACAAGTGAAAAAAGGTTACTGATGACAACACCGAAATGACAGATAGAACACAAGCCTCTTGTGGCTGGAAGGACCATAGCTACAGGTAAACTACAACGTGTATGCCATGACCATTCAAAAGTAAATAAACAATCTAATAAGACGAAAGGATTGCAATCTTCACATAACAGTAGACCACTTAAAATGCATGCAAGAGATTCATATGACACGGGAAAAGTCTAACTGAATGCAACTCTAGAGCTCAAATAGAGAATACCCACTCTCTGGTCCACCAAGCTGGGCAATAGCATCAACAAAACGTTCATGAAGATCTGAAGTCCACCTTAACCTCTGTTTGCCACTCCCTCCAGAAGTAGTTGAATCACTAGTTGTAGATCCTCCAAGAACACCAATATTTGCAACCTGCTTGGATCCCTGGGGATTATGGGACATCAGACCCATCCTCGAGAACTCCTTTGTATGGTACATTTATCAACATGCTGCAAGATATCAACAGCAATTAGTGTTTGATATTTCTACCATGTGTACATCATAGACACCATAAAACTAAAGCCTAATTCACCCAAGTGCCTGTTGTCAGTGTGGGTGCGAATGCGAGCGCAGGTGCAGCAATTTTCAGAAATTATATATATATATAATCTGTTATATAATTAATTAACATTTTAGTGATTTTATTTTTCTAAATTGTAAATAATTATTAAGGTTACTTTAGTCTAATTAAAAATTTTATTAAATAAATTAAAGTGTTTTTTACAACAGTTGCTTTCTTAGGGGAGATCTTTGCTCTTCCTTTTTAAAGGAAGAAAGTGTTTCATTCTTTCAACTGGTTGTCCTTTGAAAGGGTCCACAAAAGGACACCTCCAAACCGAGAGAGAGGGAGAGAATGGCAGGTCAGGCATGATCAAAAAAGAAAAAGAGAGAGAGAAGGGATGGGAGGAAAGATAGAAAGAAAAAAAGGGAAAACAGAGAGAGAGGGAAAACAGAAAGAAAGAGGAGGAAAAAAGAGAGAGGAAAGAGAAGAAGGAAAACAAGAGAAGAGAGAGAGAGAGATATGAGAAGGATGCAGGTGAGAGGTAGGGATGCATCAAGCCGAGGTAACTTTCTTTTTCTTCTTTTAAAGATAAAAAAGAGTGAGCACGGTCAGCAGTGCCGTGCATTGACTAAGACGGGCCCCACACCAGAAGTGAAGAGGTTGTTCTGGTGCATCCATGTGACTTACGTTAGCATGTTTGACTTCAGCAAGATCACCAAAGGCACGTTAAATCACATCTAACACATCATTAAAACTACACAGCTTGTTGATGACGTTGAGTGTCTACCTTGAATTTCAGCAGATCTTATGTTGAAGCTGATTTAAGTGGATCCAAAATTTAAGATCTTAATTTCTAGGGCCTTAAGTTCAAGTATGCAAAATCTGCATCAGGTTCTGTGAATAGAGGGCAAAGGAACGAGAGACTGATACTATAAATTGTGCATCAGAGATCAATAAAATACTGATGCTTTACTCATTAAGTTCATGACCAATCCATACACAGATGCCTAATCATATCTTGGTGAACACATTGTTTTTCCTGTAGATTCACATACCATGAGAATATTATGGCATTCAGAAATCTTCTCCCTTTCTCTGTACATTCCAACACCTTATATCTACTACATAAACTCTTCATTTTGTCTTGCTTTTCCAGTCATAGAACTCATAAGATAATCAACATATGGCCAGGTCTCTGTGTTATAATCTGATTAAACCACAGGTTATTCTGCTTGCTCGTACAATCTAGTCATCCAGCACCTAATCTACAACTGGTATGCTCAACATAATGAGAAGATATGAAGAGAAATCTTCTGACAGGAAACAGGTATAATGACTGAAACTTAGTCCCCTGATAGCATCATATATGCTTGACGCTTTTATAGTTAGAACTTAGAACACACTTCTGTAAGAGAAGAATGATCCCAATGTTCCAACAATGATTCAGCAATTAAGCTTACAAAAAGAGAATATTGATTATTTATGTCATAAGCAAATCAAAACTTGTAAGTCTGTAACTACTACTGATTCATGTAGTATTACCAATTCCCTGTAAGGACTTCAACCTCCCATCTCCGAGATAAATATGAGGGATTTTCCAGACTGAAGGAGTCATCAAAACCCTTTGTATGTCAATTGAGTAGAATGCCGCCAAGGCACGAAGGTTTTAACACCTAAACCTTTGATATTGTAAAGGTTGACATTTGCTTGTTTGGTGGAGCAATAATGGATCACACATATAATTTTGAATTATGCAATCTGACAAATCCATAGAAGCCTTTCTATTGTTTTGTGAAGATCTGCACAACTGGAACAATGTATTCACAAAAGCCTCTCTTATGTCACACAGGCGCTGATGTAGGTGGGGGTGCAAATTTTTCAATAAAAATCATGGGTGCAGGCAAATAATATTTATATATAAAGTTATAAACACCAAAATAAACAATTAGAAAGGAATCATTCTATCAATAATTCAATGGAAAAGAAAAAGAAAATTGTATGTTGCCACCTGCAGACACACGCCCACTTCACTCAGGTGCAGTGACTGTTTTGAGGAGTCTGTGTTATTTAGAGCCTCTCCTATGTTGCCCAAAAACTTGGACCATTCCCACCACTTATATAGTAAATAAATTTATGTTGCCAATTTAATCATTTCTGATAAATCGTTCATGTTTCAATCTCTTAAGCAACCGAAAACTTGCCAGCCATTGCCTCGCTCCAAAACTTACCACAATTGGCTCCAAGTTCTAGCGACATGAATAATAAACTTTTCACAATCCAGGAGTGAAAAACATATTTAGAATTTCTCAAAGGAGTATACTAATACATTGCATTGACAGGCGGGCGACAAAGTTGAGTGTTTCTCAATGCCTACTTGACTAATAAAGTAAGTACATATCTAGAGTACTCCGTTGCACTACAAAGTTCGAAAGTTTCATCTATTCGTTCTCTATTACATGCTAATTCTTCAGGTTGTTCGAGACAAAGGCAACACCAAACCGTTCCTTTCATTAGTAAAATCCTTAAACTAGAAGTTAAAACAAATAGTAAAAAACTACCGTCAATTCGATACGGACGAAAACCATTAAAAAAAAAAAACCTACTCGTCCAGAACAAACACCCACAAACACCAGAAAATACCAACCAATTTACCCAACCAAACAGCCAAGCTGATAAGAGTTCTGAATTTTCCATTACCAAAAGAATCAAAATAAAACGATTACCCCGACAAGAGCAAGGACTCAGCAGCAAGCTTCAACCAACAAAGAAATCCACGAGGCTCCGTCCGCTTGGACGCCAGCGACGAAAACTGGTTCACAAAATTCTTGAAGCCTCATTAGCACATCCTCTCTACTCGAAACCCCATCGGTAACCCCAATCAAGGTTCGAGAATCAAACTACCACCCAGAAAGCGACCAAGTCGATCCAAAGGGCGCCCGGAGGGAGAATCCAACGCACAAGATTCAGGCAAGGAGGAGAGTGGATTCCCAAATCGGCCTCAGGAGAACTCAGAGAAAACGACGCAGAAGTTGGGAGGTGAAAAAAGATTGGGGCATTGTTGTGTGCCCTAATTTTGCTCAAAGAAACTTGTTATCCTGTGCTGATTCGTCCCGTCCCTCCTCCACCTTGGCCTGTATCTGTATCTGTGGTTGCGTGCGAGGGACGGACATTAATTTCTGAAACACCACTTGAGTTAGAGAATTTCGGAAAAATGCTCATTTAGATGAGTTTTATTGAAAGCCCTCGGTCTTTATTCTTTTTAGGCCATTTTCAACGCTTTGGATTCGGTTTACCTAAGCGACCCACTAAATTAGATTCTTTCAAGAAACAAACTCAACCGGAGCAGTTCATTTAGGTGATGGAAATTATCCAAATGCCCTTGCTGCTAAAACAGAAGGCCTCCTATCAGAGCGGAAGTGGAACGAGAAAAATATCTTCTGTAAAATGATAAATTGCCTTTCTCATTAAACCGTGAGAACATGGCTGTTCTCCTGTGTATGTGTTTGTATGGGTCTCCTTTCTTTTGTTTATAGTGTCTTTTATGTATGCATGCCTGTATTTACTTGTAACGATGGCCTTCTTACAAGTAATGAACATAAAAAATTTGGGATGAGTGACACTAATTTAAAAACTCTAAGTCAAATAGTTGAAAACACTAATATGAAAAATAAACAAAGTTTGTGGGGCAGAAGTGGGCAGTTGCTTGTGTGGGCAACTGCCCACTCCTACCTACATACTGCACCAACAATGGCTTATTGTCTTGCCTACATACCACACCAACAATGGCTTATTGTCTTGCCTACATACCACACCAACAATGGCTTCCTGACTTAGTGACATAACAAGTAAGACACTCTTACATGTAAATGTGTCCACTGATTACCAACTTATATGTGAAAACTTACAAATAATCCACAGCTATTAAATAATTTCAAACAAGGATCTCATTTGCTGCTTGTTAGACCCATAACACACTGCTATGTTGGAAAAAGTTTGTTCTAATATTCCCTATCGACGATCAAACCTAAATACTTGTGTTTTTACCTAAGTGCCTTTGAATAAAGAATACATTGCTTTTATCTTAGTGCCCTTAACACATTTCTCATCCTTTTACCTAAATGCTCTTAGCAACTATTAAAAGGCAAAAGCCATTGCCAACTAACGCCGCGTTTGGATGCTACCCCCAAACGGTGTTTTGAGTTTAAAGCTGCAGTGAAGCATGGCAAAACAATCCTTTCCATCATGGAGAAACGCCGCCAACATATTATGCTGAAACTCCAGAAACTCATTGGCAGGGACACAGTAAAAAAAATCAGTAAAAAAGAAACACATGGCCCTTACTCTTTTCGTTGAAAAACTTCCTGCAAGAAGAACTTTTGTCCTCCATTTCTGCACTTCCAACTTTTGTCTTGCATTGCTTATATGAATGCCTTCTTAATCCATTCAGTCACGAGGCTGCCAAGGTAGTGAGATTTTTCTTTTTTCAGTTATTGACCTTTTGGAATATTATGATGCTGAATAAATCCACCCTTGCATTCTGTTCTTTTTTCGTTCACGTGTATTCATGTCGGATGCTGTCATTAGATCCCGTGTGATGTACCTAAGTTTTACCTTCTATTCGTAGTGGGTGATTATCTTTAACCTACTACAGTTTAACTGTCCTTAATGTTCAGCTAAAATTGAATTCAGAAGTTCCATGAAAAACCTGGTTTTTGTCATCCAAACGAAAACCAATTTAAAAAGTAGAAACCTGATTTAGATGTTGTCGTCCAATGGTTTCTGGTATGACTCGGCTAATCATCTCGGCTTTCAAGTGCCGTGAATAGTTCCCTCCTGTCTGTGGGACATCGATTGAGTTGCCCATGCCCCCTCTCGGTTTCTCTCTCCCACTCAAGGTTTCAAGTTCAACTTTCATGGTTCAGGTTGGAGGGAAGTGCGGTTTGCCAGTGTAAATTGTTGCAGGCCGCCAGTGCTGTGCTACCACCGTCGATGCTCTGGCAGACCAGCAACATTTGCATCAGGAACAAGTAGCTCTCTCTCTCTCTCGCGCTTTGACTTTCCAACAGCTCGTCGGCGACGGCAATCAGTGACAGTCGTCTTCGAGTCCAAGCTGGCGACCTCCCTTTCAATTTCTCTTTTTGTTTCCATTTTCGAATGCTTCATCAGCCGTCGAGTGTTGATGCCATGGCATCAGTGCGAAGACCATGGCGTTAGTGCGAAATTGGGAACACTTGTAAGTGGTTGTGCTGGCAATTTCCAGAAGCCTATTGCTAGGGGCTACTTCTCTCTCTCTCTCTCTCTCCCCCCAATAACGGTCTCTAGTGCCCCAAAATAGAGGACGATGTCTCAAGAGTCAAGGCTCCATGCCAACAGTTTCAAAAGTTGGAACCTGCCTAATTGCCCATGACTACTCATGTTTTGTCGCTAAAGAAACGAAAAAGTTTTCAACAATTAAGTTCATTAATTTCAAGATTCAACCTAAGCTCTAGCTTGACAGTTTTCATGGCAATGTGCCAGCTCTAGCTCGACTTGTGTAGCCTGATTTGTTTATGAGTTAACTGTTAAACAGAAAGGATGATTGCATAAAGACTAAGCCAGGGCATCAGGCTGGCCCGATAACGAATCGGGCCTGGGCCAGCCCAACATCTCAAACTCGGACCCAGGCCCAGCCCTACTTGGAAAACCCAAGTTCGAGCCCGGCCTGATTACATTAAAAAATTATTTTTTCAAAATAAAATAATACATAAAAATAATTAATTGTAGTAAAATATTATAAAATAAAAAAATTAAAAAAATAATTATCGGGCCCACCTGGGCTGGCCCGATAACGAGTCGGGCCGGGTACCGGGTACCCAGCAGCAGCTCGGCCCGATGCCCAAGCTTACTAAAGACCATAATCTTTGAAATGAAACCTATACTGCGATAGTGTGAGAGTGCTGAGGATATAGGAAAGGAAGAGGCTACACTTTAGTAGCACGACACACAAACATGAATCTACATATGTGAACACAAGGATGTTAAATCTCAAAACTTTTTAGCAGAGTTTACTCGTTTATGCAGTCAATCCTAGTTTTACTAGGATTGATGCAATTTTTTTTTCAACACATTAGTGTCAACACCAGTAAATGGACGATTCGTTTACTAAGTTAAAAAAACTTGTTTGTTGCTCCTCATCAAGATATTTTAGTCTTAAGGTTTTAATTTTGGATGTGAACATTTATATCATATTGGACTTTTTTCTAATTTTGGTTTGTATTCATATTCACATATGATATAGCATATGAAAATTAGGATTTGAATTGGTATATGGTGGAAAACTGAATTGAATATTGAAATATGCCCACACCCAAGGAAGCTTCATGCCATGGGCTTCTTAGCATCTTAAATTAACTCTCTTCCTTTCAATTTTTTTTAGTGCTATTTATAGTGTGTCATTATTTTGGTTTAATGATTTAGTGGTCAATGTTAAATTGCTAATGGCTGTTATGTTACCTTTTGATTCAAAAATTATGACAGACATGGGTAATAGTTTAAACTCAGTTCCCAAAAACAAAGATCTCGGTTGGGATCATTGCATACTTCTTGATAAGGAAAGGAAAATGGTCATGTGTCGATATTGTAAGGAGGAAATATCTCATAATGTTAACAGGTTGAAGCATCATCTTGCACACATAAAAAGTTAAGTTGAACCATGTAGCAGAGTGGGCCAAAAATTAAAAAAGAAATATTTGATAACATCATGGGGTTCAGAGCTTCAAAAATTGAGAAGGAAAAAATAGACAAGAGGAATACCTAAGTTGAAGAAAAAAAAATATTCTAGACCCTTCAATTAAAAGTGGTTTGACAAGAGGAAATATGCATAATTTTGTAGTCAACAAGCACCCTAAATTTACAAACTTGAGGCAATCGAATTTGAAAAAGAAAATTGACAAGCAAGTATGACAAAGAATGTGTGCAACTACTTTGAATATTTTTATATCACACTACAATCTCATTTGATTCAGCAAGTTCACCTGATTTCAAGTGGACCAACTCATAAGCAGTATACGTGAGAGCTCTCATTGGCAGCACAAAACAAAAAAAAAAAAACAGCATTAAAATCACAACTATTTCAGTTTTGTAGCAGCTCACAGGAGCAGGGGTGGAGCCAGAAATTTTTCATGAAAGAGACGGAATTAAAGTTTCTAAATTTTGACACAGACGAAATATCATTTTAAATTTTTTTTATATAAAACAAGTAAAATTTTCTACAATTTACATGTAATTTTTTTTTGAAGTGGGGCCAGCCCATGCACAGGAGGACGAACGAACTCACAAGCAGCGTCAGACAGAGCTCTAATGGGTGGAACAAAACAACCGATGTTAAAGTTGCATCTAAATAGATGTGATCTTAATGCTGGTATAATAATACTAGGGTCTACCCAAAACTCCAGGGAGTTTTATTCTATGTTTGTTTCGGCATTGTCCTTTTTTATGGATGAGAAATTTAAATTCCACTGCTATCCTAAAATACTAAATGATAAGAGGCATTCATTTGAATACTCATCCCACACATTCTCTTCTACTAAAAACACTTGTTGACATTGTTCCATCCAAAACCGCTTGTTTGAACAAGTCCTTGCACATACTTGAGTGACCTTTCAAATATTTTCAATGGTTTTTTCATTTATCAATTCTAAATTGTGGTCCAAATTTTGATTATATTTTCCTTGTTATATCACTCCATCTTTAATGTGTGAATCTAGTTTGGAACTTTCTCTCTTTTATGTCAGATTATCCAAACATTAGTTGAACAAAATATCTGTCATGCGTAGTTAGCCCTCTCAATTTTTTTGATTTTTCTTCTTTAGATGAGATAGAGTTCATATTTACATCATAATCAATAAAAAAAATCCATAATCATAATTCATATTACAACCAACAAATCTAATATGATGAAAGCAATGCAATAAAACCAACACCTACTAATGCTTTTTTAGGATGAAAATGAAAGTGTCCACAATGTTTTTGAAAAGTCAATAGGAAGCAAGAGGTGTGCATTTATTAATATGGCAACAAAATTATCTGAAAAAAACTCTAGAAACTAAAAGAATAGCTGGTGAAAGATGAAGAACCATTCCTCAATCTAGCAACCACAAATTAACTAACAATTTAAACACAAAATCGAACAAGAACATTAACATTCCATTCTTTGGATCTATCGAAGCTTGAAATCAGTTATTTGTAATACAAACTCTTACCAAAACCAAAACAATGGTAAATTAATATGGCCGAGCAGTTAACTACAATTGCCAAACATATGATAGATGTCATAAAAAGTTCAAAACCCAATCAAGCCTGATTTTCAATATAAACAATGAAGCATTTCATCTAATTAGCCACATAACCAACTTGACATAACTTAAAATTTGCATTCTCATTGCCGTCATGACACAAGCAATCAACAAGGTACTGAAATTTCATAAAGCTTTGGTTCGCCTATGGTTATCATAGTTAATTCGATATGATCTAGCATAAATTTTTATAATAACAAATGTATTGGCTTCTTAAATATATATATATATATATATATATATATATATATATATATATATATATATATATATATATATATATATATATATATATATATATATATATATATATATATACACACGCACACACACACACACACACAAAATGTGATGGTGCCCCACAACGAAAAAAAAGTACCACATAAAGAAAATAGGTGATTTATTCCATTGTGTCAGTAAGAAAAGCTGTCATAAGATGAGCAAAGCCTTAAAAAGTGCTCAGGAATGTTTCACCAAAGTTGGGGAAATGTGGGTGAGAAAAATTGAACGAAAAGGACAAACCATGAATAACTTAACAAAGTTGGGGAAATGTTTTGATGTTTGCTAAAAGTTTAGATTTCTTGCGAGATCCGACCCTCGGATCTTAAATCTATAGCTATCAAATAAAACGTAATGTTAAATGAACTATAAAAATTTAAAGCTTGATCTTTGTTTCAATTATAATGCATGACAATATATGAATTTGATTGCTTTTAATTTACATTTTTATAGTTGCATTGCCCCCAGTAATTAAATTACTCTAATTATCTTGTGCTTTTGTTAACCTTCTCATGATGGTTCATAACACGACCCACGGCAAACCCTTGTTTCATGATTTCACTATAAAAGCTCCTTTTTCTGGCAATTCAATGGTTCATGATACTTTGGTTCACAATATGTATCATATTTTTGGTAATTCAATGGTTTAAATTCATGATAAACATTGTACTTTAGTTCATTTTACACCTTGCACATGTAAAACATGTAATGGCCATGAACATACAACCAAGTAATGACTGCATGTAAATGGCCATCCGTAAACATCCATGGTTCAAAATACTCCAATTCACATATTAAAATCCCCTAATCATCCCTACCTCAAGGATCTGCCTTCTCTTGGAAGGTGATGAGTGTTTGTAGTCAATCTATCAGATTTGCTACATCTCGATTAAATAGTCCCCTACAGTTGAACATACCTTGTTTTGTTCCTCAGCAATACCGACATCTTTGTATGCTTGATGGGATGACACAAAGAGAGATTTAAATGAATATACCATGGAATTTATAGAAAATCAACAAAATATTTGAGGATTGAACTATGAGAGGAAGTTGAGAGAGTGAATGGGAAATTTAGAGGAAAGAAGAACAAGGAGCTGAGCGGATGGAAGATGGAACTAGGTAGTTGACATGAAATTCTTTTAATTAGACTGGTCACCACTTTAGGCAAAGAATTGTCTCTCAATGTATAAAATCAAGAAAGTAATGAATGATGCATCCTTAGAAAGCCATCCAGGCTATTTGTTTTGTAGTTGGCATAAAGGTTACTCAAATATGAGAGAAATTGATGATGGCCTCATTCTGGTGGATCATTCCTTACTTTCAGTTATTTGTAATGAGCGCAACTCTAAATTGAGGAATATCTTGGAGAGTAACACATGTACAAATGCATCCATGGAAGCTAATTAACAACTTTGAAGTTTTAGTTGGCTATGATGCAGTGCAGCAATGTAAGCTGCCAAGATATGATGGTTTAGGAGGCTGTGATGGAGGGCTTGTTTCCTAGACTTCTCCTTGACACCCATTATTTTTTTCCTCTAGGGATCTTGGAGGCTAAAGCTAATGTAGTGACATCTTGTTATAAGTTTTGTATCTATATACAAAACTAATGCTAATTGCCCTTATTGATGAATTGTTATTAATGAAATGCACATCATACCATGCTAACATGTGTCCTGCTTCCAGTTCATTGTTGCAAGAACATCTTGCAATGACAAATAAAAATCATGGTTGTGAGCATTAAATTGCTCTGATATTCATTAACTAACTGCTTTACTATTTATATTCATTGTTGCTAGTGGTCAGCATGATTGTTGCATCATCTATATAACATACATGAATGCTAGTCATTTACACACAATTCAACTCAAGCTAACCAATTGCATCATTGCAAATCTCTATAGAAAATCCAAGTCATGTATGACAGCAACTAATATTTTAGGAATGCCCAGCAATAGTTTGTAAAAGTATATAGGACAACTCCTAAAGCATTCCCTAAGTATGGTGTTCATAAATGCTTTTGTGAATATCCACAAGCACTCTGAATATGACTTATTTGGATGATCTTTAATATGTGTTCCTAAAAATATAAATTCTAATACATTTTAACATGCATATAGGAGTGGCCACCCCTATACTTCATGTGATCACTTTTAGGAATAGTAATTTTGTGATTCTTATATATACAAACTATATAAGAAAAAAAAATAGAAAGAGAGAGAGAGAGAGAGGTTAATTGAATTTAACAACAAAAAATTGCTAGAACTACATGATAAACATAATACAATATTTTATCAATACTAGTCTTTATTGGAACCATTTTGCACTATTTTCCATCACAAATGACAACAAAATGGATGTTACCTTCACCCTTTAGCAGCATGAAGATGACATCAATTTGCTAGTGCACATATTCTGAAGCCAAAGCCAATAGGGAGAATGGTCCAACCCCACCTTTGGTAGAGACATGATTGGGTCCATAAGATTGGGGTCTCAGATTTCAACCTCCTTCAAAGTTGACCAGCTTCAAACTGACCTATACATATGTTTGAAGAATCAAAATAAACATAATATAATTCAAATTTTATGTACTCAAAATGAATGATTATAGAAATTTGACTAAGAGGGAGTTAGACAGACAAACTAGAATATAGTATACCGTCTAGATACTATATAATAAAGTAGAAATTGATAGAAAAGTATAGAAAACTTGCACAAAGATAAAGAAAAGTGTGAATCACAATTCAACTATAAATAAAAGGATCTAGACGATATTCTACCAAGAAGAGTAAGATATTGTACTTAGAAAACCATTTAACAAATTCAACCAGAAAAGTTGGAAAACAAAAAAATAATTTACATGCATTTCTTACAAAAAAAGGCACAAACAAGCTTCAATTACCTTTTCCAATAAGAGGAACTACCATTGGAAGTTTGACAAGTGACAACAAGTCATTATGTGCTAACATACTTAGAGATAGGCAGCATCTAGGCCACGAATCATCCACTTAAGATAAAAGGAAAAAGTAAACAAATTTTTAGAAATTCCACGAAATGAAATGTTAAATTTGAAATGAAACAATACATGAATAAATATGGATTTAAAATCGACTATGAATTCTATACTTGTTTTGTAAACACATCTTTATTATCCCTAATTAGATTGACATGAGAAGTAAATATAACACTACATGAAATAAGTACAGAGAAAGCATGAAGCCAAAACCTATCCAATCGAAAAGATCTACAATACAAATGAGAATACTAGTTCCATGAATGAACATGCTAAACATGTTATTCACCCAATACCTTTTGTTGCACACTATTGGACCGCCATATCCTATAGAAGAAAGAAAAGCAAGACCACCCTTAATTTATATTGAATTTAATTCATACCTTTAGAAACTGAAAATATCATTAAAAAATATTTAGAACAAACATAACAACCACCAAATCAATACAATTTTTGCATTTTAGCATATGAATATTGTTAAAGCTCTACAATAATTATGGATATTATGCAATTGGGAACTTCATATGTGTCAACAATACTAAAAGAAAACTAAAACTCTAAGTAATTATGTAAAATAAAACTAAGATATTAATTAAGGGCACAAGATTTTACAAGTACTATATCATATTAAGATGTCTTTAAGTGATTAATATAATTTACCAAATTATTGAACATGCATAGTTTAACAAAGACTATACATGAATGAAATGTTGGAAAAATAATTAAATAAATGTAAAAGAAAAACCAATGGTATCAAAAAATGGAAAGAAGAGGTGCGGGAAAAAGGATGAGAAATAAAAGAAAAATAATGTGTGTGTCCTGATAGAGGGGAGGGGGATGGAGAAAGTGGCAAACCTTGTTTTTGTTCTCTTGCAGAAAAACATTTTCTATCCCAAGCCTCAACATGTTAGTTATTTTCCCCACCCATAGCTGTTCAGCCTAAGCTGCCAAACTAGCGTAAAATGTCTAGACAAGTTTTTTGCTACATAGATATTCATTACACTCCCATGATTGTATGATATATTCGTATTAGATCTGTGAGATTTACTCTAGAATGTGCAGAGTGGGCACTATAATAAGTGAGTTGATGAATTCAATCATAGTGAATATTATTGTTTATCTCTATGGAAAGGAGTTCTGATTCTTTGATCGATTTGACTTTGATAACACAAGCATTGGAAAATGAAATTGATTATAGGCCATGTTATGAAGTTTATTAGCAAAGTATAAGCTAACTATTAGTATAAAGAAGTAGATTCATTTTTAAATATGTCATAGCTCTTTCATCAGCAGCTAATAGATCTTCAAGGATCTCTAGAAGCAAT
Organism: Nymphaea colorata; assembly: GCF_008831285.2. Lineage (NCBI taxonomy): Eukaryota > Viridiplantae > Streptophyta > Magnoliopsida > Nymphaeales > Nymphaeaceae > Nymphaea > Nymphaea colorata. The sequence goes on along the minus strand of NC_045147.1, from coordinate 3,841,393 downwards.
CTCTACAAAGAAATGGGGTAAAAATTTCACATGATCAACAACTAAATGATTCTGAAATAGAAGATGGAAACTTTGCTGGTATATGAGGTATTGATAATATACATATTTTCCTTTGAAGTAGTTTAATAGTTTTATTTTTCAAATTTACATTAACATGTTTATCATTTGGCATTTAATTCCATAAAATATCATATTTTTATATGTAAATTTGATTATACCATAAAATATCATATTTTTATATGTAAATTTGATTATATGGAAACTGATTAGATTTGAGTGGCAAGTTTTCTACATACAAATATATATCCAATAAAGCAATTGATGAATAACTAAGGCCATATTGATCAGAGACATGGGGTTTCTGCATATGAGTTATCCATTACCTATTTCTTGAAATGATCCAACTTCTATATGTGTTCTCAATTACCTATTTCTTGCAATGATTAATCTTCTCAATAATACCAACTAACATTGAAACAATAGAACTGGGCAGTTACATGAAAAGGAATGACTATTCTTTTGACAAGAAAAAGTAGCCTACCATAAACATCTTCAAATTATCTAAAAATAAGTTTTATCTAATGATGTTTCCACCTAAACACAAATCTTACTTATGTTGAACTAAATCTGTTGTCAAACATGCTGCAAATAGACAATCTGATCCTAAAAAAATAACAACTGTATGATAGGAAAAATTCATAAAACACCAATCTCAGGATAGATCTACTTAATAACTAGTGACAATTGAAAACAATACCGACACATAAAATTCAGATGTAGGAGGAGAATCTAACCTGTTTGACACATAATTAGATCTTTATTAACATACTATAAGCCCTCTTAGTAACTTTTTTTGGCAAACAAAACATCAAACGAGATGAAAGATATATTAACAGATAAAAATGCAAAAATAGCATGAAACAAGAAAAATAAACAAGACTTAATATTCCTTAACATTGGCAATACTGGAGCCAAACATGTGCTCAATATGGTAATGCATAAGCACAAACCTTAAGAAGTATCAACATCCTTTTTTGTTGACGCTTAACTAAATCCTAGTACCATTCAAAATTAACAAACGTTTGAAGTTCATATTTTTCAATTTCTTCTAAAGCTCAAATGCAACAAGAATCGGCATCTCAAACGAAGTGAAAAAGAGTGTGTCACCAGATATATTAAGATAAAATGATGATTTTGCGATATGAAATTTAACAATTTTAAGTTAGGATGCGATAGAAGGATCTGAACAATTTTTTCAAAAAAAATGTGACATGCAATACCAGTGCATAGAGCTAGTGACACAACAAGTTGGAGAACAAATTTAAGAGAGAAAAGGAAGGATCTTAAGATGGTATTTCAACAAATTAATCCACTACTAAAATGAGATTACAGAAGTTAAGGCACTTGAGTCAGCTAATGTGAGGCAAGTCAATTGTCCCTAGGATGGTAGGCTGAAAAAATAGTAGATTCTCAATTGTATGCAAAATTGAATGGATTTTTTTTTATTCCTCAAAGGTTAATGTTTGCACCCGTACTTCATGTGGGTGGGTAGAAAATTTTAGGTTTTGCTTGAAAATAGATTTTAGGAGAAAGGAACCCATCCATCAGTATGATAATTGACCATTCTTGCCTCCACCATTGACAAGGGTAATCGATCAAAGGTCTAGGTTTCCTCGAGATTGATAAGTTATTCTTCCCACATGCATGTGTAAGGATTGGATTTTAGATTTTTAAAATTCATTTTGAACAAAGTCTTAGATTTGATTGTATTTTAGGAAATTTGGAAAAGTGGAGTTTTCTAAGCTAATCCTAGATTTTGGGTAATTAGAATCTAACAATTTTGGTTTGAAAATTGGGAGTACTTTGGAATTTGGATAGAATTAGGGATTTGGTAATTGAAGCTTCATTAATTGTTTTTGAAACTAGGATTTTGGGACTGAGAATTGGACATTGAAATTTAAAAATTTGGCCAAGACTTTAGAATTTTGAAGATAGCTTGAGATTTGAAAATTCTTAGGAGCCTTGGAACCAGAATTTGGTTTTGAAGCCAAAATTGAATTTGAAAATATTGGATTGTATAGTTGAAGTCTAGCTAGAATTTTTGAGAATTGGATCTTGGAGACTGAAATTTTTAGGCTTGAAATGATAAAAAATCGGTCAATTGAAAATATCTTTAGATTTTGGGATTTTGAACTTAATTTTGGAAATATTGGTATTTGGGAATTTTGAGAAAGGTTGGTTTTCATCCCAAAATGAGATTGGAAAAATGGAAATTGGGAATCTAAGTATAGTTTTGGGGAATTTTCTTGATTTTTAGAATTTTGGTTAGGATCATGAAAGTTTGCTTGATTTTGAGTAGATTTTTGGACTTGGAAAATCCAATCGTGGAATTGATTTGAAATTGATTTTGAAAATTTGGGTTTTATAACCATTTTGAAAATTTTGTGTTTTCACATCAAAATAAGTTAGATGCTCAAATTTTTGTCGCAATATGACTTGGTCACCGTAGCGACTTTAACTTGAATCACTTAGGTTTTGGCTAAGGTGAGTGGGTGCATTTGTAGAGTGAGTGCATGCGTGCATTGATGAAATAAACTACATGTACATCATGCTTCACTCTACTTCTCTTCATCTGTAACTCAATTGGATCTCACTTAGACGTTGGTCCACCATGGCGGTGGGAAATGTAGGACGTCCCCAAGCCCGTTCTTGATGTAAAGTTGGCTGTTGGAGGTGATGTCCATGAACTTAGATTTTGAAACTCTAATTTTGAAATGGGATTCCAAAATTTGTTTGGAAAGCTGATTTATCTCATCTGTGGCATAGGATGTAGGCAAAATGGGTTAATTTGGTAAAAAACCCAGCATTTGAAAAATCTAGGTATTGGGTTTTCTCTTTGAATGAGAAAATTTCATTTGTGAATTCTTCTAGGATGGAGCACTTTGAAATATTGATTTTTGAGTTTTGATTTTTTTTTCCAAAATAGCTTGATTTGAGAAATAGGTTGTATTGATGTTTGGAAATGGCTTGATATTTGAAAAATAGGTTGTAAGAATCGCAGGAATGCATGCACATATGCTTTTAACATGTACATTTTTAGTATCAACCCAGCTGGACATCGTTCCCAGCTTTTAAATTGAATCACAGAAACCCCACCCCACATGCATTGGCCATTTTCGTCCATCATTTATGTGAGGTATTGTAAGCCCACCATTTTCCAGCAGGGTTGTGCTTGTAATCATCAAATGTAATGCCATAACATCTTAGCGACTATAATGAAAAAAAAAAAAAAAAAAAAAATCCACCAAGGATGCTGTTTTTAGGATAGCAAATGAGGCTTCTAATTTGGGCGAATCCAATCAGCCTTGGTTGGGAATATCTTGGCTCAATGGTGTCCATTTTGAGGCGCATGAGTCAAGTAAAATTGGTGCGAGGCATAGAATGAAAGTGGCCAAGTGGCCATTCCTAACCGATTTTGGAAGCTATCTGAACCGAATCACCTAACTCGCGGCTAAGCTGAAATTGGATCACTATAAGCTGCCAACTTGGGTGAGACGGATTGTCAAAGACTCAGGTTGTGGGGCTGGGTTAGGGTCTGATTTGTAGCCTCAAGTCACCAGAAATTTGGCATTCTAGTGGTCGACCTGGCTGATTATTACAAATAGCAGAGGTATGCCCATTGATTTGGCATTGGTGAGCCAAGGGCTAAGGGTGTTTGAGCCCTTAACTTCGGCTTGATAGAAGATGGTGACGAACTCACAATGGCTGCGGCGGGTCAGGCCATGGTGAAGGTGGTCTAGTCACGTAGGCAACCAGCCTTTTAATGGCTGCTCGGAGAGACCAAATTCTCATATTTTTTGTTGAATAATCAGCCATGAATTTAATCTATTGAAGTAATATGCAAAGCAAACTGGAGCCAAAAATCTTTCAAGAGGTGGGCTAAATTAAAATTTATAAATTTCGACTATGACCAAAATATCATTTTTCAAAATTTTTATATAAAACAAACAAAATTTAAAATTTACATATAATTTTTTTTAAAAAAGATTTTGAGGTGGGGGCCCTACCTTGGCTCCACCCCTGGGGTTGCTTTGGGCAGGGATCAGGGGACGTGGGAGTTGGACCAGCTTGAGGATGCCTGGGCCAGATTATCTTGAATCCTGGTGGGGGGCGTGGGAGGAGAAATTGGCTGGAGGAGATCACCTCTAGAGCTGGACTTCTCCTCCTTGGTGGCCTTTGTCTCTTTCTCTTGAGTTTCTTTTGAAAGGGCTTGTTTTAGATGGAGTGGGTCAGCTCGATTGGGGCCGACCCGAATTTGTTGGCTATCAAGATGTTCCGAGCCAATTCTAGGATAAAACAAGTTTTAAATTTTGGATTCTTTTTTCTTAGAAAGAGTCAATTTTTGAATTGACTTCAAAATAATTTTAGGAAAAATAGGAAGTCATTGCCCTAGGCGGACTGTTCCTAGTTCTTGGTTAGGTCTTCCTTGAATAAATCTAAGGAAGGGAATCTACATATATATATTAGAGAGAGAGAGAGAGAGAGAGAGAGAGAGAGAGAGGGAGAGGGAGAGAGTTGTGCCAATTTATCTTCTCTCTTTGTGTTGAAATAAGATTGAAAGAGGATTCTAATTCTCATTAATGAGAATCTTAATCTTGATTGTGGAAATTTGAGCTTTTGGACCTCGATCCTTATTGATGCCAATTTTTAATTTTGGCTTTAGTTGAATTTGAAATTTCATTCAAATTTTAACAAAAAATCTGATTTTGCAAATCATTATTTGCAAATGCTTCCTAGGTCTAGGATTGGGTTGGGTTGACATCGACTACAGTCTGAAATACTTTGTAGAAATTTCCAGATTGCCATTGAAAAAATTTGGGAAAATTTGTGGTGTAAACAATTAATCAAAAGGGTAGAAAATTAAACTTTATTCAGATAATAAGAGTACATATTTTTTTGTGATTGAAGCCTTAGAGCCTATGATAAATGGCCCCTCTTCAAAAAATGAAGGAATTCACCTACTTTATTTTAGCTTGAGCCTTTGTTAGATTCCCAATATTACTTTGAGCATCAATCTTGGGCATTTTTAGAGAAAACAATTAGAAAATTAGAATGTCTCATACAAATGCAATCACAAGAAGAAAACAATAAGAAAAGTAAAATTAGTGCATGCCAAATGAGGACTAGATTTGCCCAAAAAGCATGGGGAAGGACCACATTGACAATCAAGAGATCACTTATATTAACATGGACTTATTGTATCTGCCACTTATTCAAAAAAATAAAAGGGGAAATACATGAGGAAGCAACCTCCTACTTACCTAAGTCATATTTAGGCAAAAAAAAACATATTTAATCATCCTCCTTAATACTCAAGTGCAAGCTCAACAACTAGGAGTCCGAGAGCCTACAAACATTAGTCATCATGTGTCTGAAAAAAGCAAGATTAAGTTTCATGCTACTCATCATAAAACAAAATTTTCATCACCTGTATGAGGAAGGCGAAAAGGCTCACTAACAGAGGTATTGACAATAGCAGAACATGGAACAACTTCAAGTTCCTCAAGTCACTGTTATAGATAAGGCATCAAGAATAGAGAATAAAGTTAAGAAAAGCAAGTAAGAACTATTGAAAATAAAAGCAAGTGAGAACTATTAAAAATAAAGGCACCACTAAATAACCAAAAAAATTAATGAAGGAAAAAATTACTTGAAGAACCTGAAATAACTATCATGTACTCAACCTTTCCTTGGTTTTCAGCAATTCCTAGCATTGAGGTCTTCGCAATTATTTCTTAACTATATTTTCATCAAATTCTTTAGGACAATCCAATTTGCAAATGTTCTAGCTGTACATAATACATCGGTTTTGATGCTTTATGTTTGTTTCTTTTATTGACACAAAAATCGTGACAATAAAGTTGTTTCTGACGTGTTCATATCAGTAAAAACAGATCACATCACTAAAAGTGATAGACCTAGTGACAAATTTTCACCGCCATAGGCCTCTTGAATTATTAAAAAAATGAACTTCCATAACCATTTTTCACAATAAAGGGGTTCTAGATCTTCAGTTGCTTGAATAGCAGCTTAGGCAGAAAGAAACAAAAAAATAAAAAATAAACTAAATAAATTTAACAAGAATTTTTAAAAGAAAAATGAGAAATAAAAAATGAATAAATAAAATAAAAATAACTCACTACAAAGTTTAGCATGCATGGTTGGAGTAGCATTTAGCATCCACTTTTTTGCAAAATAATAAAAAAGACATATAAAACACATAAAGATAGAGAAAAAGAGGTGGGAAAGGGGGGGGAGAGAGAGAGAAAGAGAGAGGGAGAGAGAGAGCCGATAAAATGGGAATTCATAACAAAATTTGAGGACAAGAAGTCCCCTAAATATAAAAGCAAACCGCAAAATAAAAATAAAAAGACGAAATATACAAGACAACCGCATAGGAAAACGAAATAAGAGGGGTGACAGGAGTGGATAGAAGGAGCGAGACAGTCACCCAGCCGCAGACCGAACACGGTGCCGCAATCGAATAGCAAACTTGACATCCTCCTGCACAATACGAGCCACAGAATCCGGCGATGAGAAGGTGCCCTTGAAGACCATGTTGTTGCGCTCCTCCCAAATGCGCCACCAAGAGGAAATGAGTCGGAACCCCCAGACACTACCCCAGGAAACAGACAAGTAGGGGAAGGACAAAAGAGAAAAAGAAGACGAATGAAGGGTGAATCTAGAAAGCTACTAATAAGGAAAGGTCACGCAGAGGCAAGAACACTAAGGAAGAAAGGGTACAAAGTAAAAAGGTGGACCCAAGACTTGGCCGCAAGAGCGAGAGAGAGAGAGAGAGAGAGAGAGAGAGAGAGAGAGGGAGAGAGAGAGAGAGAGAATCATATATTTGCAGGGGTATGAAGAATGATATGAGGAAGAGAAATATTAAAAGGACTAGAGTATATCTATTTTCATAAGGTGGCAGAGATTTACTAATGGGAATGACTTTGCGGTACTAGAATATTAAATATGAATGGAAAAGGAAGGACATGGTTGAATTTAGCAAATTAACCTTTACTAGTGAAAGGTATCATGTTACTAATTACTAGAGTTTTGAAATTTTAAAAGAAGAAAATGTGGGATATAAAAAAATTAAACCTACTGAAATTTACAGCCAATGTCACTAAAGGTCATTAGCTTTATTGATGTTTTTTACAAAAACACCATTGGAAACCAAAGAAAGAATATCAGTAAACAATTTCACCACTATAGGCTTCTCTATATGAAGGCTAAGAAGGAGATAAGTTTCATTAATGGGAATCTAGTACACATAGTAATGATTCTCCTTTATTGACATTCAGAGAAAAACGTCAGTAAAGACAAATGTTTACTCACACAAGTTTTCCCACGCATTAGTAAATATCTGTTGTTTTGTAGTGAAAAGATCAAAGCGCCAAAGTGGACATGTATTCTCCTTTATTGACATTCAGAGAAAAATGTCAATAAAGACAGATGTTTACTCACACAAGTTTTCCCACGCATTAGTAAATATCTGTTGTTTTGTAGTGAAAAGATCAAAGTGCCAGAGTGGACATGTACCCACTCATACTTTTCATGTCAGCTATTGAACATGTCCAATTACTAATAGCAAAACCATACAATTTAAAATTAGATTTGAGATTTCAAACATAATATAGTAGTCTTGTTGTAGCTCCAAAATGATGAACAATTGCCATATGCATAAATTTGGAAGCCAGTCTAAATGCGAACATAACGCCAGGTCGTGTATGAGCTAAATACTTTAATCTTTCTGTCATCAGTTTTAAGTTTCTCTACTCCATTATAAGAGAATTGTTCTTGCATTTTTTTCAGATTAAATTTATTCATAATCCCTTTGCATATTTTTTCTAGCAAATAACATCATTAGTCAGTTTTAGCTGAAGTCCCCATAAATAATGAAAAAGATCAAAATCTGACATCCCAAATTCCTTTGTCATTTTCAATGCGAATTGATCACACAATTTCTTTGAATTGCCAGTATAAATAATATCGTCAACATACACACTCACAAACAAACGTTCATTTTTTCTAGTTTTAAAATGGGCTCATATTCGCTTCTATGAAAATCATTATGGATGATATAAATTTGAGTTTAACTAGTTCTACCAAGCCTGAGGTGCTTATTCCAAGTCATGCAATGTTTTTCTTTTCAATCTGTATACTTTCTTCCTTACCTAGTAACAACAAGACCTTGGGCTTGTTCAACATAAGCAACTTCATTTGAGTACTCATTAAAAAAAACTGGTTTGGCATCAATATGAGAAACATTCCAACTCTTTTGTGCAGCTATTGCAAGGATTAGTCTAATAATTTCAAATCTTGCCATGAGAGAATATGCTTAAGGAAATCAACTCTATACTATTGAACATTTCCTTTAACATAAAATTTGACAAACCAAGTGTGTATTATCAAATAGACATCTTCCAATGAGTCACCAGTGCATTTCAAAAAGTCCTTTTCACTAGTCATGTGGTTGCTACTACCACTGTCTAAATGCCACATGTTTTGGCTACTTAAATTTAAATTTGTACTAGTGAGAAAAAATTACTTTCTTCTTCTTCCAAGTGAACAAATTTTGTGCAAAAATAACATTATTTACTTCTTTGGTTGACTATGACAGGAAGTCTAGAATTCACCAACTTTCGTATAAATTGTTTCAAGTTCTCTTCGTAGAGTTTGAAGTTTTACTATGGTGATCTTCTTGTCACTATGAAACTCTTGTTTCAATGTCCTTTATGGCACATTTGACTCAATTACAATTTGCAATCCTTGAAAATATGACCTCTGACATAGCTTATTGCAACATCAACAATGCCTTAGCATATTTCTTCCTTTGTTCTTTGGCATCACCATTTTCATCAATATTCTTTTCCGAAGACTTAGAGGATTCTACTTCTATACATCTATTCTCAATAAGATCCAGTAGATCCTAAGAAATGAAAAGGTTTTCATTTTTATACTCCAAAATTCAAATTTTTCAACATTAAAAAAGGGCATCAAAGATTGCGACAAGTTTAACATGTTCGAATTTATCATCAATATATTACCTCAATGGCCTTTAACTTTCTCAACCGAAGCAACTCACCTCAACCAAACCCCTTTCCAACTTCAATGCCTTTTGATCAGCTCTGATACAAGAATTGTTGGAATGTCTTCAGCACATGAACCAAGAAAACCTGCAATTACTTAAAAAACGAGAAAACAAACCAAAGAGGCTTCACAAAATTCCTTCGTTTCATTCCATACCTTGCTTCAGCTCAACACGGGTATTTATATAGTCGTTACATAAAAAAATGTCCATCAATATTAAGGCCCATAATTCCTATTCATTTCTCTCCACTATTCTTTTGTGATACATCAACTCTTCTTAATGATGACCCACCATTTTATTCCACTACACAAGGCTAGATATTCCTTTATACATACTCGGATGGACCATAACGTCTACACTTCATTATACCACTACCCCATCCTGAAGGCACTTGGCAACATGCTCACCTACACCATTGATTAACCCCAACTCTAAAACCAGAAGACTCTTCAACTCTTGCATGAACCATAACTACAATTACCACTACTCTCCATAAGACACTTCCAATCTTTCAATGCACATAATAACCACTCCCTTTTTTAATAGTTATTTGTCGCCCATTAACACCATTCGGTGACTTTTTGGTTGCCACTTCCCTATAAACACTAATCTTCAAAAATGATGTTCAGAACTTGTGACAAGAATATATATGATGGGACATTTAGTTACATCTAATTAGGTGAGAAATGCATATCCTTTCTCTCGCCGCAGCAGCATATTTATCTCTCCCCCCTTGCTTTATAATTTCATGTGCACTAATAGCACAAAACCAATTAGCTCCTCATAGTTGGCTGTTCTGCTTTTCCAAAAATCATGATCATAGCATGTGGTCCTGAGAACCTGGATTTTTCTCTTTGTTTCTTAAATACTTTACATTGTGTGGCTGTTTTATCTTCACTGAGAGTAGGTGTTCAGAACTTGAAATGACAAAAATGTCCTTACTTGGAAAAAGGAAAAAACAATGGGAACCGACAAAATAATGGAGGGGAACAGACAAATCTATGGAAAAAAAAAATTACCCGTCACACACACAGTCAGCGACACAAGACCGTGCTTCCTTATCTTTGTAGCAATGGTCGAGGTAGTTTCTTCTCCTTTTTATTATCGCAAACGAATTCAATGTTACTCCTCGATATCAACTGAAGCGGCCATACGCATGTGCAGTACTGATCAGCTGCCAAATTGGCGAACTAAGGTTGACGTTTTACAAAAGATTCAAATGATTAATAGCTCTGGTAGCAATAATGGAGGTAGCTCGATCCAGATAATTTAAATACAATAGAAATTGGAGCCTGTCACATTTGCTACAGCTAAAAGAAAACACCAACCTCAAGGCCACGATTATGTTTCTAATCAACTTTAGAGCTTCATAAAGCAGCAACGTTTGCGGCCATTAATGTACAGATACAGTTGAGATATTTTATCAACCACCAAAGGCAACTTAGTTAACACTATTCTTCATTTTGGGACCATAGAATAATAACAACGAGTGAGGAACGCGACAACTGAGCCTCACAAACTAATTCGCAAATCTAGTTGGCCTGCACGCACAACAAGAATTCGGTACCATATTACTAACTCCAAATCAAAGGCTCATAATTCACAAGCTGACTCGTAAAAGGACCATGGCTTTCAAATACTGTAGAACCTTCCAGCATGATCTGTTGCAAGATCAGGTCTTCAAGGGACAGCTCGGCGGGGAAGCAGCGGTAGTCCGCGCTTAGCGGCCGCTCGTCGCTGCCTATCGTCTCTGCCACAGGGTAAACTACGGCTCTCGGGCTCATAATTTCATCAACCTGTGAAGGCCTTATCATGTTGTTCTCATCGGGCGAGCTAATTGGTGGCGGTGATGATGTTATGGTCCTACCACCGCTTCCAATGTTTCCGGTGAGCTCCTGCACTAGAGCCCTGAAATCAGCGGCACTTGCTTTCACCATCTTGGGGTTTGCTATGTACACTACCTTGATCGGCTTCTTGTTGGCCCTCTTATTCCGGACGCCGAGGCGATCCATTTAACTTGCCGGCGAATGGTCTTCGGTGTTGGTGCCGAAGGAATATTATTTAAATGTGCAGTAGAATCAGCAGGCCGTGGAGTTGATTAGGCGGAGAAGGAGGCGAGGTAGAGAGGGATGATACTGCCTGGCCGCTGCCTGTGTTAGTGAGTCATGTGCGGCTCCTTATATAGAGGAAGTTAGGGTTTGGAGGGGCTGGAAAAGATGAGGACGGTTCATGACTACTTGGATTGCAAGAGGATGGATTGGTGATGAATTTAATAAGAAGCCCATTGGCTATGACAAGACAATGCAACGTGGCGTCTCTTCTGTGGACGGATGTCGGTTTCGAGCTGTGATCTCAGCCTTAAGGGCCCACAGTGACGTAAGGTGCCTGACGTAATGCAATAGAACATTGAAGGCGGTCCAGTGAGTGGGGTACATGATATAATGGTGTTTGATAGTTACTTCGAAGGGTGAAGCCAAGGCAAAGCTCTTAAGGTCCCTAACCTTACTTTCATTTTTTTTTTGAATTTACATATAAATTTTAGAAAATTTTATTTGTTTTAAATAAAAATTTTAAGAATTATATTTTCGTTCTAGGAAAAGTTTAAATTTAGAAACTTTAATTGGGCCACCCACCCTTAGTTATTTCCTCCCATGAAAACTTTCAATGTAAAAAACGGGTCAAAAGTTAATGCTGGAAAATATGGTATGCACACTCTATTAGGCATGACCGAGAGCTTCTGCATTAATGCCATAAATAATAGTGTGAAGCAGAATTTTGTATGTGGTATGAAAACAAGATTGACCTCTATGAGCTGCCATGATCAACGTCAGTGAATGGTGGTTTATATAAGAATGTGTGTCTAAAATATAGTGTAATCTTGCCTTTGGCTTAGTGACATCCCCAAAGGGTTCTGCCGAAGTACTTGGTTAACTAACTATAGTACGTGCACTTTGGCGTAAGTAGTGATTTCACTCGAAACCCGTCATTTTCAACTTCTTGTGTCCACCCAGAATAATGGGATGAGCATGGTCAAGTCAAGTTGTCGGGTTCTTTCAGTCAAGTCATGTTGATTATAACTTGTCCGGCAACAACAGCTACAAAGATCTTTTATCTTCTCTCAGGGAAGAAGAGATAGGAAGCCCTTGCACAAAAGAAACTTACTCAAGAAGTTTCAGCTAGAATCCATCAATATTTATAAGGGCATCCTAATCATTCGTTTTAGAAAAAGTGAACTGTAAAGCTACAAAAAATACACGTTTTATTGACGTGAAAAAAGTGTCGCTAAAAGCCGGTCTAACATTCATAAATATATTTCTGACGTTTAATAAAACACGTTGATAAAGGTGATGTCAGTAAAAGCTTTTCCAATGATTTTGACAAAATCGAGGTGATAAATAATGAAAACTGTTTACTGATACTTCCTATCGTCAGAAAAAAGTTTTTCCAACATAAAGAATACGTCAATAAAGATTGTTCACCCAGAAAATCTTTTTTAACGTCCGACGTCAATGAAAACTTTTATCAACGCTTTGCTGAACGTCAGTACTAGTTTAGTCAACTTTTTTTACATAATGGTTGATAGTTACATAACCAAATATGGGGTAAAAATTACATGATGTTTACAAGACATGTATGTATGAACTACACGTCCTATAGAATATGTAAGTATAGAGACCTGCTTAGTGGACTGAACAAAAAATCTACCAACGGTGCTTACTAAGACAGAACTGAGGGGAATTGAGGAGTTCTCGGTAAGCCAGTAATGAAAATGGAAAATACGATGCATATATGATAGTGCTTGTAACATTAAAAAACCAAAGGAAAATTAATAGAAAATGTAACTAAATGATCTTGCCACCATTTCAAGTAACTGATTAAGGCGATCTTTGAGCATATCAGATCTTGCTTTTAATGAGTCGTGAAGATTCACACCTACCCCCATTGTCTGCATTCGACTGTGTCTATCTTCTCCTATCACCTAGTATAACACATAACTGCTTCCAGGTACATCAGATGCTCCTTCAAGCATGCTAGCAATCTTTTTCTTCAATTGTTCCTATCAAATACCAGAATGCAGTGTACATATATATATATATATATGTATGTATGTATATATGTATGTATGTATGTATGTATGTATGTATGTATGTATAAATTGTTAAAAACCTGACCACTTGAGTAAGACTCCTCGCTTTCTTGTTAACCTGTTATTTGTTAAGCAATTGGCTAGAGATTTACAATGTATAGTTATTTTTTTTTATCCTCATTCATGTTCTTTTCAGGACTTATAAACTGGGAAGATGATTGGTGGCGGCCATGAACACGAGGGGCTCTATTTCCTTTTTGTCCCTGTAGATGTTGTTGCATCCTCTTTCACATCGAAGTCTTCTCCTTTGCAGTGGCATCTCAGACTGGGTCATCCCTCTGTGTCCAAGCTTCGTCACATTTTTTCAGATATTTCTGCATCAAAGTCTTTTTTATGTGATGCATGCAAGTTAGGCAAGCATACACATAGTAGTTTCCCTTCGAATCAGAGTCTATCGAGTCAATGTCCATTTGATCTTCTCCATGATGATGTTTGGGGTCCAAGTCGAGTTTCCTTTCATTCACGTTTTTGGTATTACCTAGTTCTGGTTGATGATTTTACTAGCGTCAGTTGGGTCCTCTCAACCACTGTCAGGTGATCGTTTCCTTGATCCTCCAATAGTCTATACTCGGCATCAAGGTCACTTTCTAGTTCCATCTCTGCCACAGCGTCATATAATTGGGACTATCATTTTTCTACTTATTATTGCTTGAGTTAAAATTCTATTGCTGATATTCTTTAGTAAGAAAGGTTACTTTTTGCTACTTCAGAAGTTTCTTGTTGTTCTAAGTTTTGCCTAGTGTAGATTTTTGGTTGTTCACCATCTCATGTTTTATGCTTCTCATCTAATTCTTTTTTGCAACCAAAATTATGACACAAATTTCTTAATGAGTTTCCAAGCTTCTGAGGTAAATTTTTCACTAGGCATAATTTTTCCAAATAAATGAATATCTCAAGAATAGAAATTTAATTGCTTTGAGTAAAATGTCTATTTTAAATTTTAAAATGCACTAAATGAAAGATGGAATCTAAGACAACCAAGTACTAGTTAGGAAATGAATAAGGGTTGGCATAAAAGCAAGGTGGTTGTTAAACCTTGTTTATTTATTGCTTCGTTGCTTGAGCTATGTCTACTTTGCTATAGTAATGTATTTCTTGTAACCGAGATTTTGTCTGTTGTGGACTGCTTATTTGGTCTTTAGGACTCACGATTTGTGTTTTCCTTTTTTATGGAATGTTATAGGGCCCCGAGCTGTGCAACATAGTACACACAAGTAGATCAACCATTAGAGTTCCACAATATATAGTAGCTAGATATAAATTTTGCTCATTTTGTTTCATTCATGCATGGCATGTGGTGGGGCGAGTAGTTCTCTTTTAGAGAGAACTAATGAGTTGTATAACTCATTTGGCTAGTAAATGCAACGTATCATTATATTTTAAATTTTTGGTGTATGTTACAATTAGAAATTCAAATTTTTCTGTTGCTTTCAGTTAGTTTGTGAAATATGTAGTGTAAGCACAATTTTCCCCTCAATCCTTGGGTTTGGGCGGTGATAGGTTGGTATTGCAGCCCAATTTAGGATGTAATTGTCATGCATGTATTTAGGATTAGTTATGTTTAGTGTGGAAATAATTATGATGGCTAATTTCATAGGATATACTGTGTCGTCATCGTGATCATGGTTGTAGACATGGGGGTGAGGCACCATAGAGCAAGTCTTCTATGGAGATGCCTAAAGACCACCAGATGGCACCTCTAGCAGATGCAAGATGCATAGCACAATGATAGCTTAAGCAGGCCCAACAACTAAGCGCCCATACCTTCTCAGGCACTGCTGACCCACTTGAAATGAAAAACCACTTAAATGAGATGGACAAACTTTACGAGTTCCTAGGCTATACTGATGAGGGAAACTGTGTTGTTCTATGTTTTTATTGTAGGGTCTAGTAGATGCATGGTGGATGACTGCTCATAGTTGATACATAGATCGTAGTGCTCTCACTTGGAATGACGTTTTGAGAGAATTCAAAACAAAGTACTACCCTCCAATGTATATAGAAATCAAGATAGAAGAAATTTGTTAGTTTCAGCAAGACAACAAGACTGTATATGAATATGAGCAAACGTTTATGGGTTTACTAAGTTTTTTCACTGATATGAATTTGGTTGAGGTTGAGAAGCATCAAAGACATGAATAGTGGATGAGTGGGAAAACAATGAAAATTTGATAAGAAACTACTAAGAGTTTCCTCACTCATAGAGGTAGCATGACAAATAGAGATGGGACTCTATAGGAGATAGAAAGCTTTAAAGCATCAAAAAGAGGCTACTAACTACTTAGGACACATATGCCAAAGTAGATCAGGTAGACCTCGGTGATCTCAAGGGTGCTATAAGCATCTGCCATGAGCAACATCTAGAGGTAATAAGGACCCTGCAACCAAACCAATGAGAGCTCCCTTACAGTTTGGGTAGAGAACATAGCTGTGTTGCTTCTGGTGAGGAAACAACTACTAGGACACTTGGATTTATGGCACACTCTAAAATTTGTGGACGCAATCTCATTTTCTTGGAAGATACAATGGAGATTTCATCTTTTCGAACCTCCAGAGCAGTTGCTCTAGGTTCTAGCAGGTCTACAAGTTTGACATCAGCCAATTGAGGACATGCAAAGTTGCCATAGGCCAAAACTTAGGGTAGAGGCTGGTCTTTCAACATGTCATACTAGGAGGCTTTAGCTGCTTCATATATTATTTCAGTTAAATGTTTCCTTAATGACATTGTATATACAGGGTTGAACTTTTCTTTTGTGTCCCTTATAGATGCATTTTGTTTAACCCATATGGCCAACAACTTACACCCATGTTTAGCTGTCATTTCTCCTTTAGAAAAGTTGGTGGTGGTTGTGGAGGTCTATTCTCCACGTGTTATTTTTTGGGGTGTGTCTTGGATTTTGACAGATGTAATACACATGAAAATTCAAGAATTTGATAGCATTTTGGACATAGCTTGCTTAGCTAAGTATTGAGTTTTAGCATATTGTAATAAGAAGGAAGCAACTTTTTATATTTTAGATGATAGTGTGGCAATATTCCAAGGTAAACGAATAACTCTACCTACATCCTTAGTTTTTTGTCACTTAGTATATCAAATGTTAAGCAATGGGTGTGAAGCCTCCATAGCATCAGTAATTGATACATTAGTTCTAATGCACGAGGTAAAAGATGTTCATGTGGTTTGTGATCTCTCTGATGCATTCTTGTTTGCATCCTCAAAATTTATTTTGGTCTTTGGAGTGCTTGAGAAAAATGATGTTTTATTTTGAAATGAGAGAGAAAGAGATTCACCCATTTTATTTTGACCCAACCAAGAACTAGCTTCTTGCTTTGCACATTCCGATATTTGAAATGTTGTCCTCAATCCTATATGTTGGTGTGCTCAAGTCTAAATGAAATTTAAAAAATATAGATATTGAGACAAATTTGAAATGATTAAAATATGGTTTGGTTTAAAAAAAAAAGTGCCATCAGGTCTAAACTATGGTCTTAAGGGTTAACAAACGCTTAATAATTAGTAACATTAGAAACGTGAGATTGAATTGTTGGAATAGCCAAATAGTATAGAAAACGAATTGTTTAAAAGAAGCACTTATAAGATCATTTAAGTTCTTCAAATATTGTCACTAGAAGTCAACTAAAAGATAACTTGTATTAGAAGATAGTTTGAAAATCGAAGTTTTCAACTTATTTGAGGAAATATACCTAGGAACATACTTGTAAGTTACTTATCTTGCAAAACATGACTTCAACTTATCATGTATTGCAAAAGCAATTTTTTCAAGTTTTGATTGAAAATAAGATATCAAAATAGATGAACAATGACCATAGTTCTTGTTCATCATAGGGCTAAAGAGAGAGATTTTTCAATATTGTAAATATCAAAATAATATGTTGAAGAAAGTGAAGATCAGATATTTAAAACAAGAAAATATGATAATTTATAGGGGTGTTTCCCTTGAGTTTAAGTCAGTTTTAAGATTTTGCCTTAATTTGATTATCACCCTATTAAGGCTTGATCTTTTCTTACTTAAACTTCTTAGAGATGTGCTTATGAGCGTTTGTGAGTCCCATAAGTGGTTGTGTATGCCTGATTATATAAATTCTATATGCATGACAAAAAAAATAAACCATTCATACCATAACATACATCTATGGAGAAGGAAAAAATTGATGAAAATTGGTAGATGTAAGATTTTATCTAGCGAGTCACTCAAGCATGTATTGAAAATATAAGTGGGCCAATGGAAGACTAGAAGAATGATTAAAAAAAATATGAAAGATGGATTTGCAATTTGAAAAATTGAAAATGACATACTCAATGCAAATTAACATGTGCATCAAGCGTGTTTAGGTGTTTCCCAGGTTGGCTCAACCTCAAAATGATAAAAATAGAAAAACAACCCACACCAAATCCTCATATCATAATATACATCGACATACAATCAAAACATCAAACTAGAGAATTATATAGAGAAATGAAAAGATAGATATATGATAAGAGAGCAAGAATAGGTAGAGGAATTAAAACAGACATAAAACTGAAAATACATAGAGAGCAATAAAGATGAAAGAAGGAGGAAGAGAGAGATATATTTGAAAGATAAAGAATTGAATGAAAGAGGAATGAAAAGAGGAATAAAGAGAGGAAGAAAAATTAAAATGAGAGAAATACAAGTTAAAAAGATATAAACGAGTTAAAAGAAATAAAGAAACTAGTTAAAATGTTAAAAAGATAAATTAAAAAGAGAAAAAAAGATCTTAAGGGAAACATTTGCCTTGGTCATGCTCCCAGAGCTTCAAGGAGGATCCTTAGCTCTGAGAGACTTTAGAGCTTCATTGGCTTGTTATGAAAAAAAAGACAAGAAAATCATAGAGAGAAAAGTTATAAATACCTTGAAAAGAAGATTTGGTGTAGAGGGGGCTCCTTAGCTCCTCTAGACAAAGAGAACTCCCTGATGGTGGCTTGAATGGGTTGGAGATGCTCCTCAAGAGTCCATCACAAGCTCCATCAAGGTTTCCTCTTGTTGAAAATGAAGGTTTGGAGTTGAAGATTAGGAGAGCCAAACAAGAAAAATTGAACAAGAAGAAGAAAAAAAGAAATCTAGAAGAGAAGAAAGAAGGTTCAAAGGCTTGAAAAGATGATGGACTTTTCATGTTAAATGAGAAAAATGACAAGGCATTTATAGAGAAAGGAGACTCAAAGACATTGTGGTCTTTTTTAAATGAAATTAGCCATTAATTAGTCATTATTGGCTTAAAATAGCTTAAAACACTAAGAGGGTCAAATCTGCCCAAAAATAAGTTGACTAGAGGGTTGACTGTGCCAGGGGCAAGCTACCCAACCAAGGCTCACCCAGCCTAGGCATGGCCCATTGGCAGGCCTAAACATATCGAGCTGGCCTGCCACAGGCCCAAACGAGAATGTAAAGAAACATAGGGTTGATACAAGATGCGGTTGTGCAGCCAAATTGGTATTAGGAATGATTCCCAATAAAAAAATATTGTGTCTACACATTCACATATGATCACAATCATCAATTGATACATGTTCACATAAGTCACATGCTGAGATTGTATCACAAGGTGTCGACATCCCAATCTGCCATTGGTGAACTAGCTGATAACACTAGCATTCCACCTAAGAAGACTTATAATTATTTTCTGGAAGTTGATGGTAGTTAAGAGAATGTTCCATTCACACCCATGGATTATAGAACCACTAAAGGAGGAGAAGGTCAAAATCTATGAAGGATGGAGAATTAAGGGCCCTATTGAATTACTTGGATACAAAATCAAGCAAACACACAGGTCTTTTCAGTGTGGTGAAAGTAGATAAGGATCAATATGCCACAGATATGTTCTGGGCAGACTTGAGGTCAAGGGAAGATTATGAATGCTTCAATACTATTCTTGTATTTTACACAACCGTTAAGGTCAATTCCCAACATTGGTCTAGTTTGTTTTTGTATTTTTGGCGGGGCTATTTTGTATGATTAGACCATGAAGACCTTTGAGTGGTTGTTGAGGACTTTCACCAAAGCCATGAATGACAAGCACTCTAAAGTTGTACTTACAAATGGCGACAATACAATAGTAGCAGAAGTGTCTTGCATATGGCCTGAGGCACATCATCGACTTTATTTGTGGCATGTTTTCTAAAATGCAGCAAAGAAAATAGGCCATGTGCTATATCAAAAGATTGGATTCCAGGAGTGCTTTGCAAAATTGTAGTTGAGTGTGAAGATGCAAAGACGTTTGAGTTTGTATGGAAACAGATGATTCATGCCTATGACCTAGAAGAGAACATTTAGCTTCAATTGTTGTATAAAGACAAAGAAAAGTGTGCATTGGAATATGGAAGACAATGCTTTTGTACATATATAATAAGCATGCAAATAGTTGAGAGCATGCATGCTACATGGGAAAGGGAAGTCTATTTTTGTTTGTCAATGTAATGATTCATGGAACAATGTGAATTATTTGTTAATGGTCTTAGGCAGAATGAGATTGAAGAAGATGTGGAAAGCCACAATTCACAACTCCAACTCTAAACATGAATACATTAAATGGAGCTGCAGCTGTGTATACACTAACCATGTTTGAGTGGTTTAAGTAGACAGCAATCCAAGTAACTAATTGTAGCATAAAGTTAGATATGCAAGAATCAAGTACGCATAGGTACTTTGTGATATGACATGGAGAAGAATCTTTTAAAAGGAATATTGCATACTTTACTTACCATGTTGATACTAGTGTTGCATAATATTCTTGCAAAAAAATATGAATTCAAACAGATTTTATATGGTCATGCATTGAAGGCACTTGATCGAGAGAATATTAAAAAAGTGCCTGATACATATATCATGCAAAGATTGAGAAACATGTGATAGTGGAGATATTGAAGAGGATATCTGATATTCCTTGTGATGAGGATCCCAGGCATTGCATTGCCTCCCATTACCAACTTATATGCAGACCACTCATGCATGTTGCGGACTTGATAGTACGAGATGACCAAGCATATGAATGCATAAGACCATTTGCAAATGAAGCTCTACACAAAGTGTTGTCATTTTGTCATGAGAGCAATTCACAAAGAGCTAGTCCAATGACACCAGAACCATTGAAGAAAAGGAAGAATGGTTCGAGCATAAATAGTATATTTGACAAGTCGGGCACAAATCTTGTCAACTACGATATGATACATATGGAAAAAGGGTTGAAGAGGAAGCCATGATTTGATACCAGTCTTGGACAATAATAGCAAAAGAAAGAAGAAGAAACGACCAAGTGTTCCATGGGAACAACAAACCAATCTACTGAGCTATGAAAAAGTGGAAAATTGTGGAGTTGAAACACTAATTGCATTCCACCTAATGCACCAGTTGTATTCAAGTGGTGGTTTAACTGATCTCTTGATATATTTTGATATTTTACCTCTATTCTTCATGGAAGTCTGTCATTACATGCAAGGTTTTTTACTATCATAGGCCCATGTGGATTTGCAATCTCCAACAAGAATCTGTGGACATGCTTCCTCATTGAACAATCATCAGTTGTGTTCATACAATAATTTGTGTGATAATTTCAGCCATTGACTGGTCTAGTCCATCAGCAATAACCACGAGAATGCAATTACACACTAACCATGTATGTTCTAGGCAAGCCATTATTGGACAAAGACCTAGTCTGCAAACATTGTCTTCTCTCATGTAAGTTTTCTAGTGCCTCAACACTAGGAAAGGCACTAAAAATAGTGTCAAACCTCATATGGCTCCTCATTAGCTTCCAATCGGTCACTCTATCACCCTTCTCCTCTTCCAAATGATGTGTTTCCACTAACATATCAAGGTATAGTACCTGCGACCATTTAATCAGCGTTCCACCACACAATTGGTAGCTTCCATCTACAATTTTGAGGATCAGACCCATGAAAGCACGATTACTCATACTATCATGCTTCATCAGCACCAGTCGAACTTGCAATCCTCTCCTGCCTAGTCACTAAGCCTGGGCACCAGGCTGAGCTGCTGTCAGGTACCAGTACCCAGCCCGACTCAGGCCCAGGCTTGCGTGTCAGAAAAATGGTTAACGGGCTCAATCTATCGGGCCTGACCCGGCCCGCTACTTTAAAGGGTCAGGCTTGGGTTTGAATCTATAACCGCTGATGGCCCGAGAAGCCCGATTAACTAAAAAAATAAAATAAAGGTTAGGGCTGTCACGGGCTGACAACTTAGGCCCGTGCGGCGCGGCAAGAACCTGATTGCCGCAAGCCTTCAAACCGCTGAATGGGGCGCAAAGGTAGTTTGAGAAAACAAGTGTATAAAGAATGCTTGTGAATAAAGAAATCTCACAATGTATTCGCTTGAAAAAATAGTACATCACGAGAAAGATAAGCAAGGAGAATGATCTCGACTTTACTTATATAGGATGGCTGAGGCCGCTTACAGGATTCCCATGCCGACCACCCAAAACAAGAAATCACAATACTTGACACTTAGACCGGTGGGAGGGTACTCCCTTACAAGTAAACATGCATAAGCAAATGACTCAACATAAGCAAAGGAAGCACAATGCAAAACAAAGCAAAGGACTGTACAGACTCCCAGACACAGGGGAACAGGCTCCCCCCTTTAAGTTATGCGCCGTCCTCAGTGCCAGCAGTTTCATGATAGGCCTTGACTTCCAGCGGGTAGCGCTGCTTCATGCGGAATGCATACTCCCAGGTGGGGTAGTGTTCGCCTATCCACTTCACTTGGTACTTCTTCGGCTCCCCCAAATAGTTTGTCTTGTGCCAAAGAATCTCTTCCATCTGACGGTCCGCCGCTCGCTTGGTCAACGGGGCTCGCTGTAGGATCAGGTCTCGTTCTGGAACGCTTCACTTGGGGTCTTCCTCATTGACATAGAAGGGCTTCAAGTTACAAACATGGAACACTGAATGCACCTTAAAGTCTGGCGACAAGTCTAGCTTGTAGGCTAGCTTTCCGATTCTCTTCAGCACTATGAAGGGTCCCTCATACTTGCGGATCAATGACTTGTGTCGACCACGAAAAATGCCCGTGCGATCAGGAGGATAGAGCTTCACGAGGACTTGATCACCCACTCAAAATTCCATTGGCCTTCGATTTCGATCTGCAAACTTTTTCATCTTTTTGGCGGCCTTGTGTAAGAACGCCTTAGCCATTTCCGTCTGTTGCTGCCAATCGCGAACGAACTGGTAGGCAAAAGTGGGTCTTCCCTTTTCTTGGGTTGCAAGGGTATGCGGCATCAACGGTTGTTGTCCAGTGGCTATTTCGAATGGACTATGTCCAGAAGACTCGCTCTTCTGCAAATTGTAGCAAAATTAAGCTACATCCAACAATTTCACCCAATCCTTTTGATTCGTGCTGACATAGTGTCGAAGGTATTGTTCCAACAATCCATTGATTCATTCAGTTTGGCCGTCCGTTTGAGGGTGGAAACTTGTTGAGAATAATAAATCCGAACCCAACAAACGAAATGCTTCGCGCCAAAATTTTCCTGTGAAGCGAGCGTCCCGATCACTGACAATGCTTTTCGGCACACCCCAATGCTTGACTATATGCTTCACGAACAACTCTACCGTCTTTTCCGCTGGACATTCTTTAGAGGCTGGGGTGAAGGTGGCATACTTTGAAAATCTATCCACAACCACAAGGATGGAGCTGAAGCCGTCAACTTTGGGCAAGTTGACGATGAAGTCCATAGAGAGGCATTTCCACGGACGTTCTGGAATAGGAAGAGGCTCTAGGAGACCGGCAAGCTTCTGGTTTGTTCCCTTTTCCTACTGACAGATCAAGCATGTTTTCACATATGCTTCAACGTCGTCATGCATTTGTGGCCAGTAGTAGCCACGTTCGAGCAGTGCCAGTGTCCGCTCCTGGCCAGGATGGCCAGCCCACAACGAGTCATGACACTCCTTCAGCAACTCTCGTTGGAGATTGCCCCATCTAGGCACGAACACTCATCCGCCCTTTGCCATCAAAAGTCCATCTTGTAGCCAAAATCGTCGCGTCTTTCCCGCCTCCGTTGTTTCGACCAAGTGCTTGGCCACTGGGAACTGCTTCATGCCTTCTCGAATCCGTCCAAGAAGAGCACCCTCGAGTTGCGCTTCGAATGATGCTGTCCGGGTAGCTGCCAACTCCGCCTTCCAACTTAGTGCATCGGCTACGACGTTTGTCTTATTTGCCTTATACTCCAAGGCGAAATCAAATTCTGCAAGGAATTCCTGCCATCGAGCCTACTTCGGACTCAACTTCTTTTGACTCTGGAAGTAGCTTGTGGCTACATTATCAATCTTTACCATGAACTGGGACCCCAATAAGTAATGTCTCCATGTGCGAAGACAATGAATAATGGCCATCATTTCCCTTTCATGCACGGAGTACCGTCGCTCCTTGTCTTTCAGCTTCTGACTCTCATAGGCGACTGGATGACCTTCCTGCATCAAAACTCCGCCAATGGCAAAATATGATGCATCCGTGTGGACTTCAAATTTCCTTGTGTGGTTGGGCAACCTGAGCACAGGCTCCTGCGTCAGGGCCCTCTTCAACTTCTCGAAGGTATCTTCTTCGAGCTCTTCCCAAGCCCAAGTTCGGTTTTTTCTTTAGCAAATCAGTGAGAGGCACAGTTATAAAAGAATACCCCTCAATGAATCGTCGATAGTAATTTGCCAAACCGAGAAAAGAACGTAGTTCTGGTACATTGGTTGGCGGTTTCCAGTTTCGAATTGCCCTCACATTTTATGTGTCCATTCGCAGCTGACCTTTTCCCACAATGTGGCCGAGAAAACTGATTTCTGGTTGGCCGAATAGGCACTTCTCGCGCTTCACATAGAATTCGTTTTCCAACAATACCTTCAACACTGTTCGCAAGTGTTCCACATGGTCCCTCATGGAGTTGTTGTATACTACAATGTCATCAAGATAGACCACCACAAACTTATCTAAGTACGGATATAATATCTTGTTCATTAGAGTCGAAAAAGTGGCTGGGGCATTCGTCAACCCGAACGGCATTACCAAGAATTCAAAGGCACCGTAGCGAGTGACGCAAGTGGTCTTTGGCTCATCGCCGTCAACAATCCAAACTTACCAATATCCTGATCTGAGGTCTAACTTGGAAAACACTTGAGCTTTGCCCAGTTGATCAAACAGATCTGCAATCAAAGGTAAGGGGTATTTGTTCTTCACCGTTACCTTGTTCAACGCCCGATAATCCACACATAGCCTTTTGGAGCCGTCGTGCTTCGCTTGGAATAACACTGGTGTACCAAAAGGAGCTTTGGAGGGTCTGATTATACCCTCAGCTAGCATCTCGTCCAACTGTCGCCGAAGTTCTCTTAATTCTACAGGGGCCATTCGATATGGTGCCATTGCCGGGGGTTTGGCACCAGGAAGGAGTTCGATGGCATGATCCACCTCACGTCGAGGTGGCAGCCGTCTAGGGAGCTCCGCAGCATTGTTCCTGCGAATTCCGCTAAGACAGGCGCAAGCGCCTCTGGGACCAAACCAGGGGAGTCATTAATCACTTCTATGATTGCCACCAAGTACGTCTCTTCGCCGTGATTGAGACCTTTCTTCAACTGAAGGGCAGGTATCATTGCGGCTTTGCCCTTATCCCTCTTTATCGATGTTACTGGAACCATACAAGGGGACTTCTCATCCATGATACTGATACTGCGTAGGTGCGGCATTGGAACCATTTTCGCTATATTGAGGAGCTTCATGCCTAGGATCATCCGAAAATCATTCATCAGGACCACCGAGAAGTTGGACCTTCCTGACCAACTCTCAATCTTCACAACCGCATCACGGGCCACTCTGTTGATGGGTTTGGCCTCTGAGTTCACCGCCTTCATGCGTAACTCTCCCCTCTCAAGGGTTAGGCCTAGTCTCCTCACCTCCTCAACTGAGACGAAGTTATGCGTGGCTCTTGTGTCTACCATAGCCAGGGTAGACCTTCCATTTACCAGAATTTCCAAGTACATGAGCTCGTTAGAAGGTGTCGCTGTCACCTTCACTTTTTCCTCCCTTTTTTTGGTGTTCAGAAGTTGAAGTGCACCCATCTTTGGTCCTTCCCCTTTTTCACCTTGTGCCGCATTAGCAGATTGCCTTAAAGAGCTTGCTTGATTGTCCCTGTTTACACGCTTTGGACATTGCCTTCTTAAGTGATTACCATCGCAAAACCAACATTTCAACAATCTATTCTGAGAGTTGTCGTTTCTGCGAAAGAAAGTTCTTCTTTCGACTTGGTGCTGAGTTGATGGTTCATCTTTCTGTTCCATTCGATCCTCTTTCTTTCCTCCATGGTCAGGCTTCTTCGACGGCTTGAAGGCGTTAGTGTAGCTCTTGCGCTGAGTATCAGCCAAACATTCTGCTACCACATAAGCATCCTCCAAGGTCTCTGGATTACTCCTTTCCACTTCGGATTGTGCCCACGAGTGAAGTCCCAAAATAAACCAGTTCAATTTATCTTGTTCTTGCATATCTGGCACATCTAACATCAGCCTTTGATAGACCCTCACGTAATCTCGTAAGGATCCGGTATGTTTCAGTTCACCAACCATCTGATAGGCATGGCGTGTCGCATTCGGGGGCATGAAGTAAGTTCTTAACTCTCGTTGAAAATGATCGAAAGTGTCTATTGTGCAGATCCCCTTCTGAATGTCGAGCCTTTTCCTTCTCCACCATGCCACAACATCGCCCTCTAGCAACATAGCCGCAGTCTTGACTTGAAGGTCGTCCTCCATAATGCCTTGCAAGTCCAGGTAATACTCTACTTGGAATAAAAAGTTGTCGACTCGACTATCCCGAGTTCCGTTGTATTTAGATGGTCTCTGAATGTCGACCCTCGCTGGCCGATCGTCACCTCCACCTACAGAGATCTGTCGCTGTAGTGTGCGGTTCTTTACCTGAAGTTCCTTGACTTCAGCCTGTAACGCGGTCACTGTGTCAGTCAGTGCCCGATTCATGGCCACTAGGTCGGCCACTTGTTCCCGCAGTACGTTCATCTCATCCTTCATTTCCCCGAAGGACTCAGCTGCATTACCCAACGCTTCTTCATGAGTAGTTACGTCGGTAGCCAGCTTGTTCACCATCTCGGTCAGGTCTTCCTGACCCTGAGATGTACCCATCTCGTCAGAATGGGCTACCCCCTTGCCCTTGGCACTTCGCAGATTGTATTGAGTCGCCAGGGCTTCTTCCTTTTCGATCAACGATCGTCAGAGGTCTCTTTCGATCAACGATCGTCGGCGTGTAGTTCTACACCGACTATCCAACCGCTTCCCCAGATTGTCGAACCTGGGCTCTGATACCAGTTGTCACGGGCTGACAACTTCGGCCCGTGCGGCGCGGCAAGAACTTGATTGCCGCAAGC
This sequence comes from Nymphaea colorata, assembly GCF_008831285.2. Lineage (NCBI taxonomy): Eukaryota > Viridiplantae > Streptophyta > Magnoliopsida > Nymphaeales > Nymphaeaceae > Nymphaea > Nymphaea colorata. Next base: position 3,814,697 of record NC_045147.1, on the reverse strand, counting down.
CTTCAAACCGCTGAACAGGGTGCAAAGGTAGTTTGAGAAAACAAGTGTATAAAGAATGCTTGTGAATAAAGAAATCTCGCAATGTATTCGCTTGGAAAATTAGTACATCACGAGAAAGATAAGCAAGGAGAATGATCTCGACTTTACTTATATAGGATGGCTGAGGCCGCTTACAGGATTCTCATGCCGACCACCCAAAACAAGAAATACCAATACTTGACACTTAAACCGGTGGGAGGGTACTCCCTTACAAGTAAACATGTATAAGCAAATGACTCAACATAAGCAAAGGAAGCACAATGCAAAACAAAGCAAATGACTGTACAGACTCCCAGACATAGGGGAACAAGGGCATTGTTTTAACTTTCATTTTGTTCTCCTCCCTGTTGACCATCATTCTCTTCTACTACGTGACCTTCGAGGATACCCACCAGACGCAGGCTGCTTGGCAGGTGCCGGACTCGCAGCTTTGGGAGGAGCTAAGGATCAGCATCACCAAGAAGCTGTTGCTGGCATATAGGGCCTTCCTAGGGAGGTTCAGGCACCACTTGGAAGGTGGGAGACACTCGGATGGCTACATTAGGTACTTTATTGACGACCTGGAAATCACTCTCAGTAACTTCTTTGAAGGGTCCCCTGGCTCCGGGCACCACTCCAGAAGGAAATCTCAAGGGTAAGAGGGCTCAAAAATCAGAACTCAGATTTCAGGTCAATCTTCAGATAGTTGGGTGCCCATTTCATGTTAGGTCATTGTGGGGGTCTCGTTTCTGAAGCTGTTTCTCTTGGCATTTAATTTTTCTAGCTGATTGGGGGGAGTTGGCCATGATGGTGTCATTTTTTGGTTCAGTTCATAGCAGGATGCAGGAAATCAGAAAATTTGATGTTTGGGGTTCATTATGAGGGGAACTCAATGAAGTTCAGTTGGTTTTCTTGACATGGGGACGTTAATTTTCCGATGATCTTTGGCTGTAGGAGTTGGTAACACCATTGAAGATGAGATTCTAGCAAAGATAGGCAGCCAAGCCCGGGCTGGGCGTCGGGCATGATCTCAAGCCCGAGGCCCGATACTTCATCGGCCCGGCCCTGCCCGGTTAGAAACGGGCCGAGTCTCGGGCTGGCTAGATAGTGTTAACAGGCTTAGTTTTTTCCACTGTTTTTGGGCAGGGCTCGCCCGATGCCCAGCCCTACTAGTCACTGGGACATAAAACTGTAAGGTTTTGCTATGCGAGGTTGTTCTTGATCCCATGTTGGTTTTTCTTCACACTTTTCAGCTCATCATTACAAGTAGGGCCACCTACTTAAGCTTCACGTGCACCATTCAGTTGACTATTGCACTCACAAGGAGCCATTGACTAGTTTGGACCATTAGCAGTAGCTGTGATGATGCAATGACACACTGATCGTCTGTGTTCTAGGCAGGCCATTGTTGGACAAGAACCTGGCCTATGAGCATTGTCTTCTCTCACATATGTAGTATGGACTATGGTGCCTCAAATAGGGAAAGGCACTAGAAATAGTGTTGGACAAGGGATCGCTCCTCATCAGCCTCAATTGTTCAATCGATCATCCTCTTTCTCTTCCAAACGACCTGTTTTCACCTATAGATCAAGGTATAGGACCTGCGACCACTTGACCAGCATTTCATCGCACAATTGGCCTCCCTTCATCTGAAATCTTTGGGAGCAGGTCCAAGAAAGCATAATCACTCACACTGTTGCACTTCATCGATGCCAATCAAACCTGAAATTGCCCCTTGCTAGGTCTTTGGGACATGCAACTTTTGGTTTAGCTATGCGAATCTGTGTGTGATCACATGCTGGTTGGTTTCCGTCACACTTTACAGCTCATGATCACTATTAGGGGGACCTGCTCAAGTTTCATGTGCATCATTTGGGTTATATATTGCAGATATGAGGGTCCATTGACTGGTTTGGTTCATCAACAATAACCACAAGGATGCAATGACATACTGACTATCTGTGCTCCACATAGGCTACTATTTGACAAAAATCCAGTTGACAAACTCTGTGCCATTGTTGGACGAAAATTCAGTTTACGAATACCATCTTCTCTCATGTAAGTAGTCTAGTGCATCAACACTGGGAAGGGTGCCAAAAATAGTGTCAGACCTGGGATCTCTCCTCATCTACTTCAATATGTCACATGATCAGCCTCCTCCTCTTCCAAACAATGTGTTTCCAAAGACAGATCAAGGTATAAGAGCTGCAATCATTTGGTTGGCCTTCACCACACAATTGTTCATCTCTCCATCTACAAGCTTGAGGAGAAAGGCTTCGAAAGCATCATCACTCATGACGTCGTGCTTTATTGGCATTAGTTGGATCTGCAGTCGCACCTTGTCAGGTCTATGGGACATGCAATCATAAAGTTTTTCTATGCGAGGCAGTGCACGATTGCATATTAGATCCCTTCCTTCATACATTTCAGCTCATGATTACTAGTAGGACCACCTGCTTGAGCTTCATGTGCACCATTTGGGTTGTATATTGCACCCATGAGGTGCCATTGACTCATTCGGTCCATCAGTAATAACTATAAGGATACAATGACACATTGATTGTCTATGTTCGAAGCATGCCACTATTGGAAGAGGACCCAATCTATGAATACCATCTTCCCTCATGTTACTAGTCTAGTGCCTCAACACTGGGAAGGGCATCAGAAACAGTGTCGGACCCAGATCACTCATCAACTTCATCAGTCACTCGATCACCCTCCTCCTCTTCAAACAACATGTTTTCACTGACAGATCAAGGTATAAGACCTACAGCCATTTGATCAGCCTTCCACAGCACAATTGGCATCCCTCCATCTACAATCTTGAGGAACAAGTGATTGCTCATACTGTCATTCTTCATCAGTGCAAGTCAGACCTACAATCTCCCCTTGTTAGGTCTTCAAGGCACACAACTGTTTGGTTTTGCTATGCAATCACATGTTGTTGCTTTTCTTCACACTTTTTGCTCATGATCACTAATAGGGCAACCTCCACAAGCTTCATCTCACTCTTGGGTTGTATATTACACCCTCGAGTTGTCATTGACTAATTTAGTATATCATCAATTGCCACGAGGATGCAATGACATACTGACAGTCTGTGATCCAAGAAGGCTATTGTTGGACATGAACCCAGTCTGCAAACACTATCTTCTTCATGTAAGTAGTTTGATGCCTCAACACTAGCAAGGGCACTAGAAACAATGTCAGACCTAGGATCACTCCCCATCAGCCTTAGTCGGTCACTCTATCACCCTCCTTCTCTTCCACATGATGTGTTTCCATAGACAAATTAAAGTATATGACATGCGACCATTTGATTAGCCTTTCCTCGCATAATGGGCATCCCTCCATCTCCAATCTTGAGGAGCAGGCCCACAATGGTGCTAGTCGAACCTGCAATCACCACTTGCCAGGTCTATTGCTTTTCTTCACACTTTTAGGCTCACGAAATCTAGTAAGGACACCTGCTTGAGCTTCATGTGCACCACTGTATATTGCACTCATGAAGAGCCATTGACTGGTTTGGTCCATCAGCAAACGCCACGAGTATGCAATGACACACTAACTGTCTATGTTCTAGATAGACCATATTGGACAAGTACCCTATCTATGAACATCAAGTCTTCTCTCACATTTGTAGTCTGGTTCCCCAACACCGAGAAGCACATCAAAAAATAGTGTTGAACCCAAGATTGCTCCTCATTGACCTCAATCGGCCACTCGATCACCCTCGTCTTCCAAATGATGAGTTTCCACCGACAAATCAAAGTATAAGATTTGTGATCACTTGACCATCCTTCCACCACACAATTGGCATCTCTCCTTTTGCAATCTTGAGGAATGGGCCTATGAAAGCATGATCTTGCATATCATTGTGCTTCGTCACCTCCAACCAAACCTGCAATCGCCTTTTTCTAGGTCCCTAGGACATGCAACCATTTGGTTTTGTTGAGCAAGGCTGTGTGCACTCGCATGGTCACTTGATTCCCCTCCTCCTCTTCCAAATGATACATTTTCATCGACAGATCAAGGTATAAGACCTGTGACCATTTGACCAGTCTTCTACAACATAATTATCGTATGTTCATCTATAATCTTGAGGAGCATGCCTATGAAAGCATGATTCTCATACCATCATGCTTCACAAGCACCAATCAGACCTTCATCTATGTGCATCGTGCTTATTTCTATTATACTTTCCATTTCATGATCACATAATCTGATTGCTTTGGCATTTAATGTGAATTTCTAGTGGACAGCCATTGAGTGGAAATAGGACTCCATTGTACATCCATAGAGTACGTTCACAGATTATTTGTTCGGCAATGGCCGACTACAAGTTTACAAGATCACCCTTGCTCTCCCATGAATCATCATCATGATGGCAAGGTGGGATAGTTTTGAATTTTAGGACATTGCTTGTTATGTCGTTTTAAATTAATGTCATAAAAATGTTTAACAAAGTTCATATCCATTGTGAATGGACGAGGTTGGTTCTCTTGTTGGTGCAATGGTGAAGCAGACTGCCATTACTTTGAAACAAAAAAATGTCTTATTAGAGTTTGTTCAGAGATCAAATATAGCTAATTGAGGATGGGCTGAGCCTCAACAAATGGATCAGTAATTTTATACTTACTCTCATAAACGTTTGTCCTCAACTACTTCTAACATTACTTGGTTCACTCATTTATTTGATCTTAACTCTTCTTATAGGTTGCACACGAAGAAGTAGAGTTGATACAACAATCATTGGAGAATTATACGCATTGCGTACTCTACCCATTCATCTTGGTATAGGTCTTGTGAATTTGTCTATTAATCACATATATATCGTCTCTTATATTCACATATATAAGCATGGGCATCGGGCTGGCCCGGCCCGGCCGGAACTGATAACGAGTTAGGACGAGCTGGCTCGACATCCAAAACCGGGCTTGGGCCTAGCCCGACTCAAAAAACCTGAGCCCGAGCCCAGCCGGACCCCGCCTGATTAAATTTAAAAATATATTTTTAATATAAAATAATACATAAATATAATTTATTATGATAAAATATTATATATATAAATTATTAAAAATTTTAAAAATAAATTATTAGGCCCGATTCAGGCCAGCCCGATAACAAGTCGGGCTGGCCCGGGTCCCTTTTCCTGAGCCCCGGCCCGAGTCGGGCCAGGTACCCGGCAGCGGCCCGGTGCCCAGTCTAACACATATAGAGTATAGTCTGCCAATCGCCCTTTGGCTCTGTCATTCTGTGGACTAAAAGGATGATTCGTCGTAGTCCAAAGCTATTCAAGACATTTTTTAATTCTCTATGGTTATGTGATTGACCAACATAGCAATTAAAATTTGTATGCATTCACTGTAACATTGTTTTACTTTATCTTCTACAAATCTTTCACTATACCTTGTGGTAAGAGTGCAAGCATTGGGTACTGTATGTGTTCAATGTTCCAAACATTGTTGTCTTGTGTTACAATTAGATGAACATCCACAAAAATGTACCTGTTGACTTGGTGTATATGAAGGGATTTTTGGATGGTGAGTTGAGGATCAGAAGCTCCATGACAAAACAACAGCTTGTGGTATATTCGTCTTCAAATACATTAAGACAATCTACAATGATAGGGAGCCAAGATTTGATTGTGTAAGTATTTTAATTAAGATACCAGTTAACAACAAAGATTGTTCTTAAAATGGAGCGTTGTCTATTGGTAGGAGGATGTACTGCATTTTTTAAAGCATATGTGTTTGGATAGTGGCCTCCATAAAATCAAAGGTAGGCAAGGAGTAGTCAGAAGCAGAAATTTATATGAAGAAGGGTGAGAGGGCCCACGTGAAAAAAAGCAGATTTTTGTATGAGCAGAATGAATGATAGATACCTCATGTGATATAAAATGCGATTGATTGTATGATACTATGTATTTAACCAATATATAATCCAAAGTCATTGATTTTGTTGTGGTTCATGTGTGATACTATGTGTGACACCAATATACACACCAAACTTTTTTATTTTGGTGTTCTTTGTGTGTCAAACAACTAGCTAGTTAGAAACAATGGAAATAAGTTTATTAAATAAAAACTGGATTAAGAAATGGTACGAAGGCGATTTTGAAGTTTTGTGAATTTGTTATAAAAATTTTAAATACATTGATTCTTTGCTAATCGTCAAGCGATATTTTGTGTGTCACTAATATAAATATCAAACCCCTTGATTCTATAGTGCATTGTCGAGCAATAATACGTGTGACACCACCATGCACATGAGTCCCATTGATTTTGGAGCAATTCATTATGCGATACTATGTGTGGCACCACCATCAACGTGGGTTGATTACAGTGCTGGTTGCTTTGAACCAAGTTGAGACCAACCTATTCCAAGTATAAGCAAGACAATATTTTGGTAACTAGTTCTTCAAATATTACATAATAAAGAGTTGAAGGTAAGAAAGTAATTTGCATTTATTTTTGTTCATTTGATTGCTTCATAAACGACCAACACAATTTTATGTTGATGTGATGCATCTCTTGCACACTACAATGCACATCTTCCACATTCTTATTCAATTTCTTTATTTCTTGCAACAACTGTAATAAGATATTACTCAAGTTATTGATTTTCTCATGTGGTGCATCCGAGCGACGTGGCTGGCTTGAGGAGGAAACATGCATAGGAGAAGAACATGACCACTAGATTGACTTGTAGCCATAGTAGGAACCTAGAAGAAAGCGGTATCCTTGGGGGGCTCCGTTGGTTCAACTTTGATTGTTGATTGTAGTCGCTGGTGTTTACTCCTGCTAGTAGAGGTACTCCAACCTCTAGATCCTAGCAAGATGTGGATGCTCTGCCAAAAACTTGTTGTACCCTGGTGTGAACCCTTGCCCAACGTATGGATGTGCCTCAATGCTCCCTTCTTCCAGGCCTCCAATTCTCCGACAAACAAAAGTTGTCATTCCTCCATATGTTGGAAATCACCTTTGTTCTTTATTTTGTCTGTTTCTCTGGTGGCTTTGGAACAAACTGACCTTTTCCAGGCTATAGGAGAATTTGACTGTCATATTACATCTCAACCTTGTTCATGCATATCATTTAGACATCTTTGCACGACATCTTCACAGCCTCCATAACTTATGTCATGTCCTCATGTTCATTTTCTGTGTATGGTCTCTAGGTAACCTACATATAAAACATGTCCTACAAATTTAGTAACTATTGCATCCCACCTATCAAACAACATATAGTATTATGTACATATTTGATCCTCATCCCTCCATTATTTTCTTGGCACGATCCTCTCGCGCAGCGTGTGTCAACCGTGTCATTATTGGGAAGGCACTAATGTTTGGAGGTGCAAACCTCGGATGTAAAGATGGTACATGCTCCCACATCGAGGCCTCCAAAGATGACATATATGTATATTTAATCATGAACTAAGACTATGCATGTTTAATATATACATGCATCAATGGCAAAATCCTTTGACGGATTGGGTGCCCTATTGCAATTGATGGAACTGGCTGAATAAATGAGCCAACGTAATTGCACCACATGCGTATTTGTCCACCCCTGCTAAGTCTTAGAGGAATTGAAAATACCTCATGCTTATGTTTCATGCCAGAATTATCACTAGATATAGACGATGTGAACAAAAAAACAATAAATGACTAAAATTATCTATCAGCTTCCACTTACAGACAGGTCGTTGATTTATTCATCCATGTGTCACGCAATCATCATAGACTTTCCTTTCCAAAATCAACAGTTCATGGAATTCATGATTGGACAAGCCAAGTAGCTTCGTGCACATGCTTCTCCAATTGTACGTGGAGCTCCATATACCTACATTCTCATGACACTTCAATCTCATTAGTTTTGTGACATCCTCCAGCATCATGGTCATCTCAAGTCCATCAAATATGAAATGCATTTGTTTGGGAGTTCCATTTCTTAGAAAGAGCTTAGACGGGCCTCCAAACATGGCAAACCTGCCATGATCTAAGCTTCTGCCAAAGTGCATGCTCGGCAATCTGTCTTTCTGCTAGTCGATGAGCACGTAGTACCAAACCGAGACATTATGCTATTGAATGCACCCACATTTTTGTTACATGAAAAACAAATTATTACACAGATATCATAGATAACTTCTATTGCACATGCCATCGCACTATTTATCACATGCATATCATTGATAACTTCTGCTGCACACACCATCACACTATTTATTGCACACATATCACAAGTATCAAACACAACATCGCATAAGCCACAAATCTCACTATTGCACCTCGAAGCTACAAAGTAATGCAATCGTACCTCAACAAGGCATTGCCTCCTAATGTCACTAGCTTACTTTGATGTATCTGGTCATACTCAGCCACTTCTCTTCCCTGCAAGAAGGTGTGTATCCCAGTTCTAGTCCTTGTCTTCTCTTTCCTTTGGCCTTGTTTGTTGCTTCCTCTTCTTTTGGCCTTTACAGGTGGTCGCTCCATCATATGATGACCAGATGTCAGCCTCCACGCCCATTTCTCTAACCTCCACCACCATGTCCTCCTCTGATATATGGAGAGGGACTCTCCTCTCTACCTCTTCTTCTTTTTTGAATTGTCCTCTTACTCTACCATATCTTCCTTCTATTGAACATCTTTGTCTCCCTCTTGTTCTTCATCTACCTCTCTCCCCAAGAAGGTGCAATCTGTATATTGCTCCTCTCTCATTTTCAACAATGGGTTGCTCAAAGAGACAAGTATCTCCCATATTCATTCACCCAAATTCTTATCACATTCATCTTCTTCATTCATCACCTCTAATTTGCATCCCCCGGCTTTTGCTACTTCTTTCTCTTTCTTCTCCTCTCTCAATCCATCATTCTCCACTAGTATATTCTTATCTACGCATTCTATTGCTTCTACCACTTGCCTACAATCGGTAGCAGCATATCGGCCAAGTAACTCTTTCTGTCAGTGCATCTTAGCTAGGATGAGCCTTGCATTCTGCAACAACAAAATGTCCATGCCCTACACAACAACGTTCTTCATACAATAAATTTTGAAACTGAACTAGCTCTTAAAATTTTCCAGCATGCCTCCCAGTTATGCGCCAGCTAGCCTAGAGCACAAGTGCGTGAATTCCTCTGAGTCGGAAGAGCTGATGCAGACCATCTTCAAAAAACAAACAGATATTATTGTACCAAAATTTCAATGGCCAATCTTTTTAAAAATGACGGCCAGTCCAGTCGATAAAGTAACACCATATATTGCTAGTAGTTTAAGTGATAGGGTCTGTAGCGATGAAAATTTGGTCGTTGCCATTACACAATGGCAATGGAAATCACATTAATAATGGCAATGGAAATCACATTAATAACGAGGATTTTGTTGTTGTGACTCTATGGAAAACTAGTTGACATGTATGAAGACCCTTAAAAGCAAACCTTGAAATTCCAGCTTACCTTTTGTTTGCTTACTCACTAACTTTCACTCTTTCCTTGCTTGGTGGTGCTGTTACAAGAGATCTTGTCTACAGCATGTGCTGGAGAAAGAGGATAAGGATTGACAGAGGTCCATCTAAACAGGTTTTGTTGTTTAAGGAGGTCCAATTGAATCAATACGTCTCTAAAGATGTGCATCAGTGCAACAAAAAGACAATGAAGTTTTGAAGCAATCAAATGGCTTTGAAAAGACAATCCAGTTTCTAAAAGTATTTCTTAACTCAGCTATGAAAAGTGGGCAACCCAATTTAGAATCTATCTTGATTAGAAAAGTTCAGAAGCAAGGTTTATGTCATCCCAACACTCGAAACCAAGTTCTTTGATTACCTTTGTCATAAAACCTTTGTCATAAAAAGCAACAACTAGTCCACTAGCCCTTGAGGGGATTGATAGAATGGTTGGGGCAACAATTGACAAGTGGCCAGTTCTCATTTTGAATGTCTAGGATGTCAACCCCTTATGCTACAAACATGGGGCTATTGACACATAAGTTGAAGCATGGCAGGGTAGTACCTCGAGATACAAAAAACAAGCCTATACACTAAGAGGATAACAATTTTGGCAGGAGCTTGGCCTCTCTTCTGAACAAAATTATCATCCTTCTCACCCAAAAAATACTATAAAAAACTAATGTTGCAAGGAAAGGATAAATGAGAAAGAAAGATAGATAGGAAAGGTCCTACTCAGCACCCAATCTAACTGCTCTTCTTAAAGGGTGTTGGCCAATCCTTAAAAGGGAAGAACATGAACTCCATTCAGCTGCTCAACATTTTGATGTCCCAAAATGTAATTTTGGCATTTTGGATGAGACATCACAAAATGGGGAAAAGTAAATATCAAAGGAATTAAACGAGGCCTACATTTGCCCTGAAAGCATTTGGTCGGGCCAATGACTCAGGCAATCAATCACTAGTTCAAATCCTGCCTACATTTGCCCGAAAAGCATCTGGTTGGGCCAATGACTCGTGGGCATTGATTACCAGTTCAAATCCCAATGGCACTTACCTTTGCAAAAGCTGAAGAACCTGTTGGGCTAACGACTCCTAACAATTAATTAGTTGAAATTAGGGTTGTTCATGAGGGAGTTCGAGCCGAGTTGAGCCAGCCCAACTCGGCTTGAGTGTCTTGAAAAGAACACGAACTCGGCTTGAGTTGAGTTCGATTTCATTAGCTTGAGCTCGAGTTCTTAAAACTCGAACTCAGCTCGAGCCAAGCCAAACATTTCATTAAAAAGTTGTATTTTTTAAAAGAAATGGGCAGCATATAGTTTTACATGGAACCTTTCACATGCCTGTCACAAGAATACCCATTTGAGCAATTTATTTTTTTATAATTTTAAGAGATATATTTTATACATTTTCTTTCTTAAGCTTAACCGAGTTTAGCCTAGTGGAGCCCGCTTAACTTGAGCTCGACTCATTTAAGTTGTCGAATTCATTTCTTAACTCGAACTCCACTCATTTAATAAACGAGTCGAGTTCGAGTCAAGTTTTTTGAACAAGTTCGAGTCGAGCTGGAGTTGTTGAACAGTCCTAGTTGAAATCTCGGTGGCGTCGTGGCGCCTACCTTTACATGAGCTGAAGAACCGCAAGCCCGTGAAGAATTTCCAAACCGGGGAGGCTTTTTTTCAAGAGAGAGAGAGAGAGAGACAATACCTTGCGAGAAAGAGAGGGACGGGAGGCTAGCGGCTGCACTGAGAGGAGGCGTGGAGGCGTCGAGCTCTGATGCGGAGAGGGAGAGGAGGCACACGAGGGAGTCTTCTGTGGGTGTGTCGATGAGAAGGAAAAGGGAGCTGCTGCGGCACGAAGGAAAAGAAGAAGACGCGAAGACGCGCTCGCGTGCCCTAACGGGCAAAACTAAAATTCCAGAAAAAAATTTCCGTCTCTCCAGACGGAATTTTTTTTCCGGAAAAAATTTTCGGAATTCGACTTCAACGGTCGATGAAATTTTTCCATGTTTGATACGATGGAAAAAATTCAAATTTTTGAATTATTTTTCTCGATGAACAGTTCTTTTCCGGCGCATCAAACGCCCCCCAAAGTAAAATGAGAAAAAAAAACCAACGTAGGGCTCCAAGTGGTCCTCCAGTAGCGTTTGTAATGCCTCTTTTCATGTTTGTGGGACGTAATGGTGCAAACACGTCGAAGGACGATAGCGATTCGCCGGGACATGTGGTCTGGACTGGAGATTTGTCTTTTGCTTCCAATAAAAGGAGTATGCTGGGAGGTCGATTGGCCATTCTGGGAATTTTATTCTCGAAGGTCGGGAGGGAGAGGTCATCGTTTGCCTCTGCATCCCTGACCCTCACTCCACCTTTGACCCTGCCGCTCCTCTTCCCTGCTCCGCCGTCATCACCGAACGCCAGTCCGTGTCCTCTCCCTCTCCCTCTCCTTCTCTTGTTTCAGATTGTACTTTGGTGCAATGACTGGTGGTGGTTCCAAGTTTCTCATGTTGCTGAGCGCGCCTTCCTCTTCTTCCTCCTCCGCCTCCTCCGCCTCTTCCAACCTCAGGCTCCTCTCTCCTCTCCTCTCCTTCTCCTATTCCTCCCATTGCCGTTGCTATTCTTCCTCCCCCTCCTCAATCAGACTCTCTAGCCTCCCTCGCCGCCAGGGTGGATCCTGTTTTAGGCCCTTCAGTCTCTTCTTCGCCACTCCCCCTTCCTCTTTCTTGTTTTGTCATCCTGTTCGTTCTCCCTTCTCCTCAGCACGGGCGTTGTCCGACGGCTTTTATAGCCACTCTGTCCTAAAGGACCACAAAGGTGGTGAGAAGCCAGGGAGCTTGAGTGGTCTCGGGCCATCTTCCAATACGCCGTGGCCAGAATGGGCAAAGCTGCTGGACTGTTTGAGAGCCAGAGGTTATCTGGATCCTTCGTCTGGTCTTAACTTAACTGAACATGAAGATGATGTTATCTCGAACGCCGAGCAGCTTCCTGGAGATTTTGTTGCGGCTGCTCGTGCCTGTCTCTCGTTTGCTAAAGACCATCCCGATGTTTTGGGGTCAAGTTGCCTGTCCGCCATTTCTGTTCCTTCTTATTAGTTTATGCATTTTTGTTTGCTATTTCCTCGACGAAGGATAAAAAATTGTAGGCTAAATCCCTTCTTATTTCTGACTCTTGGCTCTATGGGCATCATTACTTAATCCCATGCTTTACATGCGAGCTTGTGTGGTACGTATTCCAGATCGATCAGCTGTTTTGCTTGCCCGTACTAGGTCAGCTGCTTCTCAACGATCTGTGCTGGCTGCTGACTGCTGATGATTTTACTTTTCTTCTACCATGGCCTCGTGTTATGTGTTCATGACATATAATAAACTTTGTTGGTCGCAGAAGTAGTTGTTTCTGTTCAACGACATCTTACCATAAACCATAATTTGAATAACATCCTATAGAAGTAGGAAAGATTTGGTTAAATAAGGAAAGTTGATTAAAATTTGCTTCAGTCCCCTCATATTTACTTCATTACTTATTCCTTCACCTAATGTCATGCATTCCAGTAGCTAATCTACTGAGTCTGTGTCTGTGACAATCATAAAAGATGTTTCCTTTTAGACAATAACTACACTTCTTTAATGTATTTTAGCTTTGTCTTTGATCTGTTGGATTGCAGCAGCTATCCGCCTTGCGAGTGTTATCTCATCTATAGAAAATTTTCTCTGGGATACTTATCCATCATCACATTCTCTGTGAGTTGTCTTGTTCATTGCAAAGTTAATGTTACATGAAAAATTGTTCCACATCAGCATTTGGATTCTTGTCAATGTGATGATTTTAATGTTGATCCATAGTCACAAATAACATTTTGGAGTTTTAAGCGGCGAAGTTTTTTTTGGGTATAATACGGTGGGCTTGAAAAATACGGGAAAATAACAGTAATTAAAAAAAAGTAAAAAAAAATCCTAAAAATTAGGAAAAAATAAAATAAATGAGAAACTAATAAGACAACAACAAAAGAAGAAATACATAACAAAAAAATTAGAAAATGAACACAAGCAGGCAAACAAATGCATAAGTAACTATTAAGTATTAACTATTTAAGTATTACTTACCTACAAATCAGAAATAAAGAGAACATAATACATATTAAGTTATTAACCTGTTATGAAGAAATCAGAATCAAACTAAAAAATGAGGATTAAACAGAAACTAAAAAAATCAGAAACGAACAGAACATATTAATTTAGTCTATTGACTCTACTTGAATATTTGAACTTTGAAGTTTAAGAATAAGTTTCTAAGTTTCTAATGCACAAAAAAAAATTGAAGGCATAGAAAATCCAATACACAAAGTTTAACAGCGATAGAGTTTCTGCTTTTTAATGCACATATGCAAATCGACTGAAACAAGAGGTAGAAAGTAGAAAACTAACAGACACATGCAAATTGACTGAAAACAAGAACTTGAAACTAATCGATTGAAAACAAAAGACTAGAAACTAGGACATAAACAAAAAGTAGAAACCAACAAACGTATTACTCACCTCAAAATGTCCAACACACATATGCAAATGGACTGAAAAGCTAATGGAAATCCTACCTGAGCACGCGAGCATGGTCGGATGTAGCTGTTGGAGGTCTGCACGGTGCCGGAAAATGCACCAGTCCGTCGGAGGTTTAATGTTGCTGCAACTCAACGTAAACAAAGAGACGCCGGTCTGCTCCGCCGGTGAGTTTGAGCCTTTGAGGTCGGAAACCTTGTCAGAAATTGGAAATTGCCTGGATTTAACGTTCCCGCAAATCTGAAAACCCTTAAGGCCTAAACCCTAAAAGCGCGTCGACTAGTTCCCCCCTTTGTTGACAAAATGTTTTAACTTCTAAGTTTTACGTTTTATTCATTTTTTACCCAAACTACCATTTGTTACAGTTGATGCCACTGCCCAAAATAAAAATTGTCTTTTAAAAAAGACGCGAAAAAACACGTTTTTTATTCGTTTTTTTCGTTTTTTCCATTTTTTTCCGTTTTATTCGGCATTTAATTTTCTCACATTTTTTTTCGTGTTTTTTTTTTCAAAAATAACGCGTTTTTTGTGACTATGAAATGTTCTAAATTTCTAATCGATATTTAATCAAAATATTTGCTGTTCCAATGGTTCAATCTGAACAATCATGTTAATATGACAACTATATTTTGCAGTTTAATCTAAACAGTATCCACATGGTCAAACTTGATGCAATCTAACGACTTCTGAGTTTTAGCAAACTTGAAATGGGAAAGCAATGCAAAATATTAAATCCTAAGTTAGTTGCTATTTCTTTAAGTTCCATCTAAACATGTTGTGACCACAATGACTAGCTTTTAAGTAGCTACCTTGGGTAATCATGTGTAATTTTCTTGTATGAAGAGGGAATTATATTATAAACTTTGAGTTTATTCAATTGAACAATGTGTCTGCAATTTTTAGCAGACATTGACCTGAGACCTCTTATGTTTGCCATTGTTTTCTCAGTTGTCTTTTTGTCATTTCTCAAATACAAATGGATGTCTAAAGCCCATAAGGAGAGAACCATATGGAGTTTGAAGCAAGCCTAGAATACTTGGTTGATCTGCATCCATTTGAAATGTGTAGCTTGTCCATATATTCCATGAGATGATTACTATAATAGAATGAACTTTTCAGATGCTTAAGCTTCAACCTACATTGAAAATCTCACTTTTGGGGAAATCACCGTGGAAATTGGAACTAAGTTACATTAAACTCCTTACTTTCCTCTTGATCCTGCAGGTCACTTTCCAAGCAGGATATTGGTATTGTTGTTGGAAGTGCATCATCCCTGTTGTTTAAGAATATTGTAAACTCAACTAGGCGGGTTCACACTTTCTTAGATGATGGTGTAAGTTTCCTAAGTTTATTTTTTTATCTTCTAATACAGTTCTCTGTTGAGTCTTGCATGTTGCCATGTCTCCTTTGTTCCCTTTCCTTCCCCCATCCAGCAACAATGTATACTAGATTGCTTTTCTGAGGCTCAATGAAAGTTCCGAGCCTTCCATTTTAGTGCTTGATTTATTTTCTATTGATTTCAAACTTTCAATTGCATGATCATGTTCCTTTGAAATTAACTAAAATTAGGATCTTCAAAAATTACAGCTTTTACTTTTATAAATTTCTTTTGTGTCATATGAAAAGTAAGTTAATTGCCTCATCTTGTAGCCAGATATTGAATAAACTACTAGGACTACAGGGTGGCTTACACATACAATTGCAAATCCAACTTTAATATATTTGCCTCTTCTTTGCCAAATTTATGAGTGATTCATTGTCAGTTCCATAAAAGTTAATGCTTGATGGAATTCATAAACTTTGACTGGTATTTTTCAGGGCTCGATACAATTTAAGTTTCTAACATCCAAACTGCTGTGCTCCGGAATATATAACCTGGAGGATTCAAACCTGTATTAGCTGCTCAGATGTCTAAATCAAGTGTGCATTTTGTACTGTGGTGGCTATTAGGTGAAGAGGTGTCTAGCCATTTTGCTTTTGATGAACCATTGCTCGAATGAAGATCCCAGCTTCTAATAAGGCCTTTGACCATATCCTAATTCTGTGTTTTGTCACCCTTGTTCTCTTTTTTGTCCATCAACTTGATAGATTATTCATTATACAGCTCAGCTCCAGTATCCTTTGAACGCCCAACTTTCCAGGTGTTGAATAGTTTGTTTATTAAATTATTGACTTACTTTGGAAGGCACTAACTAGAAAAATGGAGGTCGTCTTATGTTCAATTGACTTGCTTATGTTCATACAGAAGAGAAGACTACAAAAATGCAGTTGAAGCACAAGTAAATAATCTTGGCCAGTAGAGTAAACTTAAAGATATATCTTATTTGATGTTCTATGTTCACAACCTTCTTTCTGAATAAATTGTATATATACTCAATTCAATAGCTTCATAACCCTGTCAAATTTTGTAGTATTTCATGTACTTTCACATTTTTTGAAGATGAAATTTCTTGGGCTATAGGAATAGGAATAGAAGGTGAACGTTTTGCAACTTCACATCACTGTTTCTTTAAAGGTCTTTAGTTACAGCTGTAATTTCTTCGCATCTGTTCTGGCATGCCAACCCAGTTGTGAGACACGTTTTTGTGCATCATTTTCTGATTTCTGATTGGCTTGATTATTTTGTTCCTTAGTGTGTGCTTTTTATGTTCTTTTGCTATCACTGCATTCCCTCAGTAGAAATGTTTTCTACAGTCTGTATATTTTACCCATTTTGCTGTAGTCCTTTTACTGACGTGAACTTGTTTGTTGGGCAGGTCTTCCATCATGGAAAGGCTCATACAGTTGATGTCATGCGTTTGTTATTGAGTCATATCTGTGATTCCTTTTTTGCTTTAGGACAAGATAATTTACAGGGGAGAGAAATTATCAATGCTTCTGTGAGGAAGCTCCTCTGCGAATTGGTTGAACTGTGGTTCATGGACTGCAGACTGCCAGACTCAACACAGGGACAGTTTCTTTCCACCAGTGGGCAATCATCAGGACCTTCTGGCCAAAACATTTTAATGAAACGGGGTGATTGGATATGCACCAAGTACGTTTTGCTTTGTGTAGATAATTGTTTGCTTGTTTCTAGATCCAATTGGTCGACCCAATAAGCAGTGGTGTGACTCATCCAGGATAACCAGGCTGTTTCCTGGTGGTTTAGCTGCTTCCACACTTTCACTTTGCTGGTTGTATTTTTGGGCAAATGGAAATGTGAAATCGACTCACATTTTTTTCTGTGCAAGAAGTGGCTTATGTTACCTTTTGTTTGTGAATTATGTATTCCATAGTAGGTGAGCTATGCAATTAGATAGTTAACACATTGTATTTCTACTTGATCTGATATTTCAGGTACTAGTCTTTCCACCTCTAGTTATCATGATCCTGCATTATGTAATTTATGTAGTCATCAGTTGGATTGATATGTGACTTCTACTGCCATTGCACAAAGGATCATCTAGAAATATTCATTCTTCACATAAACTTCACATAGACTGTGAAGTCCATAAATCCAAGTTGTCATTGGATTGACTCAACTGTTGAAACTGAAAGGACAAGGTAGTAAGTTATTAGGTTTGAAAAAGAAAAGATTATAATAATGATTATTATTTTGTTATCCATGATATTGTTGGAAGATAAGTTTAGGTGTTTAGGTTGTTATTAGCAATTTCTAGAAGTTAATAATGTCTTTATTCTTTTATTATAGTTAGTCCAGGCCTTTAATAATTTATATTTTTGTGTTGGACTGTTTTTGTAATTTTGTTTTCTCTTCTGTAATCTCTTTCAACATGACATTAGGGTTATCGTGAATAGAATTTTTACTCTCTCTCTTCTTCACATTCTCTCCTTCTTCCTCCCTAACTCTCCGAACGACATGGTATCAGAGCGGTGAAGTCTTGGGAGCCTCTTGACATCGAAATCTCGTCTCTGCTGTTGAGTTCTCTTCATATTTCGTTTCTCAACATCTACTGCATTTGAGAGGTATTCCTTTTTTGTTTGTGGTCACCTAATATGACCTAGGGTAATATGCTGTTGAAGTCGATGGTGGAGTGTTGTTGATCTTCTTGTTGAATGGCTTCTAAGTTCCCACGTAGAAGGATGTTGGTTGGTGTTGAATGATAATTGAGTTCATGCCATGGAGGCTGCACCATGAGACTGTGAATAACATGGAAGTCAGTAGTTGTTGAAGTCGTTGGATGACTTCAACTCTTGTGGACCAAGTCTGTCATCAAATGTTTGCTGTTGTACCAATCTGATAAACAAATCACGGCTGTATTCAAGCCAGCTAAAGCAATTCGTTGTCTGTCATGCTGGTCGTTCATCTTCAAGGCTGAAGAAAAGTTATATTAAGGTTGACCAGGTCAGATTTATTTGGTGCAGTTATTCTTGTTTAGACTGGAAGATCCCACGGTTGAAGATGTTGTCATTATTTGCGTTCCTTTCTGGTGTCTATTGGTATGCATCTCTTTGTTTGGTGGAGTTGATATGAAATCTATGTGCTGGTGATGTGATATATTTTTTGTCTCTTCTCTCGTGGATATTGGATGTTGTATTGGTATAAAAATTATCTTTAATGCTAGCCACTAGCATACGTTAGTTTTAGTGGGAGTTGTTGATTTCTATATTGCTGATTCCTACTGGGTTTTCTTGGGCTACATCTTATAGTTGTTTATTTACGTTGAGTTGTGTGGTTCTTGGCTGCAAATAAATATGATGATCAAGGGGCCGAATACAAGGCCTCTTCGAATCCCTTTTCCTAGGGGTCGACAGTTAAGCTTGATGGCTCTAATTATGAAATATGGTGTCGTACTTTCATGATGTTTGTGGTGGGGCATGGGAAAGATCATATTATTGAAGAAGATGAACCTGCACATAAAACTGGGAAGTATACCACATGGAAGGAAGATAACAATATAGTCATGACTTGGATTATGAATAGTGTCTAGCCCCATATTGGTAGTGGACTTTGTTATTACAGGACTGCTAAGCACATTCTAGTCTCTATTAAAAACATACTCCCAAGATAAGAATGTGAGCCGAATCTTATTGGTGGAACAAAAAATCTTCAAACTTGAACAGGATGATCAGGACTTAGTATTTTTCTACAGTTGAGTAATCATATGAGAAGTTGAACGCTCTGCAACCCTCATGTTAGACCTGCAAGTCCAATCAAGAGCATACCATGGTTGCACGATTTCTTTTAGGGATATCTCTAGATTACTCTGTGGCGAAGGCATAGATGGTGACTGGCTCAGAGATACCTGATTTGGATAAAAGCTTATAACCAGTTGAGTCGCCTCGCGGTG
The DNA here is from genome assembly GCF_008831285.2 of Nymphaea colorata. Taxonomy (NCBI): domain Eukaryota; kingdom Viridiplantae; phylum Streptophyta; class Magnoliopsida; order Nymphaeales; family Nymphaeaceae; genus Nymphaea; species Nymphaea colorata. The sequence continues at coordinate 3,795,401 of NC_045147.1, read as the reverse complement.
TCCTTGTCTTAGAGCCTTATTGATTCCTCCACTTTTGCTTTGGCAGTCTCAGGAGGTTGTGGACGTGGATCATTCTTCTCTGCCCATGGAAGAGGAAGTAGTAGAGGTTTGGAGGTCAAGGCCGACCCCAGTGCACTTATTGTGGCAAATCAGAGCACCTGAAAGACAGGTGTTGGAACAAGCACGGTCGACCTCCTACTTCGACTCCATCCCCTTCCTCTGCTACACAATCAAATAAGCCTATGGCCAAGGTTGTTCAGTCCATTCGTGAGAGCTTAGTTGAAACAATTACGATGAGCCATGTTGAGTATGAGCAACTCCTTGCACAAAAGACTGCTTCCACGTCAAGTTCTGCATCTACTGTGGTCTCCAACTCTGCCTTCTCAACAGGTAGTATGATGGATAAAGTTTGGATTGTTGATTCTAGTGCATTTAGACATTTTGTGGTGATCCTTCTCGACATCTATCATTTCTCAGAAGGAAAATATGGGGTGTGTAACACCCTCTCAAGGATGGGAGGTTGTCTCTGATTGAGGGACAAGGATAGATGCCCGAGCCATTACATATATCATCATCGATACAGAAATGCATCGACTCATCTGTTCCTCCTAACCTACACATTCAGAGGGTGTTACACGCCCCATATTTTCCTAAGAACCTTTTGTCCGTGAGCCAACTTATCCTGGCTCTTGTGTCTTTCAGGACTTGCTAACTGGGAAGAAGATTGGTGGAGGCCATGAAAAGGGAGGCATTTACTATCTTGATACTCTAGATGGAGTAGCTTCCTCATCTGTTGAGTCTGATTCACGTTGGTTTCAATTACACCTTAGGTTGGGTCCCCCATCCTTCAATAAACTTTGTCAATTGTGTCCACAAATTCCTTCTTGGACTACCTTCCAGTGCGAAGCTTGTCAATTGGGAAAGCATCGTCATAGTTCTTTTCCTTCGAGTCAGAGTCTATCAAGTCAAAGGGCTTTTGAGCTCATTCATGTAGATGTTTGGAGGCCTAATCGGGTCTCAAGTTGGTCTTTATTCAAACACTGTCTCGTCACTGGTGATGGTTTATCTAGAGTGTCTTGGGTATTTGTCTTAAAAGAGAGGTCAGCAGTGTCATGTATTCTCAAATCTTTCATTATTGAATTTGAAATAAAGAATTTGAGTTTTTAATCAAAATTGTTCGCATTGATAATGCTCTTGAGTTCAAATCTGCACAATTACTTAAATTCTACAAGGGTCATGGCATTTGTCCTCAGTATACATGCCCGCCTACCTCACATCAAAAGAGAGTCACCAAACGAAAGCATCGGCATCTTCTAGATGTTGCCCGTACCACTATGCTCCAAATGAACTTGCCTTCTATGTTTTGGGGGGATGCTATACTGATAGCTTGTTAACTCATTAACTGAATGCCCTCGTCGTCTATTGAGAATTAAATTCCCTATACAAGTCCCATATCCACAAAAACCTCTTTGCTTTACCCTTTAAACTTTAAAGTATTTGGGTGCTCCTGCTTTGTCCATATTCTTGGTTCAGGAAGAGACAAACTTTTAGCCCAGCCTATCAAATGTGTCTTTCTAGGATACCCAATAAATAAAAAAGGGTGCTGGTGCTATGATCCCCTCACCAAGAAAGAGTATTAGTGCAGACGTTACCTTTTTTGAGTCTCAACCATACTTCCCTAGTCGTGCTCCTTCTCAAAATATTGAGGTTTCGTCTCCTCTTTTGCCCGTTCCTCCAGTTCCTTTAGAATCTATTCCCATTCTGTCCTTTCATATTTACAATGATATCTCTCGATTCCATGATCCACCTCTTGTATATTCTCGTCGTGACACCACCTCTCATGATTCTGCGTCGTCTCCTTCTCAAGAGGTAAGTATACCTATTAACCTTGAGACTCTTGAGGATGTTCCTTCTACAGTTGGTGATCGTTCCTTCTACAGTTGGTGATCCTATGATTAATGATGATTTACCCATTGCTTTGAGGAAAGGGAAACGACAGTGCACCATTTACCTGATTTCTAAGTTTGTTACTACTGATAGACTCGACAAACATGTGCAACAGTTTATTACAGCCTTGTCAATTTCTTCCATTCTTGTTAGCCACCAGCAAGCTCTTCTTGATCCTAAGTGGCAGAAGGCTATGGAAGAAGAAATGGAGGTGTTGGTATCCTGAGGAACTTGGGATCTTGTTCATCCTCCTTTAGATGCAGATATAGTCGGGTCCAAGTGAGTATTCACCATTAAATATCACTCAGATGAATCAACGGAGCGGTACAAGGCATGACTAGTTGCCAAAGGGTACACTCAGACATATGGTATTGACTTTGAGACCTCCTATGTTGCTTGATTGAGAACTATTCGTTTGGTTATCTCTGCAGTTGTTTATTCTGAATGGAACTTATATTAGCTTGATGTTAAAAATGCTTTCTCTGTGGGGATCTTTTTGAGATAGTATATATGCAACAGCCTCCTAGCTTTGAGCGACAAAGGGGAGTGTTCCAAAGTATGCTTACTGAAGAAGGCGATCTATGGTCTCAAGCAAAGTCCGCGAGCCTAGTTTCACAAGCTCTCGGAGGTGATGACTAGTTTTGGTTTTCAGCGATCTCCCTCTTATCACTCTTTGTTCATTAAGAAGAGTGAAAGAGGTATTATAGCGATGGTTGTGTATGTGGATGATATCATTTTGATAGGTGATAATGAACAAAAGAATACAGAAACCAAGAAGTATCTACTAAAACACTTTGTTACCAAAGGCCTTGGTCCTCTTAGATACTTCTTGAGAATTGAACTGTCGAGGAACAAAAAAAGAGTTGTTCTCTCTTAGAGAAAGTATGTACTTGATTTATTGCATGAGACAAGCATGCTTGGAGCAAAACCCGCAAGCATCCCAAATTCCCAATGAATTCCAAAATTCACCTTCATGATGATGAATCGGAGCCTATAGACAATACATCTTAGAAGTCATCGATTAGAAACTTCTATATGTGACTGTAACTAGACCGGATATATCCTTGGCCGTTGGGAAGCTTAGCCAGTTTATGGACAAGCCTAGGAGAGTTCACAGAGAAGCAACCTTGATGGTGTTGAGGTTTCTAAAGTCAACTCCACAGAAGGGCGTCTTATTCCAAAAGGGATCTTTCTTTAGATGTAAAGGCATACTTTGATGCTGACTATGCAGGTTCAGTTGATGATAGGAAATCCACTACTAGATTCTGTGTATTTGTTGGGAGCAATCTTCTATCATGGAGGAGTAAGAAGCAAACAGTAGTGGCCAGGTCTAGTGTAGAGTTAGAATATCAAGCTATGGTTCAAACTGCTGCATAAATGACGTGGATAAGATCTGTGTTCGTCTTGTTGTTCAAGTAAAATTACCAATGGAGATGGTGTGTGATAATAGGGCAGCTACACATGTTGCTAACAATCCAGTTTTCTATGTTGCTAACAATCCAGTTTTCTATGAAAGGACAAAGCATATTGAAGTAAATTGTCATTATATTTGTGATCTTGTGCAGGCAGGAGCTATATCCACCATTCATGTTGCTTTAGAAGGGCAAATTGCAGATATGTTTACGAAACCTCTCCCAATTGGAGATTTTACTAGATGTTGTACCAAGTTAAGCATGATAGATATTTATGCTCCAGCTTGAGGGGGAGTTTTGTAAGATAACTTTAGGTGGTTATTAGCAATTTCTAAAAGTTAATAATGTCCTTATTCTTTTATCATAGTTAGTCCAGGCCTTCTTTAATAATTTTTTATTTTGTGTTGGACTGTTTTGTTTTCTCTACCATAACCTCTTTTAACATGGGCTTAGGGTTATCGTGAATAGAATTTTTACTCTCTTCCTCATGTTCTCTATTATGAAGAATTAGAATTGGCTTCAACTGGGGTCATTTTTATGTGCGAATATTTCTGACCTTTTTTTTTTTCTTTAAAGGCGAAAAGATTTCTTGAATCCCTCTTGCTGTGCTAGGTTTTGCTGTTTGAGAATTCTCTCCTGGAATTTCTGTATTTTTTCTCTGTGTGAAATTTTATATTCTACATAGATGATATTCTCTGTCACATAATAAAGCTCTGATGACAGGATAATGGTTATAGTTCTTTGAAATTGCTGACCTGGCTGCTGCAAAAGTAGGCATAGGCAAGTCAAAATAGATTACCACTGTGACCTGGTGGCTATATGTGCTCGTTCAACTCCTAATGCATGCAAAGCCAAATTGAGTTGTGCAATCCCTTAGCACAGATTAAATGGATAAAATACACAAAAGCGAATTTATTTGAACACTTTTGTAAATTATTTTTTATGAGGAAAGGGATTCTGTTTTTTACTTAATTCTTTAATAAGATTATAATATTAATGACATTTAGCATGACCTTTTGACGCCTGACAGATTGGCTTCTAAATGGAGGCTTCTGCAGAAATGTCTTGTCAGCGGCAACTGTTGGATATTTCTTTCTGATTAATTGAATAGCATTTGGTAGGGAACACAATGAATGAAACAAATTGTTTATTTTTTACTAGGTACATGGGTATACCTCCTGAAGGACTAGGTTAAGGGAAAAGTTATGGTGCTTTTCACTGTGTAAATGTGAATGTATTTTAATATGACCAGTGCAAGTTACTGTTTGATGATTCTTTGTGCCATTGCAGACTTTGGTTAATTATATGATTATAAGCTTTATCTGCTTGTCTACCAGTTTTCTGTTTCTCTTCATTTGGACTACATTCTTGATCATAGTTCTTATTAATTGTTTCAGGTGCCAGTTCATGAACTTTGCCAGGAACGCAAGATGCCGGCAATGTGCTGAGAGTCGGCCAAGGAGACAGCTAACTGGAAGAGAGTGGGAATGCCCTCAGTATGCTATTTTCACCTGCTTGAATCAAATACTTTGCTGCAGTAGCCACCCTGTCAACTATTTTTGTTGGCTATTAATACATGTTAAGACACTTTTCTTTTCAGGTGCGATTTTTACAACTATGGAAGAAATTCTGTCTGCCTGAGGTGTGACTGCAAGCGGCCAGTAGACCCTTTATTGAGTACCACACCCAAGTGTGATCTGGATTCTGAACATTCTGAGAAGTCTGAGTTGGAATCTAGGATTTCTGAGAATGATGTGAAAGCACAGAGGTGGTTTAGTAAGGTTTCACAACTGAATGATGCTTCAGATTTTAGTAGTGCAGTTGCTGATGATGATTTCCCTGAGATCATGCCTTTGAGGAAAGGGGTGAACAGGTTTGTGGTTAGCACTAGAAAAACACCACTTGAAAGAAGGCTGGCAGATGCTCAATACAGGAGGAACCTGGGTAATGGTGGCTTTGCTGAAGAAAACAGACATCAGAATGATGGGTCTGTGGGGAAAATCCTGGACAAAATTCTTGGACCATCCTCTCCATCGCCATCACCATTTGAATCCAGGAGTAGGTTGGCTGAGGTGGGAAATGATTCTGGGCATATTCCCTTTACACCTCTTCCTAACGAACCAATGAATGCTTCTCCTAAGTCTAACTTGGAAGTAGCTGATCAAAACAGAGCTGACATTCCAGTTGGTGGGATAGATGATGTTTCTGCCCGTGGAAATGTGGGAGCTAGAGGTCACTCTGATGCATCATCTGGATCAGGGGAACTGTCTGGAAAGGTTGAGTCTGAGTCATCTGATCCATCGGAGAGGTGGTTCAAGAAAGTTGCCGAGCTGCATGATGTTACCGACTTGGCCAGTGCAATTCCAGATGATGAATTTCCAGAGATAATGCCACTTAGGAAAGGGGAGAACCGTTTTGTTATTAGTAAGAAAAAGGATCGTTCATTGACATCCCCACAGTACAAACGGCGGATTGCAATGGAGCAAGCCAACAACTCTAACTTTGTTCCATTTGTTCCATTTCCACCAGACTATTTTGCTAAGAAGGACAAGGCTGTAAGTGAAGCATCAAATAGCAGCAGCACAGATGTGGGTGGAAATTCTTCCAGTTCTAGTATGTCTGTCAATATCGAGAAAGTTATGCCAAAAGACCAACGAGGCCTAACAACGCAGGGCAATGTCTCTGAGACTAATGGATCCACAGAGACAATTTTGGACGGTTCATCTATGAATCAAGTACAACGTGGGCAAAATGGAAGTTCACAGATCAAGCAAACTCAGAATTCAATTGGCAATGCTCATGAAAATGGGAAGAAAGGTTTGTTCGCAGGAAAGAGTTTGGAAGGTTCTGCAGTGAAGGAACCTGATCCGTTGGACATGTCTGAGGAAGCCAAGGCTGAGAGGTGGTTCAGAAGAGTTGCTCAGATTAAAGATATTTCTGAACTGAGTAAGATACCTGATGAAGACTTTCCTGAAATCATGCCAATGAGGAAAGGTGTGAACAGATTTGTCGTGAGCAAGAGGAAGACTCCACTGGAAAGACGGCTGACATCACCTCAGTACCGGCGGAATTTACCTGTGGTTAGCTCCGACCCTGAGAAAGGCACAAGCTGAGAACAGTTGATATCGTTGTGGTTGTTATTATTTGTTGATGATAGATTTTGTACTGAAGCTGCTAAGGAACTAATTAAAGTGAGACCTCTATTATTCTGGTTGAGCTCCCTCATTATAAAAAGGAATATAAATAAAACTGTCTGTGCAGTTGAAAGGATTGTTAGATATTTCCAAGGAAGTGCATTACATGTTGCCAAAAAATACTCGTGTTGGTTCCTTTAGATGTTGTTTGGTTGCAAGGCAACTGTTCTTAGGATACTTGTCCTTAGAACAAGTGTCTTGAGGATTAGGAGTCCTTGTTCATGTGGCCAAGTTGTAATTTTGTCTAGTATTTGTTTATAAAGACAAAATTTTCAACTTGTCTTGTTTGACGTTTGTTTAAATAACTATTGTTTGACGTTTGTTTAAATAACTAGACGGGCAAGTTGAACACATGTTTTGCATTATGTATATATATATATATATATATATAACACATGATAAAAGAGATGAAAAATATATGAACTAATAAAAATACTTTTTTCTCTCAAAGAAAAAAAAGTCACATATGACAAAATAATTCAAAGAACATATTAAAGATACAAACAAATAAAAAAAATCACTTTATCTTTCTTTTTCTCTTTCTACACATGAGAGGCTTAAAAATCAACATATAATAAAAAAACTAATAAATATGGAAAAAAAAATCTAAGCTAACAAAAATTACTCCCTCTCGCTCTTTCTATGTTTTCAAATGCAAGCAACTTACAATATACTAACCAACAAAATACTTTTTTTGTCTTCTTTCATTCTTTCTCTTTCTCTACAAATATAAATGACATAAAAGTCATATATTATAAAGGAAACCATCCTCCAATTATAAACAACACAAAAACATAACTGAAGAATAAACTTGTTAGATACAAATCGTATGAAACTGTTTAGATACAAGTTTCAATAAACAATTAAATGTATATTATGATAGTTATGTAACTAAAAAGAAACTTTCATATTTTTCATTGAAGTTCATGACTTGAAGATGATGACGATCACATGTAATCAAGCAGCCACCAGCAACCATAAAATGATGCTCATCCATTGCATCTTCACCTTTGTCCTTGCATTTCAACAAAAATTTGTGTGAATATTGGTGATAGTATAGTATACACTAATAAAGAAAGAACATATAAAAATAAGCTTCACTATGACAATAAACAAACATCAGAATCAATTGTTATTTCACTATAATATATTAATAAAAATGTCAATAACAATTTATTAACAAAACCACCATCATTATACAGTGATGATTTATGATTTCTCCTTTTGGTGATTTATTATGGAAAACCAAAAGACGGCGCATTGTCAAATTTATATTAACATTGTTGATAAAAAGTTCCAGTTCACAGTCAAAGCAAACAACAGAAGAAGGTAGTAACATTTGAATGTGCTGATAGAATACCATCAGCGACTTCCATTTCCAGGCAGCTGGGATTTGAAAAAGAAGTTTCTGAACTTTTTTTGGAAGTTTGCTCCTTCAAAAATTTGCGAATTTTCTTAGTTTCTCCTCGGCATTTTTTTTCCCGTTCAGTAGCACTTTAATTCATATAGTTGAAAAAAAAACGTGCTTAAAACATACAAAAGGGAAAAGTGGGAAAAACTGAACCACCAAACATTATTCACAATAAATTTGCATATCATCCAAATCGATAAAATGGATAAAAACAGATGGGATATAACAGGAGAAATTTGTAACCCTCATGAAGCAAAGCTAAATAGAAACCAATGTTTATGAGAGCTCACGTCACTTCCCAACACTCTACAAAATCCTAGATCTCACAAAGAAGGAAGATCTTGGATGAATAAACTCTTGAACCACAAGAAAAAAAAAAGGATAAACATAAAAGGGAAAAAAAAGCTCAAAGAAAAATCCAGCAATAAAATTCATTAAATTCAAGAAAAAGAACATGAAACAATTTCATGTCAATTGAATCAAACTGAACAAAAGGCACTTGAATTCGAAATCGAGAAATTCATCGATACCATGTTACAAGTCAAACCTCAGCCATAAGTTGCGAAAAACACACACACACAAAACTACACGAGACCTCAATGAAGTTCACTTGAGAGTGATTGCTAGAAACTCTGAATCAACCCATAACCTGATAAGAAAGAAGCAAGCAATAACACAATGAGAGACAAAAGAAAGAAAAAATAAGCAAACCGTTGTAGAAAAACCGGAACTTGGAGAAAAAAACACAGAAAGAGAGAGAGAGAGAGAGAGAAAGAGAGAGAGAGAGAAAGAGAGAGAGAGAGAAAGAGAGAGAGAGAGGTACTTGAATTTCCTTTTACTTGAAGAAGCATAACAGAGGTGCAATGTGCAACAATTTTAGAAATACAAAGAAAAGGAAAAATAAGAAACGAGACAGAGAGAATGATCGGTCAACAACACATGAACGGGACAGATGAAGACTGCACATGCTCATAATTCTAGCCCTCCTCCTCAATTGATTATTGAAATGGCGTACACTTTCTACCATTGATTTTGAGATACTCTTTCTCTGAAATTCATTATTAGTCTCAACAAAGGGTTCCACAGAAAGATTCAAAGGCCAAATTAAATGGAATAAAAATGTGATGTGATCAACAAACCGTTTGCTTGCGGCCCTGCCTCATCCCACAAAGTCGTCTTTCTCCTTCCTTTGAACTCACCAGTAGCAGCATCTCAATCCCTCAATTGACCAACGGGTTTTCATAAGTTGAGGGGCAAACAGCCAAACACCAAGTTTTGTTCCCTCACCTTTGTGAAACCTCCTCTCAACCAATTTCCTTCTTGTCAGCCCTTTTGATGGATTCCATTGTTTCCAAAGTCTTCAACGGCCTCGACACTCTTGCCCAAGAGGAGCTCAGATTGCTGTGTGGAGCCAAAGAGCATGTGAAGAAGCTGTCCAACATGCTAGCTCTGATCTAAAAGAGAAGGCACAAGGAAACCCAAATAATGTGGTTCAACTTAGGTTTGAGTCTACATCCACGACCAACCAATTTCTCTCTCACACATCAATTGTTTGTGTGAGAGGTTCTATTGATTTTTAAAGGATTACACACTTTGGAAGGTTCAGCCATTTCCTTATTTTTAGGCCATTGCTGTCAATATCTTGATGATTTTCTTGGTTACACATTTGATCTCCCTTCCTAATTTTTTGATCAACCATATTGGCAACTGTTTTGGCCACCACAGTTACCTTGTGTTGATTCTTATCCACTGCAGCTACCTTGTCTTGATCGTTATCTTCAATCGCCCCCCCTCAAGCTGAATGGCCTGGGAAGAACGTTAAGCTTGACACGAATAGTTTCAAATGGTGCACATGCAAGGGGCTTGGTCATTGTATCAGCAAGCTGGTCAGTAGGTGGAACATGATGAACTGCAAGGCGATGATGCTGCACATGGTCCCGAATGAAATGAATAACGACTTTAATATGCTTTGTTGGTTGGTGAAAAAATGGATTCACAATTTGTTGAACAATGCTCATATTGTATATTGTCACATAAGATCCTGGGAAGAATAGGAATAGGTTGATGAAGTTCTTGTAAGAAATAAGAAATGGAGAGAACTTCCACTGTAATGGAGGCCAAAGCCCTACATTCTGCCTCAGTACTTGATCTTGCAATAGTATTTTGCTTCTTTGCAGTCCACGATTCGATCATCGAGATTACCGGCCCAATCAGCATCAGAATATGCTGTGAGAGACAAGCGCAAAGATGGCCTAATGAGAAACCCAAGATGGATAGTATGCTTAATGTAACGAAGGATTCGTTTGACTACGACCCAATGAGCGGTGGTAGGAGATTGCATAAATTGGCAGACCTTGTTGGTAGCATAAGCAAGATTGGGTCTAGTAAGGGTGGCATACTGGAGAGCTCCGACAATTTGGCAAAAGGGAGTAGGATCAAGTAGCGGCTGGCCATCATACTTAGACAACTTTTCTCCAATGGCTAAAGGTGAAGAAAGGGACTTGGCATCAACCATGTTGCTTTGCTTGAGGAGGTCTTGCATGTACTGATGTTGAGAAAGAAAGAGCACAATGAAACCCAAATAACATGGTTCAACTCAAGTTTGAGTCTACATCCACAACCAACCAATTTCTCTCTCACACCTCAATCGTTTGTGCGAGAGGTTCTATTGATTTTTAAAGGAATACACACTTTGGAAGGTTCAGCCGTTTCCTTATTTTTAGGATCACAATTGCTGTCAATATCTTGACGATTTTCTTGGTTACACATTTGATCTTTCCTAATTTTCTGATCAACCATATCGGCAACTGTATTGGCCACCATAACTAGCTTGTGTTGATCCTTATCCACTGCTGCTAGCTTGTGTTGATTGTTATCTTCAGTATGATCAAGCCAATACTTAGACACTGCTGAACAGCAGTAAGACAGAGAGAAGAGCATAAGGATTGAGCAAAAGAATCAATCTTTTCCTTTTCTTCTCTTCATTTTCTTAGGTTGAATCTCCACCAAACCACCAAAAACTCTATCAAGCATATAAATTTCACTAATTTGAAAGGAAAATGATCAAAACTTATTTGTCTAGTCACAGCAATCCCTTGAGACAGAAAACAGGGAACAGCCCCAAAATTTCACTTCCTCTAGAACCAAATCCCAACTCACTCTGGTACAGAAAGGAGAGGAAAATGATGGAATCAAGAAATGGGAAAGGCCAACAAGCTGATTACAGAGTACAAGCACAAAATGAAGTAATTGGAATTTAGTGGTTACCTAAAACTGACAATGACGAGCGAAGAGGACTGCCCCTCCATCTCTTATAGGCCTGAACAAAAAGCTTTCACTACTCCAACGTCACTCCTTGCTTTCACATATCTGCACAAAAAATGGCTGCTCTTCAGAGCTGCTCTTCACGATAAATGAACAACGACGAGAGAGAGAGATAGAAAGAGATGACTACCTGTGGTGGAGCGGTGGAGATACACATATTTGAGGAGGAGAGGAACTATGGTGCGAGCAAAATGCTGGGGTTGAAAGAGAGTGTCGTAGGGTGTCACGAGCTGACTCCTTCAGACCGTGTGGCACGGCAAGAACCTAGTTGCTGTCAGCCTTCAAACCACTGAAAGGGGCGCAAAGATCGTTTTAGGAAAACAAGTGCATAAAGAAAGCTTTGTGAATAAAGAAATCTCGCAATGTATTCAATTTTGAAAACTTGTACATCACGAGAGAGGTAAGAAAGAAGATTGATCTCAACTTGCTTACATAGGACGGCCAAAGCAGCTTACGGGATTCCCATGCCAACCACCCAAAACAAAGAATACCATGACATGACACTTAGACCAGTGGGAGGGTACTCCATTACAAGTAAACAAGCATAAGAAAAGGCTCAACATAAGCAAAGGAAGTATAGACTCTTAGACACAGGGGTAAAGACTCCCCCCTTCAAATCAAGCGTCGTCCTCGGCGCCAGCGGCTTCATTATAAGATTTGACTTCCATCAGGTAGCGTTGTTTTATACGGAATGCATACTCCCAAGTTGGATTTTGTTCACCTATCCACTTCACTTGATACTTCTTCAGCTCGCCTAGATAGTTTGTTTTGTGCCAAAGAATTTCTTTCATCTGTCAGTCCGCCGCTCGCTTGATTGGCAGGGCTCGCTGCATGATCAGGTCTCATTCTGGGATGCTTATGTCAGGGTCTTCCTCATCAAAGTAGAAGGGCTTCAGGTTACAGACATGAAACACTGAATGCACCTTAAAGTCTGGCGGCAAGTCTAGTTTGTAAGCTGGCTTCCTTATTCTCCTTAGCATTGTAAAGGGGCCTTCATACTTGCGGATTAATGACATGTGTTGTCCACGGAAGATGCCCGTGCGATCAAAATAAAGCTTCACGAGGACTTGATCACCCACTCGAAATTCCATTGGCCTTTGATTCTGATCTGCAAACTTCTTCATATTTTTGGTGGCCTTATGTAAGAATGCCTTAGCCATCTCTGTCTGTTCCTACCAGCCGCAGACAAACTGGTAGGCAAAAGTGGGTCATCCCTTTTCTTGGGCTGCAAGGGTATGAGGCATCAGCGGCTGCTGCCCAGTGGCTATCTCGAACGGACTATGCCCAAAAGACTTGCTCTTATGTAAATTGTAGCAAAATTGAGCTACATCCAACAATTTCACCCAATTCTTCTGATTCGTGTTGACATAGTGCCGAAGGTATTGTTCCAGCAATCTGTTGATCCGTTCAGTTAGGCCATCAATTTGCGGGTGGAAACTGGTTGAGAATAACAAATCCGAACCTAGCAAATGAAATACTTCACGCCAAAACTTTCCTGTGAAGCAGGCATCACGATCACTTACAATGCTTTTCGGCACGCCCCAGTGCTTGAATATATGCTTCACAAATAACTCCACTGTCTTCTCCGCAAGACATTCTTTAGAGGCTGGGATGAAGGTGACATACTTCAAGAATCTATCTACAACCACAAGGATTGAGCTGAAGCCGTCAACTTTGGGTAAGCTGATGATGAAGTCCATAGAGAGGCATTCCCATGGACGTTCTGGAATAGGAAGAAGCTCTAGGAGTCCGGTAGTCTTCTGATTCTGTCCTGCTGGCAAATCAAGCATGTTTTCTCATATGCTTCAACATCATTGCACATCTATGGCCAGTAGTAGCCACGTTCGAGGAGCGCCAATGCCCTCTCCTGGCCAGGATGGCCAGCTCACAACGAATCATGACATTCCTTCAGCAACTCTCGCCGAAGGTTGCCCCATCTAGGTACGAAAACCCGTCCGCCTTTTGCCATTAGAAGTCCATCACGCAACTAGAATCATCGTGTTTTTCCTGCTTCAGCTATCTCGACCAAGTGCTTAGCCACAGGGTCCTGCTTCATGCCTTCTCGAATCCGTTCGAGAAGAGCACTTTCGAGTTGTGCTTCGGATGATGTCGTCCGAGTAGCTACCAACTCTGCCTTCCGACTTAGTGCATCGGCTACGACATTCGTCATCCCTGCCTTGTACTCCAAAATGAAATCAAATTCCTCAAAGAATTCTTGCCATCGGGCCTGCTTCGAGCTTAATTTTTTTTAGTTTGGAAATAGCTTGTGGCTACATTATCTGTCTTTACCACAAATTGAGCTCCCAACAAATAATGCCTCCATGTACGAAGACAGTGGATAATGACTGTCATCTCCCTTTCATGCACAGAGTATCGACGCTCCACGTCCTTAAACTTTCTACTTTCGTAGGCAACCGGGTGACCTTCCTGTATCAACACTCCGCCAATAGCAAAATCTGATGCATCCGTGTGAACTTCAAACTTCTTCGTGTGATCGGGTAACCAGAGCACAAGCTCCTGCGTCACGGCCCTTTTCAATTTCTCAAAGGTATCTTCTTCAAGTCCTTCCCTAGCCCAAGCTCGGTTCTTCTTCAGCAAATCAGTGAGAGGCGCAACTATCAAAGAATACCACTTAATGAATCGCCGATAATAGTTCGCCAAACCGAGAAAGGAACGCAACTCTAGTACATTGGTTGGTGGTTTCCATTCTTGAATATCCATCACCTTTTCCATGTCCATCCGCAGTTGACCTTTGCCCATAATGTGACCGAGAAAGCTGATTTCTTGTTGACCGAATATGCATTTCTCATGCTTCACATATAGTTCATTTTCTTTCAACACCTTGAACATTATCCGTAGGTATCCCACATGGTCATCCATTAAGCTGCTTTACACGAAGATATCATCAAGGTAGACCACCACGAACATATTTAAGTACATGTAGAATATCTTGTTCATTAGAGTCGAAAAAGTTATTGGGACATTCGTCAACCCGAACGACATTACCAAGAATTCAAAGGCACCGTAGCGAATGACACAAGTTGTCTTCGGCTTGTCACAATCAACAATCCAAACTTGCCAATATCCTGATCTAAGGTCCAACTTGGAAAATACTCGAGCTCCACCAAGCTGATCAAAAAGATCTGCAATCAAAGGTAAATGGTATTTGTTCTTTATCGTTACCTTGTTCAGCGCTCGATAATCCACACAGCCTTTTGGAGCCATCATATTTTGCTTGGAATAACACTGGTGCACCAAAATGAGCTTTGGAGGGTTTGATTATACCTCCAGCTAGCATCTCGTCCAACTGTTACTGATGTTCTTTCAATTCTGCAGGAGCCATCCAATAAGGTGCCATTTTCAGGGGTTTGGCACCAGGAATGAGTTCTATGGCATGATCCACCTCACGTCGATGAGGCAGCCGTCTAGGGAGCTCCACAAGCATTGTTCCTGTGAATTTCGCTTAGACAGGCGCAAGCACTTCTAGGACCAAACTAGGGGAGTCTTTAGACACCCCAAATTTTTCCACATCAAAATTGAAGCAATATGAAAATTTCACAAAAGAATTGTGAAAATTTGCAATTTCAAAGCCAATTTCGAATCTAAAGAACAATTAGATTCAAAATCGTGAATTTAACTCGGGACAAGAATCCCCATGCAGGATTACGAGTCCAAATCCAATTACAAAATTTAAATTTTGACTTAGATCCAAGAATTGAGTCTAGAATGCTTCACGGGACCCACGTGTGGGCCCCACCTAGCCCGTGTGGTCAAGAGCCTCCCAGGGGCCACGCCCCCCTCCATTAAAAAAAATAAATAAAATAAATATTTTCTCTCAAATTAATTGAAGAAAAGTCATTTTCAACGAGAAATGAATGAAAAACCTAGGAAAAGTGAGACATTTATGTCTCTCTCTCTTCTTTAACCAGGTCCTCTTTAAAGAGGAGTCAATTTTCAAGGAGCAATAACTAAACTGGTCAAACTCACCTAACCTACTTAATCCAAGTAGGTTTGACCCGGGTGCACCCAAAAGTGGTGCCAATTCCAGCTAGGTTCGGTCAGCACGGACTCAACGCAGTCAAAACGTAAGTCTGTCTCATGATCCAATTAATGGACGAAAATAGACTTTGATCGAACCAAACCCACTTTGACAAAACTCAGTCAAAGTACAATTTAGCTCAATTAAGAGTTTTCTTGACCCAAATTTATCAAAAACAAAGTCAAACTACTCGCAAATGAGCTTTGACTTTGGTCAATTGGTCGAAATTGATCAATTTGGACAATTTTGCCTTTCTGTGGTCAAATCGAGATTAAAAAGCCTAAATTGGTTTACGAAAGACAAATAAACATTTGGATTTGTCAAATACATGAATCAAATACCAAATTTAAATTGAATATTTCAAACGAAAGTTTGATCCAGTTGAAATCCAGTTTCAATCAAGTTTTGGACAAAAATACCCTTTTCAGACCAAATTTCATAAAATTTTCGAATTTTATTAAAATTTAAATTGAATTATCATAATTCAATGACATTTGGAGCTTAGTAACTAGGTTTTAACCTTACAAGCTTGATTTCAAAAAAAAAATAAATAAATAGTACAAAATAAGGGCAAAACCCTATGCAAGGGCATTTTCATCCAAAATTTTGGTCAAGTTGGTCACCTAGGTCTGAACCCATGTTGACCAAACCTATCCTAGCCCACCTAGCTCGTGAAAATGGGCTGAGAAATGGTCAATTAGAGCCTTTAAAGCCTATTTAACTCATTTTACAAGTCCTCAAGGTCTTAAGCAAGTTCCCTAGGTGAGTTAAGAAGGTGGTTGAACCCACCTCCTCCTCTATATAAACCTCCCCTTGGCCACCAAGGAGGGGGACGAATTTTTAGAATATTCCATCAAGTGTTGCAGCCAAGGAGCTTGGAGAGAGAAGCAAAGGAGGAGCAAGAAGATTCATCCAAGCTTTCTTCTCCCCTTTCTCTCATTTTCTTCTTCATCCTCTCTATCGAGTTTGCTAAGTTAGGGTGCTTAAGTGAACCCTTACTTAGGATTTTCGTGGAGAGAAGCTCTCTCATTCTCCATTCCAAATTCCAGCAAGCAAGCTATTTCTTATTCTAGCTTTGCTAAGCTTGAATCCACGGTTGGGTTCTTGTTTATGATTGCTCGATTTAGAAAACAAGTGAAGAGGAAGGACAAACATCAAGACCGACTGCAAGGTAGGTGATTTTAACTCACTTCTCTTCTACTTTAGCTTATTGCTGATTTATTTTAATTCCAGCAATTCGTGGGAGGAATTATTTTTATTTGCTTATGGCTGGGAATGATATCCAGCTATGGGAAACCGACACTTCAATGTACATGTTAATGCATAATGCATGCATATGTCGGTTTTCTTAAATATGAACCCACATATCAAATTTTGAAATAGGCCCCAAGGCCACGTCCCTTTCAAAGGAATCAACTTAATACCATTTTGAACTCCCTACCATGAGAGAATCCCATGGTGAGAGAGTGATTTTGCTGCATCATGTATGATGAAAATGCCCATAAGGGATGGATACGTTCTTATGAATGTGATCCACCCTTGCATGACGAAATGATGGACGAATAAGCTTGAGCATTGTTTTATTTTCTTTCTTATTCACAGTCATTTTGATTCATGTCTTTCAATTTAATTAATCAAGGGTAGTAAGGGAGATGTGAAACAAGTTTTCAATCTTCCTACATGAAAGAACCCAACCATGAATCCTCATGATTCATGAATCATGCGGTCCCTTGATAAAATTTCATTTTGAAATGTAAGGTACGAATATGTATACATTGTTATATATGTACATATATGTATCTGATTTCTTGTCAAAAATTACATTCCTCTCTTAAAATCAGGTTGGAATATGTTTCCAAGCCGGTTTTTAAGGAAATGGGCCATTGTTATTGATTTTCCTAGTGCAAGGCTATGAATAATTTTCATTTCCTTTTTACTTAATTTCAGTAAATCCATACGTAAGATGTATGTATGTTGTTGAAATCAGACCATGTTTCATAGGAATTGGTTAAAGAATGTCAAAGTTTACATATTTAAAATAGCAACTATCTTAGAATCATCCAAAAGAGTTGACGATCTCATTACTATCAAATTTGGAATTTGAATCTATTTGAAAGACTTCTTATTTCTATCTAAGAAACAAACCCTTCATTGGAATCAATGTCTACAATTTTCAGCTATTTAAATCAACACAAGGTCTGATTTTTAGCTATTTTGAGACAAAAGTGGATGTCATCCACGTCTCCCATCCATTTCAAAGATTGAACTTGGCATCATTTATATATTTCATCACTTTGATAATTTTATGTCAAGTCTCAAGCTTATGGACTACATCTCTAATTTACGTGCTTAATCATATAATAAGCACATATAGAGAAAGTCCTACATTATAATCAATCTTCATACATAGATTGTATGACGTGCAATATGAACTTTGATAGATTATGAGAGAGTGAAAAATGTATGTTTCATATGAATGAATTTTGAGAGATTATGAGAGAGTGAAGAATGTATGTTTCATATAGTTTCTATTCCCGTTTCATGCATTCACCTTCACTCAAACTCAATAGCACCACATGCACATTCTCAAGACATTAAGTGATTCAAATTTGAGTTACAAAAAGTGACCAAGTCATATTGCAATGAGAATTTGTAAGCCTCACTTAACTTCAAAAGAAAACACAAACAATGCATTCATAATCTTTTGGCCAAAGTGCATTTGAAAAACAACATGTTTTCTAACAATTTGGAATTTATGTTCTTTCAAAAGAATGAATTCTACAAATCACATGATTTGACAAAAGAAGACTTCAAAATCAATTTTGGTCATAAGATGATCATCATCATCTAGAGTTCACAACAAAGGACTCAATTCCAAATCTTCAAGAATTATGTGTTTCAAATAACACCAAAACAAAGGCTTTTAAACCAACTTGAAAACTCCCCAATATTCAAATTCATTTATTCATAAAATGAATTTCGGTTCTTGAATCCAAAACCTCAATGCATAAGCATATAGGATTTGCATCAATAACTCGTATATGATCCAAATGATCCTTAGTCCTTGGTCTAATTACCCCTGTTAAAGGCGGCAGGAACGGTTGGACCTCGTACCGACGGGCGGATCCCTTTCTCTTGAAAATTTTTTCAAAACCTCAATTTTAAAAGAATTTTGCTGACTCTCATTTCGACCTCCTTGAAAAAAGGGTGGGGTGCGAACAGATGGCACGCCCGGTGGGACCCATCATTGTTTGTCTAAGGACTTGTTTGGATCATATATGAGACATCAATTGCATAAAAAAAAATCGCAAAAATGCATACCGACATCATGTAGTGTACATTGAGGAGATTTCATGAACCTCTTTCATTTCAATTTATCCTACCCCTCCTCAAATTAGGGATTGTATGCAGCCCATGTATGCTCTCAATTTTTCAAATCTATCTCTTAGGAATATATGCAATAGAGCCATCTATTTCGCATCTTCTCATGAATTTTGAAAAACAAATCCTTACCTATATCATATCCTGGTCATCATGTTGTCGGGCTATTTCTAGGACATTAGTCCAAGATATAGCCTTACAACTGGACCACCCAATTGGACTGAGAAGTCCCCCATTAGTACCGAAACGGACAATAGTCCCGGTATATCGATGGGTGAACAAGGAGAATTGGAGTGCCCAAATCTAGAAAACCCTTGGAGGAGTCTATGCCAGTACCATAAACTTGGTATATAGGCATACCATAAATGTTGGATAAATAAAGAACCATTTACCCATTTATTCTCCATAGGTTCCAAGACCAATTTTCAAAACAATGCATATAGGCAAAAGTCCTAGGGATTGCATTATCAATTTTTCATTAATTGCTTGGATGCATATGATGTTTTACTTTGCCTCTAAACCCATGTCCAAACCCAATGTCAAAGCCTTTCTTGAGTCTCTATTGGGTCAATCTATGTCAAAGTCTAATACTTTCTCTTGTCTAGATGGACTCAGAAAGCATTTTCCCATATGACCACATCATATTCGGGTCATGTCAAGGCCGATCCGGGCTTCGCATCATCACAAGTGGAGTCTACCTACCTCAGTGGTATCTTTCATGGTACCCAACTTTTCGGTGTATGTTCCCGGACCACTTAGAGGATTGCGGTCTTGAAGAAGCAGTCAGTCTTGCCATACAACCTATCAATGGCAATCTAATCCATGCAATTGCTGAAAGATGGAACCCAAAAACCAACACTTTCTGGTTTTCATGGGGTGAGATGACAATCACTTTAGATGAATTTTCAAACTTATGGGTTTGCCAGAGCCAAAAGGAGACCCAAGAGGACCAATTGAAGACCAGTTCCTTGTAAACCAAGGTCAAGTCAAAACTCTAGAAGTGATTCAAAAACTCACAGGAAAACGAAGCTGGCCTTTTCTAGAGAAAGATGGACATTAATATTTTCAACTACAAGAACTTGGTGAAACATATTCTCAATTTGTCAACCCTGCGTCACTATCTAGAAGTGTTGCAGACAAGTACAAAAACTCCATGGTGACTTGTACCGCGGGTCTTATCTTCTTCAACAATGAAGAATACATAATGGATTTCCGCATAGCTCGCCTCTTCAGAAAATGGGGGCATGTCAAAGTCCGTCACATTTCCATAGCAATGGCAGCCTTGGCATTCCTTTACAGAGGGTTGAACAAATTTTCAATTGGAGATGCAGACTCGATAGAAGGATGTGTCTTTGCGCTGCAAGCATGGTTCTACAAACATGTGGGGCCACAATCATGCCATTTTCAAAACACTGATAGCTAGTTATCCAGTATGGAGTACTACCGTAGGAAGATGGAGGAAGTGGATGATTCCGTCATCATTTGGGACTTCTTTGATCGGGAAGTCATCAAGTCAATATTCACCTACAACCCAGTCAGAGGAAGTCTTCTATTGGGGCCATTCTTCATAGTCGAATATCATCCAGAGCGTTGCCTTAGGAAATTCTCACTGCGTCAAAGGAAGGCATATCCAATTGAGTCGGAAGGAGCCATCGTGGAGTGTGAACTAGACACTGAAGAGTGGTCCGGGATATACACCTATGCCCAGCAACGTTGAGAATCATTTGTTCACTTGTATCTTGTCTTTGGTCCAGGAATGGGTCCCGAATATGTAAAATGGTGGGATGAAGTCCTCTCATCTATCCTTCTGTCCTAGATTGTCATGTCTAGTTCATTGTCATTAAGCCAAAATTTATCAAGTTTTGTCAAGTTATGTTGAACTTTGTCAAGTTTTGTCATCATATTTCTTTCAATATGCAATCAAAATTTGTCATCTCTCATCAATTAACATCCTAACATTTTCAATTTTTCTTCTTGCAAGGTGAACATCTGTTTTATGGTCGAAACCAGAAGCCAACAAAGAAGAAGGATTGAAATGGAGCTAGAGCAAACTTTTATGGGAGACAAGGGAGAAGAATCCTCCTCAGAAACACCTCCCAAGCTGGAAATAAATGACCCAGAATTTGAGGAATACAGAAGATTCTGGAAATATATGATTATGTTCAATGAAGAACAAGCCCAGGCAGAAAAAGCAAAAAAGAAGGGAAAGAAAACAAGGAAATACTCATCAAGCAGTTCAGACTCTTCTGAAGACGCTACAACAGAATCTAGTAGTGGGGAAGAACCAAAAACTCCTAAGAAAAAGAAGAAGGGAGAATCCTAGAAAACAAAAATTCAGGAAGTTGAAAAGAAGTTGAACGTAGTTCAACTCAAAGGCAAGAATAAAAGGAATTTTACGTGCGAAGATTTCTATGAAAGCTTCAAAAACGACAAGCACATAAAAAACTTGCCCAAGAAATTTATCAAATTTGATGGTCATGGAGACCCAAAGGCACATTTGGCTATGTTCTTTGCTGAATGCTACAAATTCCGCCACAATCACAGGGACCTCTTTCGATGTTTCCCCAAAAGCCTAGAAGGAATTGCAACACAATGGTATCGGGAACACATCAACCCAGTGGAATTGAAGAATTTTGACAAGTTAATCAACATTTTCATTGAAAGGTTCATTCAAAACGTCAAAACTGCACCAACGATCACCACACTATGCTATCTGAAGCAGAGGCTAAGTGAAAAGGTGAGAGATTTTATTCAAAGATGGAGGTCTTCTTGCAACAAGATGAGGGACCCAATCTCTCAATCCCATGCATTGGGACTCATCGTAAACAATTTGACACAACCATTAAGGAGCCTCATTTCCAATGCTCCAATAAAGTCTTTCATCGATCTCACCGAGAGGGCAGAATGCATTGAAGCATGAATTGAAAATGGAGCTTTTGATGCTGTCATCCCGGTAAAGGTTAGGGAAGATACAAAGAAGAATAGCAAGAGTCAAAATGCTCCAGCCAACATTGTAGCCAACGCCGCCACCTTCAAGAAAGAGAAGCCAGAATATCCCAAGAATAAAGGGCTAATGGACAGAGCTAATGGTAGTAGCAGTGGCACTAAAAATAAACATCCTGGATGGGGATACAATAGGAAATTCACCCCATTACAATAGAGTTATGAAGAGGTCATGCACATGTTGATCGAAAGAGGTACTCTGTTTCTCCCAAAAGTCTCCAACCCCCCCCGATGATGGGGAAAAACAAAGAGCAATTTTGTAAATTTCATCGTGCTCCAAGACACGACACAGAAGACTGCCTTGTACTTAAAAATATTGTACAAGATGCAGTAGATAAAGAAATCATCAAAGAGGTCAGTGAATAACCAGACATTCTCAACCCTTTTCCTAAACATGAGAAAGGAATAGTCTCGATGGTCAGATTTTCAACAGGTCGTCAAATTATGGTGACAAACAAAAGGGATACGGCGTCCCTGGATTTCTTTGGATTACATTTCAAACATGATAAAGGATCCATCAATGCACAAACCGGACTGGTTAAACAAGACCATCTGACGGAGATTGATCAGAAATCACAAGTGTGTGACCCTGAACTATTGAAATCCATTTTCAAGGAATTAGACCCCTTACCCGAAGTCAAGAAGGGAGGATTTAGCCCTAATCAAGGAAATGGATGGGCATTTGAATTATGTGAAAATGGTCTGATCATGTTCTCTGATAAAGATCTACCAATTGGAGGTGCATTGCATAATGATGTCTTGCACATAGTGGTAGAAACAAGGGGAACCAGAGTTTCTCATGTTTTAATTGATGGTGAAGCAAGCCTGAACATCTGTCCACAACAAACAGCTCGTGAGTTAGGCATAAGATAGGCTGACTATACACCATCCTCGATTTTCATCCATGGATATGATGGAACAGGACAACCATGCCTAGGATGTATATGTCTGGATTTGAATATTTCATGTGGTGGATATAGAACCCTCCTTCAACTTGTTGCTTGGCAGGCCATGGATCCATGCTACCAATGCAGTTCCCTCCACTCTACATCAGTGTGTCAAATGGACTCACAACAGGAATACTATAACCATCTATGCAGAGGATAGGGAGAGTCGGCTTGTGCACCCAATGATTCTGGTACCAACATATACAATTGAGGTACCTAGTATTCGAATATGCAAAGAGGAAGAAATATCTCAAAGTCTTAGCAGATTGACCATTCAGAAACCAAAGAAACAGGTATGGGTGAAAAAGGGTACCAAACCTGAAACAAGTTACAAAAGTCATCCGTTATTCAAGAAATTCTGCCAGAATGAGAAAGGATTGGATTTACTCATACGCCATGGCTACCAGCCATTTACTGGCATTGGCAAACATGAAAATGGAATCTTGGAACCAGTTACCTTGACAGGACAACGAGGCACTCAAGCCTTGGGGTGCCAAAGCTATGAAAAAGTGGATGTTGAGGAAGAATTCAAGCCAGTACCTTTCGTCAAGAGCAATACCATAGGCGGATGTTCACCATCAATTTGAATCAACAAATCCGCCATCATTTTGTCATCATTTTGTCATTTTGTCGTCATTGTACTCAAATAGACCAAGTGTCTTCATTTTATAATACCTTCAAAGATGCAATGGCATATGCAATTTACTTCCATGTACAATGTCTCAAATCTCATTTAACTTCTTTATAATCTTTAGGATGACATCTGAGGATCAAACATCAAGAGCTTTTAAGGAGATAAATACAGAACTCGCTGAGGCAGAATGTCCAGAGTTCATCCAAATGAGAAAGCAAGATCAACCGTCACCTTTGATTAATGATCCGATTGAGGAAATTAATATTGGCACGGAAGAGAACCCAAAGATTTTGCAAATCGGAACAAGTCTTTCAGCAGGTAAAAGAAAAGAGTTGATAGACTTCCTCAAAGAGCATCAAGAAGCCTTTGCATGGACTTATGAGGACATGTCAGGACTCGATACAAAATTAGTCGAGCATCGACTACCATTGAAACCAGAGTGCAAGCCAATCAAACAAAAGTTGAGAAAACTAGACCCTCGTCTTGAGGGGCAAGTTAAGGAAAGCCTAGAAGACCTACTAAAAGCAGGGTTCATCCGAGTAATCGACTATCCTGAATGGTTAGCAAACATTGTGGTAGTCCCAAAGAAAAATGGCAAAATTTGGCTCTGCATCGATTTCAGAGATTTGAATAAGGCTACACCAAAGGATGACTACCCACTTCCAAACATCGACTTGTTGGTCGACAGTACCGCAGGTCACGCTATGTTCTCCTTTATGGATGGATATTCTGACTATAACTAAATTAAGCTGGCTGCTCAAGATCAAGCCAAAACATCATTTACAACCCCATGGGGTACCTTCTGCTATACAGTAATGCCGTTTGGTTTGAAGAACGCTGGGGCAACATATCAAAGAGTCATGGCAGCTATTTTTCATGATAAAATGCATCAGATCATGGATGCATAAGTAGATGATCTACTAATTAAGTCAAAAACAAGGGAAAATCACATCAATATTCTTTCTCAAGTTTTTGATAGTTACAGTACAAACTTAGATTGAATCCACAAAAATGTGTATTTGGTGTGGAATCCGATAAGCTTTTGGGATTTATGGTCAGCACGAAAGGAATCGAGATGGATCCTTCCAAAGCAAAGGCAATCATCGAAATATCACCACCAACAAATCTTAACGAGCTACGCAGCTTGCAAGGCAAAATTCAATCAATTAGAAGGTTTATATCTAATCTTGCCATGAGATGTGAACCCTTCAACCATTTACTGCGGAAAGGAGTCAAGTTTGAATGGGG
Source organism: Nymphaea colorata (assembly GCF_008831285.2). NCBI lineage: Eukaryota > Viridiplantae > Streptophyta > Magnoliopsida > Nymphaeales > Nymphaeaceae > Nymphaea > Nymphaea colorata. Next base: position 3,770,861 of record NC_045147.1, on the reverse strand, counting down.
ACATGAATGTCAAGTCTCATTTGAAAAGATCAAGCGGTATCTTCTTTGTCCACCAATTTTAAAACCACCAATTCTGGGGAAACCTCTACTTCTTTACGTCACAATCAACAATTCAGCTTGTGGCGGATTTTTGGCTCAATATGAAGAAGGATGTCGAATAGAACATGCCATTTATTACATCAGTAAGACATTTGTGCAGTATGAAAAGAACTACTCGCACATGAAAAAAACTTGCTTGGCCTTGGTATGGATGTGTCAAAAATTAAGACATTACCTATTGGCATGCGAAGTTAAAATTTTATCCAAACTTAATCCACTCAAATATATCCTTGAACAGCCATTTCTGAATGGAAGGATAGCAAAGTGGCAGGTTTTGCTAATGCAATATGATTTAGAATATGTGTCACAAAAATCAATCAAGGGGCAAGCCATTGCAGACCAGTTGGCAGATTTTCCTCTATATGAAGAAATTAGAACAAATGATGATTTTCCAGATGAGCAAATCCTAACGACTGAACTAGAGCCGATTTGGGAGATGTACTTTGATTGATCTAAGAGCACAGCTGGGGCAGGCATTGGGATACTTTTCATTACACCAGAAAGGGAAATGATTCCTTACTCTCTCAAATTGAATTTTTCCTGCACGTATAATATGGTAGAGTACGAGGCCCTAACCCAAGGACTCAAAATGTTGCTCAAATTTAAAGTGTAGAGAGTTCGCATTTTTGGAGATTCTCTCTTAGCTGTCAGTCAGGTCAATGAAGATTGGCAAGTCAAAGATCAGAAATTGATCTCATATCAAGAGTTAGCAGCTTCCCCCTTAAGACAGTTCGAGGAATATCAACTCTTACATGTCAAAAGAGAATTTAACCCAATAGCAAACGGTTTAGCCAGTTTAGGCTCTACCATTGCCTTCAAACCTGGAGAATCTATCAGATCTTTTGAAGTTGGAAGACTCGAACAACCATCTTTTGTCATACCAGAACAGGTGTTGCAAGCAGAAAGTAGAGAAACACTATGGTATCAGAACATCAAGGATTTTCTCCAAACTGGAACACTTCCACCAGAAATGTCTCGAAAAGAGCAAAGAGTTTTGAGACACATGTCTTCAAGATATTTCATTTTAGCCAACATCCTATACAGAAGAGGATTCAGCACAGAATATGCTAGATGTATCGATGCAAATGAGGCACTAGAAGTCATTCAAGAAGCCCATGAAGGAATTTGTGGGGGACATGTAGGGTATCAGACCTTCGTCAAGCAGATAGTCAGAGCAGGGTACTATTGGCCCACAATGCAAAGAGACTGTCACCAATTTGTCAAGAAATGTATCAAATGACAATTGCATGCACCCTCAATTCATGCTCCAGCAGCGTACCTTCATTCGGTCAGCTCACCATGTCCATTCTCTATGTGGGCCTTCGACGTGGTCGGACCAATCAATCCGCCTGCCTCAAATGGACATAGGTGTTTTTTTGCAGCTACAGATTATTTCACCAAATGGGTCGAAGCAATCACCTTAAAAACAGTCGAATGACGACATGTAGTGTCCTTCATCCACAAAAATCTTTTGTGTAGATTTGGCATCCCACAGGATATTGTTTCTGACAACGGTACTCATTTTAAAAATGAGAAAGTGCGCAATCTTTGTCACAAACACAAAATACAACATCACTTCTCTGCCTCATATTACCCTCAAGGTAATGGTCAGGCAGATGCAACCAACAAGATCTTGATTCATGTCTTAGAAAGGACTGTTGAAACAGGCCGAGATTGGCACGAGAAAATGCACAATGCACTTTGGGCGTATCAAACCACAATTCGAACACCTACCAATGCTACACCAGCAGAGTTAGTATATGGAACGGAAATTTTCCTTCCATTACATGTCCAAAAACCAGCAATGAAATTTTCTGCTCTCATTGAACTCCCAATTAACAAGTATAAAAAAAAGAGACTTGCTCAATTAAACCTCTTAGATAAGAAAAGACTACAAGCGGCAAAGCATGCCGAAGTCTATCGTAAGAGAGTCGCTCGACATTATGCCAAATCAGTCATTGAAAGAAAAATTTCAGGTAAATGATCTTGTTTTAAGATCCATAGTTCCACTCAGGAGTAGACCTAAGGAAAAATGGGCACCGAACTGGGAAGGACCTTATGTCGTTAAGGAGGTTCTACGTCACAATTCTTATCGGCTGATTGACGCCGATGGAATCGAAATCCCTGATCCGATTAATGCTTTGCATCTCAAGAAATTTTATACTTGAATTTGCAAATCAATGATTGCGAAACAATTGTGCTTTAAACACATTTTTGCCAATTTTCAAACCAACTAAGGGGCATAGTATCCCTTAGTTTCAAAAAAAAAAGGCATCAAAATTTTCAAACTCAGCCCATGTCTTGAGGACAACGGCAAAGGCATTGGCTTGAAATATGCAAGAAATTTCAATGAAATTGAGGGATTAATGTAGAAAAATTAATGTTGGTCTCGACAATTGGCACTTGTAAGGGTCTAGCATGAGATGCCACAAGAAAAAGTCATTGTGAGCTAAAAGACCTTGGCAAGATGCAAGAAAAAGCTATCAAGCAAAATGAATTGAACGATGAGCTCGGGGTGAGTGTAGTTGTTCCTCTGGTTCAAAGCTCTGCAGGCACGGGTGGGCATACGACCTATGCTTACCCCATGAAGCTAAAAAGCAATCCATGAACATTTTGCTTATATTAAGTCTCCTAAAGCCTTTTGAATTCGAGCAAGTAAGTCCGAGGAGTGTTTACACTTGGTACCCTAAGGCCAACTGGTCTAGGAATTACCGGCCCAAAGCTTGTTACAAGGGTTCAGAAGAAAGCCCGATAGACTTGATATTACACAAAGTAAACTACACAAAACCATCAAAGCGGTGGAACTCCGTAGTAGCTTTTGGGGTGGTGAGGAATTTCTCCCAAGAGTGAAAGGTGGCTCAAAAAGAAAATCAAAATTCAAAAGCAAAAGTGAGTATGTGAAAAACTAAGTAAAAGGGGAGAAAAAACACTTGCCAATGGTCTAGAAGGCATCAAGAGCTAAGTTCTCCAAGCATCAAATGCAAAAACTTTCACAATTGCAAAATTTTTCAACCAACATTAATTCCTCTACAGAGTCTCCAATGAGATGGAGAAAAATCTTCTTATTTCAGGTCTATGCTTAGCATTTCCCCTCGAGCGAGGATGGTTCAACATCATTTGAAAAATGGATTTTCCAAACGATTTGCAAAAATTTGGTGCGTGAATCTTTGCTATTAAGCAAATTATTCAACTTGCTTAACAACAAGGAGGGGCATCTGTTAACACCCCAAATTTTTCCACATCAAAATTGAAGCAATATGAAAATTTCACAAAAGAATTGTGAAAATTTGTAATTTCAAAGCCAATTTCGAATCTAAAGAACAATTAGATTCAAAATCATGAATTTAACTCGGGACACGAATCCCCATGCAGGATTACGAGTCCAAATCCAATTACAAAATTTAAATTTTGACTTAGATCCAAGAATTGAGTCTAGAATGCTTCACGGGACCCACGTGTGGGCCCCACCTAGCCTGTGTGGTCAAGAGCCTCCCAGGGGCCACGCCCCCCTCCATTAAAAAAAATAAATAAAATAAATATTTTCTCTCAAATTAATTGAAGAAAAGTCATTTTCAATGAGAAATGAATGAAAAACCTAGGAAAAGTGAGACATTTATGTCTCTCTCTCTTCTTTAACCAGGTCCTCTTTAAAGAGGAGTCAATTTTCAAGGAGCAATAACTAAACTGGTCAAACTCACCTAACCTACTTAATCCAAGTGGGTTTGACCCGGGTGCACCCAAAAGTGGTGCCAATTCCAGCTAGGTTCGGTCAGCACTGACTCAACGCAGTCAAAACGTAAGTCTGTCTCATGATCCAATTAATGGACGAAAATAGACTTTGACCGAACCAAACTCACTTTGACTAAACTCAGTCAAAGTACAATTTAGCTCAATTAAGAGTTTTCTTGACCCAAATTTATCAAAAAACAAAGTCAAACTACTCGCAAATGAGCTTTGACTTTGGTCAATTGGTCGAAATTGATCAATTTGGACAATTTTACCCTTCTGCGGTCAAATCGAGATTAAAAAGCCTAAATTGGTTTATGAAAGGCAAATAAACATTTGGATTTGTCAAATACATGAATCAAATACCAAATTTAAATTGAATATTTCAAACGAAAGTTTGATCCAGTTGAAATCCAGTTTCAATAAAGTTTTGGATGAAAATACCCTTTTCGAACCAAATTTGATAAAATTTTCGAATTTTATTAAAATTTCAATTGAATTATCATAATTCAATGACATTTGGAGCTTAGTAACTAGGTTTTAACCTTACAAGCTCGATTTCAAACAAAAAATAAATAAATAGTACAAAATAAGGGCGAAACCCTGTGCAATGGCATTTTCGTCCAAAATTTTGGTCAAGTTGGTCACCTAGGTCTGAACCCATGTTGACCAAACCTAGCCTAGCCCACCTAGCTCATGGAAATGGGCTGAAAAATGGTCAATTAGAGCCTTTAAAGCCTATTTAACTCATTTTACAAGTCCTCAAGGTCTTAAGCAAGTTCTCAAGGTGAGTTAAGAAGGTGGTTGAACCCACCTCCTCCTCTATATAAACCTTCCCTTGGCCACCAAGGAGGGGGACGAATTTTTAGAGTATTCCATCAAGTGTTGCAGCCAAGGAGCTTGGAGAGAGAAGCCAAGGAGGAGCAAGAAGATTCATCCAAGCTTTCTTCTCCCCTTTCTTTCATTTTCTTCTTCATCCTCTCTATCGAGTTTGCTGCTTAAGTGAACCCTTACTTAGGATTTTTGTGGAGAGAAGCTCTCTCATTCTCCATTCCAAATTCCAGCAAGCAAGCTATTTCTTATTCTAGCTTTGCTAAGCTTGAATCCACGGTTGGGTTCTTGTTTAGGATTGCTCAATTTAGAAAACAAGTGAAGACGAAGGACAAGCATCAAGACTGACCGCAAGGTATGTGATTTTAACTCACTTCTCTTCTACTTTAGCTTATTGTTGATTTATTTTAATTCCAGCAATTCGTGGGAGGGTTTATTTTCATTTCCTTATGGCTGGAAATGATGTCCAGCTAAGAAAAACCTATGCTTCAATGTACATGTTAATGCATAATGCATGCATATGTCGGTTTTTCTTAAATATGAACCCACATATCAAATTTTGAAATGGGCCCCAAGGCCACGTCCCTTTCAAAGGAATCAACTTAATACCATTTTGAACTCCCTACCATGAGAGAATCCCATGGTGAGAGAGTGATTTTGCTGCATCATGTATGATGAAAATGCCTATAAGGGATGGATACGTTCTTATGAATGTGATCCACCCTTGCATGGCGAAATGATGGACGAATAAGCTTGAGCATTGTTTTATTTTCTTTCTTATTCTTATTCACAGTCATTTTGATTCATGTCTTTCAATTTAATTAATCAAGGGTAGTAGGGGAGATGTGAAACAAGTTTTCAATCTTCCTACATGAAAGAATCCAACCATGAATCCTCATGATTCATGAATCATGCGATCCCTTGATAAAATTTCATTTTGAAAAGTAAGGTACGTATATGTATACATTGTTATATATGTACATATATGTATCTGATTTCTTGTCAAAAATTACATTCCTCTTTTAAAATCAGGTTGGAACATGTTTCCAAACCGGTTTTTAAGGAAATGAGCCATTTTTATTGATTTTCCTAGTGCAAGGCTATGAATCATTTTCATTTCATTTTTACTTAATTTCAGCAAATCCATACGTAAGATGTATGTATGTTGTTGAAATCAGACCATGTTTCATAAGAATTGGTTTAAGAATGTCAAAGTTTACGTATTTGAAATACCAACTATCCTAGAATCATCCAAAAGAGTTAACGATCTCATTACTATCAAATCTAGAATTTGAATCTATTTGAAAGACTCCTTATTTCTATCTAAGAAACAAGCCCTTCATTGGAATCAAGGTCTACAATTTTCAGCTATTTAAATCAACACAAGGTCTGATTTTTAGCTATTTTGAGAGAAAAGTGGATGTCATCCACGTCTCCCATCCATTTCAAAGATTAAACTTGACATCATTTATATATTTCATCATTTTGATAATTTTATGTCAAGTCTCAAGCTTATGGACTACATCTCTAATTTATGTGCTTAATCATATAATAAGCACATATAGAGAAAGTCCTACATTATAATCAATCTTCATACATAGATTGTATGACGTGCAATATGAACTTTGAGAGTTTATGAGAGAGTGAAGAATGTATGTTTCATATGAATGAATCTTGAGAGATTATGAGAGAGTGAAGAATGTATGTTTCATATAGTTTTCCTTCCCGTTTCATGCATTCACCTTCACTCAAACTCAATAGCACCACATGCACATTCTCAAGACATTAAGTGATTCAAATTTGAGTTACAAAAAGTGACCAAGTCATATTGCAATGAGAATTTGTAAACCTCACTTAACTTCAAAAGAAAACACAAGCAATGCATTCATAATCTTTTGGCCAAAGTACATTTGAAAAACAACATGTTTTCTAACAATTTGGAACCTATGTTCTTTCAAAAGAATGAATCCTACAAATCACATGATTTGACAAAAGAAGGCTTCAAAATCAATTTTGATCATAAGATGATCATCATCATCTAGAGTTCACAACAAAGAACTCAATTCCAAATCTTCAAAATCTTCAAGAATTATGTGTTTCAAATAACACCAAAACAAAGGTTTTTAAACCAACATGAAAAACCCCCAATATTCAAATTCATTTATTTAAAAATGAATTTCGGTTCTTGAATTCAAAACCTCAATGCATAAGCATATAGGATTTGCATCAATAACTCGTATATGATCCAAATGATCCTTAGTCCTTAAAGTATGTGTCTTCACCGTGCTTTAGGTCTTTCTTCAACTGAATGGTGGATATCATCGTTACCTTGCCCTTATCCTTTTTCATCGCTACTACATGGACCATGCAAGGGGACTTCTCATCCATAATACTGATACTGCGCAAGTGCGGCATCAGGACCATCTTTGTTGTACTAAGGAGCTCCATGCCTAGAATCATCCGGAAATCATCCATCGGGACCACCGAGAAGTTGGCTCTTCTCGATCAACTCTCAATCTTCACAACCGCATCTCGGACTACTCCATGGATGAGTTTTGCCTCTGAGTTCACCGCCTTCATGCGTAACTCTCCCTTCTCAAGGGTGAAGCCCAGTCTCCTCACCTCCTCATCTGAGACGAAGTTGTGTGTGGCACCCGTGTATACCATAACCATTGTAGACTTTCCATTTACCAGAATCTCTAGGTACATGAGGTCATTGGAAGGTGTCACTGTCACCTTCGCTTTCTCCTCCCTTTTTAAAGTGTTCAGAAGTTGAAGTGCACCCATCTTTGGTCCTTCCCCTTCTTCACCTTGTGTCGCATTAGCAGATTGCCTTGAAGAGCTTGCTTAGTTGTCTTTGTTTAGACGTTTCGGACATTGCTTGGTAAGTGGTTACCTTCACAAAACCAACATTTCAGCATTCTATTTTGAGAGTTGTCATTTTTACGAAAGAAAGTTCTCTTCTCAACTTGACGCTGAGTCGATGATTCATCTTTACGTTCCTGTCAACCTTCTTTCTTTCCCCCATGGTCAGGCTTCTTCAAAGGCTTGAAGGTGTTAGTGTAGCTCTTGCGCTGGGTATCGGCCAGACGTTCTACTACCACATAAGCATCCTCCAAGGTCTCTGAATTATACCTTTCCACTTCGGATTGTGCCTACAGCTGAAGTCCCAAAATAAACCAGTTTAATTTATCTTGTTGTTGCATATCTGGTACATCTAACATGAGCTTATGATAGGTCCTCACATAGTCCCGCAAGGATCCTGTATGTTTTAATTCACCAACCATTCGATAGGCATGGTGTGTCGCATTCGAGGGCAAGAAGTAAGTCTTCAACTCTGGCTGAAAATCACCGAAAGTGTCTATTGTGTAGATCTTCTTTTGAATGTCGAGTTGCTTGTGTCTCCATCACGCCATAGCATTGCCCTCAAGCAACATAGCTGCTGTTTTGACCTGAAGGTCGTCCCCCACTAGACCTTGAAGGTCGAGATATATTCCAATTGGAATAAAAAGTTGTCGATCACTCGACTATCTCGATTTCTGTTGTATTTTGCTGGCCTCTGAACGTCGATCCTTGTTGGTCGATCGTCACCTCCACCTATAAAGACTTGTCGCTATAGTGTGCGGTTATTCACCCGAAGTTCCTTAACTTCAGCTTCTAATGCGGTCACTGTGTCAGTAAGTGACCGATTCATGACCATAAGATCAGTCATTTGTTCCTGCATGGTCTTGATCTCATCCTTCATTTCACCGAAGGACTTGGCTGCATTGTCCAACGCCTCTTTATGAGTAGCTATGTTGGCAACCAGCTTGTTCACCACCTCGGCCAGGTCTTCCTAACCATAGGATGTGCCCATCTCGTCAAATAGGGAAACTCCCTTGCCATTGGTGCTTCGCAAATTATCTTCGATCAACGATCACCGGCGTGTTGTTCTACACCGACTATCCAACCGCTTCCCCAGATTGAGTTGAACCTGGGGCTCTGATTCCAGTTGTCACGGGCTAACGCCTTCAGCCCGTGCGGCACGGTAAGAACCAAGTTGTCGTCAGCCTTCAAACCACCGAAAGGGGCGCAAAGTTCATTTTAGGAAAACAAGTGCATAAAGAAAGCTTTGTAAATAAAGAAATCTTGTAATGTGTTCAACTTGAAAAACTTATACATAACGAAAGAGGTGAGAAAGGAGAATGATCTCAACTTGCTTACATAGGATGGCTGAAGCCGCTTACAGGATTCCCATGCCGACCACCCAAAACAAAGAATCCCAAGACATGACACTTAGACTGGAGGGAGGGTACTCCCTTACAAGTAAACAAGCATAAGCAAAAGACTCAACATAAGCAATGGAAGTATAGACTCTTAGACACAGGGGATCACAGGGAGTGCTTTATTTTTTTTTCGGGCAAGGTATCAAGGGCTTGCATTCCAGGCATTGGGGCGGTATTAAAATATGGCACTTTTTTTGTTCTTTGGGACAATCGAACCCTTTGTTCTAAGCAATCATTTGTCCAGTTTTTGGTAAGTAGCACATGTTTTCAAGGACAAAATGTCTTTGGAACAATGTGCTTTGTAAGTAGCACATGTTTTCAAGGACAGAATGTCTTTGGAACAATGTGTAACCAAACACCCTCTTAGGGGAAGTTTGATTGAACATTGCATTCCCTCAATTAGCGGGTCCAGCATGCCGATGCAGACAAGGGAATGCGGCAAACGTGTCCCTTTTGCATGTAGAATGCATTCTATGCAAATTGTGAACCTGGATAAGAGAAGTGTACTGAATTTTAGCACATATTTGATCCTCATCATTTCAGATTTTCTTTTTTGAGGTTTTAGAAAACCGGGAAGTTTAATTTTCTTGGTGTTTGCATAGAAATTTTAACAAAAAACTAGATTTTGTCTAAGAACATGAGTAAAAAGTAACGTTGGCAGGTCCTTTAAAAGTCAAAGTCTTGAAAACCTTATAATATACTACATGAGTTGAGGGCTGCATGCTTTGGCTTGGAGGAAGTGTAGTCCTATGAAATCCTTTATTGGGGGGTGGATTGTATTGTAACAGCAAAAATGTAGAGATTTCGGTCTCGTGTGTGCATGTTATGGTGGTTAGTACAATTGGTGTAAACTTTGAATTTTTAGCATTCCTTTGATGGATTAAGGATTCACTCTCTATCAACATTCTACAAACAATTTTGTGGTCTATAACGCTGTTATAGAGGACATGATCTTCTTTGATGTCGGTATGGATAAGATAACCCAACTAAAGGCCATCAATCTGCTGAAAAAGTACATAGGAATTTGATGATGATGACATGATAGTATCTTTTAATGACATCAGTTTTTGGAAGAGGAGAATCGTGGTAGTACGTGGCCCAAGGAACTGTTGAAGAGCTAGTATTGGAGGAGTGGATCGGAAGGAGAAAAGGTTCTCTATGGGGGAGCAATGGCAGCGGAATCAGTTGTCTTAAGAGGTTTGTTGGAGGTGTAAGTACTCCTGAAAGTGAGGGTGGAGGAAGAGGAGTTCTTGGCCGGGCCTCTTTGGCAGACGAAGAAGATATCGTCGTGGCAGTCGAAGCAGAAGTGGCTGCCAAGTAAGGCTGAAAGTGAGCTGAGTCTAACTCAAGCTCCGGCTCAACTCCTGCTTCGTCCGGCTCGAGTTCGAGTCGAGATTGGCAACTTCTGCTCAAGGTTGACTCAATAAACCAAGTCAAAGCTTGAGCTCGTTTGGTTTAAGCTTGAGAGACTGAGAGACTCACGCTGGCAGATGGCTGTGGGGCAAAACTTTGAAAAATTGTCCTAATTTTCCTAAACTTCTTAACTCAGTAAATCTGTTATATGGTCAAGCTGAGTCAAGTTCCTGCAACTCGAATTTGACTTCTTTAACAGATCCAGTTTAAGTTGAGCCCAATTTTGAGTCGAGCTTATATGGGCGAGTTCAACTCGAGCCAATTTGACTTGGCTCATGCTGAACTTTACTGCCAAGGGGAGAGCATTATTCATGGTAGTGTTCACGTTGTATTTGCACGTCTCAAACTTCGCAATTGCATGGTGCCTGTGAGCTTAATGTTTGCTATGTCGTGAGCTTCTAACGGCTCCTCTTAACTACCTACAATATGCTCGTTTTGTGATACCATTCCCCTACAATTTTACTTCTTAATTGTCCTACTAACCACTCTAGGGAATTTATTATTTTCGATGCCTATTTACTAAATTTCAGGCTTGGACATCAATTCCATTGGCACTCTCTTGGCTTGTCTATGCAGTCCTCTTTGTTCACTGCAGTTTCTGGTGGAAGTAGAAGACCACATTTGAAATTATATAAATAAGGAACAATGTGTTATTGAAACTAATATTCGTAGTCTCATGCGAACAATCAAGAGGTTGTTAACACCCCAAATTTTTCCACCCTAGTTGATTGAAGCAATATCAAAATTTTACAAAAAGAATTGTGAAAAATTACAATTTGAAAGCCAATTTCGAATCTAAAGAACAATGTAGATTCAAATCATAAATTTGACTTGTGACACGAATTCTAAAGTAGGATTACAAGTCCAAACTGGATCCAAATTAGGATTTGAAATCCAAATCCAATTACAAATGTCATTTGAAATCTATATCTGATTGCAAAATTCAAATTTTGATTTAAATCCGAGAATTGGATCTAATTCGGTCTAGAATGCTATGTGGGACCCACATGTGGGACCCACCTAGCTCTGTTAAAAGTATATTTTCAATTAATTTTTACTCGTTGTGATCCCGTCCAGACTCCGAATTCAATTCCACACAAAGCCATGCGTGCATGGAGAAGTGTTGATTGATTCTTGATAAGGATTTAGATTGACATTGAGTGTAGAGGACGAACATCATGAAAATATGAAGAGAAAAACACACACTTTTTAATCATTATTCTAATGTTAGAAAAATGTTTGTTTCAGCCACATACAAATGCCGATTTTGATTTCGTTTGCACCAGAGTGCTCAACAAATAATTTCATGCATTTCAATTGCTTAGTGTGAATTGACATTAAGCATGGAGTGAGAAAATCATGATGCATTTTTGAGATATAGTGCATTAAGCTTACATGTGGATCCTAAATCTGGGTTTGATGTTGAGACCCAAATCCAAGTGTAGATCTGAGGAAAATTCTTGAAGATGGACCTACATATGATATTAAAATTTGGATTAGGATTTGATATCTATGATATGAAATGAGAGTTACCGATCTGGATCAATAAAGATAAATCATATTTAAAACTTGGATATGAAATCCAGACATAATAATAAGACTTGGATATATGATCTAGATCAAAAATATGAAATGGAGTTCTGAAAATAGCATATACCTGGTCGTAGCTCAAGCTGGGCTAGATGGGTTCAAGTTGCATGACATGGACTGGACCTAGGTTAGCATCAATTTTTGAAAACTAGGTTCAGACCTAGGCCGAGTGTAGGCTCAGCCTAGTGCTATCTTTGAAAAATTCAGTTTTAATGGAAAATTGAAGTAAGCTGAGCTAACTTAGGTTCATGTTGTTCGTAAGTTAGGTTTTACAAAAAATATGTGGATGGTAAAACATGACCAAAATACGCTTATGTGATTTTAAGCTGAAATGAGTTGAAATAAGGGGATTGGCTTGATCTGAGGTTCTAGGAATTAATGAAAATTATAGACCAAGGTATATGTGACATATATCCTATATGATTAAAAAAAAAATAGTTATTTTCTCAATCTGACTCGAGGGTAGAATCATAAACCTAATTTTATACTCCCTTACTAGAAAAATAGCCTATCCCAAGAATCGTCATCATTTTCAGAAACCAAGCTAGCCAACATGACCAATTTTAGCTCTGATACCACTTACCATGGATTTAGTTTTGCAACTCATAACGTATGAAGAGTTGTACCAAGCCCTCGGCCTGCCTTCGAAGGTAGAGGAAGTTTATATTTGGTTTAGACAAGGAGTGCATTCCTTGCACTTCCCTAGCCATCATTTGGACCCTTCGTTCTTCAATCGTGGTAGGCAAATGGCTATCGAACTCTATTATATAGGAATTGCTTTGAACATCCCTGCAAGTAGTCAAAAGAATTGTGAATAATAGTCTTTTATGGGGAAGTCTTCATTAATCAAAGCCAGTTGTTACATATCTTATATGCAACATAGTCAACTATCACTTTACTGGACGCTGAGCATTTACTTTGTTTGGTACTATATCATCATGCACAGTTTTGAAACAAAACTATACATTGATTGACATTATTAGCCGAGCAATCAACATTATTGTCTCTATGCCATGTCAATGCTCATGTTAAGTGCAAACCTTTTTGCATTAAGTTAACTCTGATTGTTCTCATTTGCTTTCCCAGCAATGCCTAGCTTTGTCGAATGAATGTCCCATACTCTTTGCTTAACGAAACCAAACAAGGATAGTCGGCAACAATCTTAGCAAGTAAGAAAAGTGAGACTGTGAAAAGCTTAGAGCTGACAATCCTGAAGCCCTTTAACTTAGCGACTCTCGGTTTTGTTAAAGCCTTTTCTGAAGCAAGATGGCCTACGGGCATATCTAAACCTTTTCATCTCTTTAGAAAGTAGACACGAGTTGATTGCTCGGCTTTTTCTTTGACTCCAGGGTGCAGGGATTTGATAGACTTAGCGGCTTGAAGCTTGTTAGTCGCTGGCTTGACTAGCCACTCGAAAACCTTGGGGCAATCGGTAATGGGAGGGTAATTCCTTGTGACAGATACTAAATTGAATAGAAAAAACATGGAAGAAAAGCATGCCAGATTTATCTTGGCAGTACAGCAGGGGTCTGGTGCAAGCAAGCCGAACTGGGGAGACTGCAGAAATGGCCCCTCTGATGCTAAAGAGGGGGCTCTGGTCCAGCTTCATTGGTCATAGTCTAGTCTTTAGACAGCTTTTACCAACACGAGCAGCGCTTGTTGTGAGGGGTTGATTTTGTGACTCGCACGCAGGAGAGGACGACTAGTTTCACCGCTCTCCAATTTAGGCAAAGAGCCGTGAGGAGGGCGTGACTTCGGGGGGATATTAGGGGTGAGGGGGAGAATACTACAGAGAAGGGGAGAGAGAGAAACCCAGGTGTGGAGATCCCCAAATATCCCCCCTTTCAACCCCATCGATCGCTACCAACAACCTCTCTCTCTCTCTCTAAACCAATAGTGCTAACCAACCTTGGCCGCGAGGGACGTGGTGCGTCTCTCTTCTCTTTTATTTTCTCTGCTGGGCTTCTGCTGCCGTGGCTGCTGTACCTCATCCGTCTGTACCTGGTTCGAAGTTTTTTCTTTGAATTCGTCTTTTCCTGGTCTTGGGTAGAGGATGATCTTGTAGGTGGTTTGGTAAGGGTGGGGGAGTTGAGATTCGATGGAGAGTTCGGGTGGGAACGATGTGGAGCTTTTGTCAAAGACGCTGCAGGTGGAGCACAAGCTTTTCTACTTCGATCTCAAGGAGAACCCTCGCGGTCGTTACCTTAAAATCTCGGAGAAGACTTCCGCTACCAGGTCCACCATCATCGTCCCCGTCAACGGCATTGTCTACTTCCTAGATCTCTTCAATTACTACGTCAATTCCGACGAGCAGGAGGTCTTTAGCAAGGAGTTGCACCTGGACACCAAAGTCCTCCTCCTATCCTTCTTATTTGTGTCTCTCAATCTTTAGGGGTTGAAAATAATTCTAGATTTGATTTGCTGAACAAAAAGAACGATGCGTGCTGATGAAATTTTTCATTGATTACCTGTAGGTTTTCTACTTTGACATCGGAGAGAACAAAAGAGGTCGATTTTTGAAGGTAAGGTCACGATCTTTTATTTGCATTTGTGCTCCCTCTGTTCGGTAGATTCCGTTTTCCTGAACACGTTTGTGGCAGTCCTCCTTGGTTGTTGGTTGCTCTTGAATATTTCTGCAGATCCTCTGTGCATGTTTGTTGGTGTTGATCTTTAAATCTCTTCCGTTTCTTTTGGATCGCTCTTATTGACATGCGTCTTCAATACCTATTTTAACTTTGTCGAAAACAATAGGTAGAGCATGATATTTGTAGCTTTGGATGTCTTCTTTTACTTGTTTATATTTAAAGACAAATCTAAAATGTCTGCATATTTGCAGTAGTTTCATCACGACAAGCTACAAGAACGAAAAACTTTTTCTTCTCATTTCAATAATATTTTGAGCTATAGAGATGCCTCTTAGCCTGAAGCTTGCGGATGAGCATTTTCAATTGTTGTCCTAGCGATGCTTATATGCGCCTACTTATCCAAATGAGAGGGATGAGCAGTGGTATTGATTCCCGTACTTGGTTCATCCTAAGGTTATCTCAAGTTCCAAGATAGTCATTGTATCCAGAAAAGATGCCAACCTAAGTACTGCTAGAGCTACGAAACGGTACTTTTTTTCGTAATGCAGCCAAAACTTGAAGAGATGTTATGTTAGTGAGCATCTAAAAGTATGCTAACATGTTAAAGTGATGGATTTAGTTGATATAACAGCGAGAGAAACAACTATAGGTTATTAAACATGAATTGTGATAGTTGTGACCTACTATTTTCAGAAACTCCTTGTATGTATATCTTCTCATTTCCTTGCCCCCTTCCACTTTCCTATTTAATTTATCATGTCAGTCAGTGGGACTTCTACAACTTATGGTATCCTTGATTTTCCAAAATGGGAAGCCACACAAGTGAGTCAAGGACCTAAAACCTAAGAAAAGCGTTAGTTGAGAATAATTGGTCTAAGTTGGTCCAAGCCAGTTGATTAAAATAAAATTAAGGAGACATGGAAGCGGACTGTTTCAAGTGTTAAAAGTGATAAAAGACATAAAACATTATTATGTGGCAATGATGGTGGATCCTTCTCTTCTTCAATGTTGGAGATTTATTATGTCTTTCCAATTTTCCATAACCCGACCATTTTGTTCCTTAGAATTGGGTCTTATTTTGTTGCTGTTGTCTAAACTTACAATAAGTTATTGTCATACATTTGATGGTACATAAGGACAGACACAGAAGACATTATGGAAAATTAATCAAATAGATCTTCAGTCCATCAAGAACTGTGCCTAGTCAAATAGGTGTGAGCATGAAACATACAACACGATAATTTCAAAAGCCAAGGGTACAAGGGGCACCTAGGTACACACACACACACACACACACACACACACATATATATATATATTTATATGTTGCAATTAGAGATTGGAAAGCTATTCATATGCATAATAAAAGTATCATGGTGATCCTAGCTCCTCCATGTACTCATTCTCGTCATTCAGAGAGATAAACATGACTGCCAGGAAACAGTAAAACCAGCAGAGCAGCAAACTGTTGTCGTGCAATTTGAAATTATTTAACAAAGCATTTAGCAGTTAACCTTTAAAAGAGCGCCAAACAGAAGAAAAGGTCCAAACAGAATCGAGCACTCTGCAATCAAATAAAAATAATATGACAGAGTTAAGAGCAGGAAAAGAAAAAAAAAAAGAAGGCTGAACAAAAAACTTAAGTTCACACCTGAATGGAAAACATGGTAGATTTTTTTTTTTTATAAAAATCAAATTGTGCTAAAGGCAAATATCATGAATGATATATTATTATATAAAATAATGAATAACCCATTATGCAAAAGAGTAAGGAGGGAAAAATGGCAAAACTGAATGACAATGAAGAAAAGAGGGTGTTGAAACAACAAAGGAGGAAAGCCAAACTATTTCTTGTAACTTCTAGAAAATAACAAAATATCTATGTTGTTAAGGCCTTGCCTAAGCACGGACTAAGCGTGAGTCCACACCCGTTGCCTAAGTCCACTACTTAGGCAATGGGATAGGTGTTGGCACCTAGGCTGGCATCTAAGCTCGCCTAGGCTGGCTTAAGCTTCAACATGCCTAGTCCATGGTAAAGTGAAAAGCTACTTTTCTTTCAATTAAAGTTTCTTAATTGAGTATATATTGTTATGTATTTTATGTTGTATTGATTACATATTTTGATGTATTGTTATGTTGAATATGCTGTTACATATATACTGTAATATGTATATACTGTTAGTCACTTAGTCTATTATACAGTATTGGGATACCTCACATTAGTATGGTTATGTGATGTACTTATATTAAATAGTTTTATGTATTGTTAATTTGTTATGCCTGTTATAAACTTATATGTATATATTATTATGTTAAATTGTATTGTAATACAATTTGTTAATTCCTGTTATACGTATTGTAATACGTGTTATATGTATATACTGTTATTTACAGTCTGTTATACCTGATATATAGTCTTCTTCAACCTATTATATGTATATACTTTTAGCCTGTTATATAATATGTTGTATTGTGATACCTATTATATATTTATATGTATACGTTAGTATGGTTATATACTTATATATATTGTTACTGTTGTGTACTCATATGTATACTATTATTTATTGTTAGTCTTTTTTATTATATTCCTTCTTCTAGGGATTAGATTTAGTTTTCTTATATTAGATTACATTTAATGAGTGATGTTAAACTTCTTCTATTGATTTTAAATATTCAATGAAGTAAACAATTAATTTTTTATTGTTTAAGTTGATTATGCTTGTTATATTATTAGTCTCTACATTACAAATATTAGTAATAGTTAATCAAAATAACTTGACATATATTAACATAACTAAAAAAATTAAAAACAAAAAGATTGGTCACCTTTCTTGCCTAGGCCTCACCTAGGCCTGCCTAGGTGGTAGGCGTTCCCTGGCTGCCTGGGCACCTTGAAAACGTAGCAAAATACTTAATTATTGTTGAAGAAAAAACTGAAATCAAGCATTGAAGTGAAACAATAAAGAAAAATAAAAGAACGACAACCATTAGGTACCTTGCTAAAAGACAATTTTCTGACAGGGGAGTTAGTTGTTGATTGTTTGACACTTGTGCAGTTTGTTGTATTCTGCTGCAGGTGAAGGAAGAAGAGGGGAAGAACAAGATTTTGGGCTTTTATGATTTACCATAGCAGAACCTTTAAAGTTTTGCATAAATAAGATGAGTTGGATGTGGATTTACTGCATCCAGATCTAGGTGTACCTAGGCTGTGAAAGATACCGGTGTTTGAGTTTTGCTGTGCAGGCATGGGTATGTGAGCAAAAGTAATGTACTTAGGAGCTATGAGACTACGACAACATGTCAGTGCTTATGATCCTTATGTAATACTGTAATGTGAGGTCATTTGAACTATCCATTCTAATACATGAGTTGAAAGAAAGTATATTGGCGCAAATTGGGACGATAAGTAAAACCATTATGACATTTGAAAAAGAAAATTAAATGAGACTCAATGTTTAACATGTTAAAAAGTAAGGCACATATCTACAAGTTATCACATAAAAAAGCAAAACTAATCCCTAGATAGTGATGCAAGTTCTTGTCATTAAGGTCATTTCCTTATTCAATACATGACCTTCTGTTTCTTTTGAGCCAATCTGCTTTCTCTTCATCCTCATCAAGTTTCAACAGTTGTCATGAATATCATTCTCAAGTTTTTATAGCTGAGGTATTTTCAGGTACTTTTTGATAGAGTTGGTTTTCTTTAAAAAGCTCTGGATTTTTCAAAAACATAAAAGATTCTAAGGTTAGATAAAAATAAAATAGCAAAAAGCTAAAATTGGTCAGCAAAAGATAATGTGTGGATAAGTTAAAGACATGCTAAATGGCTTGTAAAACATATACAACGAAAATATATACTATAGAATTACCAAAAATGTGCACATATTGTATTGCATAATTTCATAGACTGTAGTTTGTGAGGTTGTATGCACTATGAATTTTGAATTTGTAAAATGTTTCTAAGTTAGACTACACACTGATTACCGAACATATTCTCAACAAGATATTTCTTCTAAGGCAAATACTGAGAGAATAAATTGGACTAGAATCTAATACATGAAAAATAAAAAACTGCCAATGGTGGACGATGAAGGAACATATATGTTGGCCAAATACATTTGTTTTGAGGGGAAGAACATCAACCAGTTAGCGAAATAACAAACCAACTAATGGAATAGAAGAACCTTTGATGGCAATACAAGGACAGAGAATTATTGAACTGAAAAAATGTCAGTTGCCTGCTTCCTTCCTCATCGTTCTTGTTTTTTCCTTTGATGTTACACCTTGTTCACTTTCATAAAACAAGTGCTAGGGCCTCATCCTTTGGAGGTTCAATTGCCTAGGTCACTTATCTATCCCACTTCTCTTATAACTAACAGGCTGATGGCACCATGACTCTTTCTTTCTTCATATCATTGTCTCGACTTTTGATTGTATTGAATAAACACTAAATTATTTTATTTTTGTGATATAATCAATTTCTCTTCTTTATATAAGTTTATAATTATTCCTCACATGGACACACTTACAAGGGCGCTGCACCCATGTCGACACAGCTAGAACTAGTTTGCCTGTATGGGACACAGTTTGGGCACTCATACTTTGTATTTTTTATATAATTTACTATTTTTTGTTTAGAAATTTATATTTGATGATTATAAATAATGAACATATGTGCATGTTTGTTTGCTTATATATATATAAAGGAAAAGTCAATGATGCCTGATGCCAGGTAGCTGCTAGATGGCTAAAATTTAAAACTTAGTCATAAAAAGGACCATAAATCATGCTAAAGCCACCATAAACCATCATTATACCATAAGCCATTGCTAATGTCAATGTAGTGATTGTTTTTTAGTGACAAATATTTAAATCCTAGCCATCCAGCAGGACTGAATCGTCCATATATATGTTTTTTGGTGACAAATATTTAAATCCTAGCCATCCAGCAGGATTGAATCGTCCACACACACACACACACACACACACACACACACACACACACATATATATATATATATATATATATATATATATATAATCCTGAATGCTAACATTGAGTATACATTCAAGGACATCAAATCCATGCCATCCATCTTAGATGGGTGGCCCAGATTTTTCCATTTTCTCTCTCCTTCCCTCTCCCTCTCTCTCCCTGATTCCTCTATTGCTCCTTCTCTCTGTCTCTTTGTACTGTACACATTTAGTCTGCAAACCCCAATACAATCAAGCATAAATGCCATCTCAAGCGCAAGCTCTTGGATGGGTCAATTATCATACTTGAACACCTCATGATACTAATGTGATTAGACATAATCATTAAAGAATAAGGAGACACATGATTAAAACATGTGTAAATATTAAAGAAGATCATAAGGTATCAGAGCAGACGATTTCTCGGACTGAACTTGAAAGATGAGAACACTGCAAAGATAATCAACAAGTGGTTTTGAAAAACGTTGGCTTGTTTGGTGCCCCATGGTTTAGGCATGTTCGTTGGACACTAGTTCAAGTGACCGCGTTGGTGTTGGCCAGATGGAGATCACACGTTTCGAAGATGGTATCTGGGTGTTAGGAGCAGAAAAGCCGGGAGAGCTGCTCGCTGAGGCAGATAGGGTGAGAGACCCGACGTGAAAAAAGATTGTCCAGGAGGGCAAGGGCCCTTGGTGTTGACATGACTTGAGGAAAGGAGTATGTTAAGCACAGGTTGACAACACATCTTGAAAATTTGATACTTAGTGGTCGTCGGATATGTTCCAGACTTTACTAAGGAAAAGTGCAAACAGTGATAAAAAAGAGGAAAGAATAGACAATACCTCTAAAGCAGTGTAGAAAACATCAAATTCTAACCCCAATCCACTCAAAGCCTGTTGTACCTTGTCCTTGTCGCTGACTGGATGCCCTATGATGGCAAGCTGATCGTTGACATTTTTGATCTCATGTATATATTCCAAGACTGAACGTGTGTCTCGCTTGATATCTTGAAATTGCCTCTTGAGTTGTAGAAATCTCGCTTCTGATACTTGAGAATACGTGGTTGCAAGTACATTCCACAACTCAAATGCTGAAAGATCATCATCAACACCCACCAAATCTTCCTCTGATAGTGTGGAGGTGATATAAGCAACGAGAGGTTGATCATGAGTCATCCACATCTCATATTCAGGATTGATTTCTGCAATGGTCTCTTGAACTTGCCCTGCAGCATTCTTCACCTCTCACATAATCCATTCAGGTGGCGCAGGTGTGGTGCCATTGAGATGTCCATAGAGACGGTGACTTTTGATGAACAAGACTATTTGACGTTTCCATGTCAAATAATTGGTATGATTTGGCTTTTGTGAGATAAGTTGGGAGAAGAAATTGGACGATAAGATGCGGGAATTGCGGTGGGGATCCATAGATGCAATAATAAAAAAATAGGGGGAAAATAGAAATTTTGAGATTAGGGTTAGGTGGCCGACGGTAGGGTTAGGGCAGAAAATTTGGGGATTAGGGTTAGGGCAAAAATTTGGGGATTAGGGCAGAAAAGAAACAAAGATTAGGGCAGAAATTAGAGATTCTTGCCGGACATTCTCAGTAACAAAACCCTGCTCTGATACCATGTAAGATTTTGATATCTAATACCAAATCACCGAATGAAGTTAGATGCAAGAGGAGGAAGAGAGAAGTGGGTTGCACGTCCAAGCAAGAGAGAGATGAAAGAGAGCAGCAACAAATGACGTCTGCCTCTTGTTATCATTATATACTAATCACGATTTAGGGTACATCATAAAATACACAAAATAACATTAAGATTTACAAGTATGCCACCACCCATGATGTGTTGGGTGTGTGGATCAAATGGGTCGGGTCTGGGTGACCCGATCCATATTGTACAAACTTAACAATTTCAGCCTTACTAAAGAAGTCATCTCTTAAAAAAATCACAAAATCACATTTTTTAGGAAGATATCTCAACAATTTTACATGTCTTGCACACTCTTTTTGTCCACATGTTGTCTTCACAGTCACACGACTCACACCTAAAAGAAAGGTCTAATTGTAAAGAGACTGACCAGCAAAAATGTGGATTTGGGAAAGCTCTCTATTTAAAGTTATTTCTTTATTAAAAGTAAATGGTATTAAAATTTTCAATATTTTCCATTGTTTGTAAATTATTTTATAACTTTAGGTGCTTATTTGGATAACAAAGTAATAATAGAAACATATTAGTATTGAACATAAGCCTGAACATGTAAAAAATATTTACATGACCAAAATTCAAGTGCAAGCGGTTAATTAGTCATGACAACCTATACATTTTTACCCCAAAATGGCATAAGTATATCGATGGTATACAAGAGGTCCATCAGATCGACAGACCAACCTAAGTTAGAAATTTCTAGTGCCACTGCCAAGCTATGTCACATAGGTACGGGTACAGACCATTTTTAAAAAACTTGGGTATGGGGGTACGGCCGTACACACACATGTATATATGTCAAAAAATTTCAAACAGAATAACATATTTGGACATATATATATCAAAAATTACAAACATAATAACTTATTCATAAATCATAATCCAAAATTTATCAACCTTGATTCTCATTCTCCTCAGTCGCATAATTAACATTCAAAATACATCAGCTTTGTTAATTTTCATTCTCCTCAGTCGCATCATCAAGATTAGAAGGAACAACAGGTTCTGTAAGATCCATATTAAGAGCATGCAAATCATGTTCTCCTTCAAGATCCATGTCAATGTCCTTTGGATTAACATCCCAATACTTGGATGATCCTGAATTACAAGTTGCAACAAAATCAAAATATGATTTAAGTTAATATTAACTTTAAACAACCAACATAATAATAATATACATATGTATTATGTATACATATCAAAGATACGAAAAGAAAGAAATACCTATAATTATCTGAAGTACGTGAAAGTAAATGTAGGTTGGAGTGGACATAAACTAAATCTTCTGCTCGCTTACTAGTTAGCTTATTTCTCTTGATGTTGTGAATTTGAGAATAAGTGCTCCAATTTCTTTCACAACATTAAGTGCTAGATTTATACTGTGTGCCACACAAGGAGTCCAAAATATGTGACTATATTTGGGATCACTTGCCAAATTCATCCCTACTCGTTGGCAAACTGGAGCATTATCAATAACAATTTGCACAACTTAATGACCGTGTCCAAAAAAGGTAAAAAATGACCTCTGGTGCATTAATCGTACCCGGTCCGGTCAATGCGCACCATACGCGTACCCAACCCCGTACTCGTACCTGTACCGGTGTCGTACCGGTACCATACGGGTACTCTTCCTTTGGAGGAGTACCCGTGTGACATAGCTGCCAAGCTTGTTTGGCTTCACTTTGGACCTGAGAGGTCAGCCTTAGTTGATTATTGCTGCTTTTGTTTTCTTTCTATAAGTTGATAACCATAGGATTTTTCACTGACAAATGCTTTCAGTTTTATTGTTAATTTTAAAAATTAATATTGCATTTTATTTCTTTACCACTTATTTATCAAGACGGCTTAATGTGCCTAATCCTACCTCGTCTTGCCTAGTCTCTAAGCTCCACTCACTATCTAGATTCTAGACTGTGCCTAGTGGTTTGAACAGCATAGCTGAAAGATCCTTAATTGGATTCTTAAAGCTGGTCTCTAGGTGCTAGTAAATCCTGGAGGTTATACAAAGCTTGATGGAGTGCTTACAAGAAGATTAACATGGGGAGAGAAGCATTGGTGGTTATGTGCAGCATACATTCATGGGAAGTTGAATTTGACAGTGGTTTGGTTACACTGGTGTTTTTGCTCTTTGATGTATTAGTATATTGACTATTAGGTGCCCATACTCTAGCAAATTTTTAGTTTGATAGCCATTTGAGGGGCATGGTTATAATGATGCTAATAATCCTATCTGGTTGGCTACTTTTAGGTGCCCATACTTTTGATGGTTAAACAGTTTGTTAGCCTCTGATCCTAGTAATAATAGTATTGGGCACATGAATAAGGTGTGGGTTGGGTCTTAGGAGTAGGCGACCCATTTTCCCTCCTATAAAAAGAAATTGATACTATATTAGGATATTATGGCTTTAATGACATGGAGCCTCTTTTGTGCTGATATAGTTTTTGGGCCCTAATTCAGAGGTGAATTAGGTTAAGTGTGTTGTGTGTGAGTTTTATCGCAACTCTATTAGCCAGTAGCTAACATCTGGTATCAGAGCCAGATGACCACCAAAGAAGCGCTGGCTGCAGTGGAAGCTCTGCGCAAGCAGGCAGGGTCACGTGATCGCTGGGAGATTGGAAGGCGTTGAAAAGAGCGGCAGGGAACTGGGACAATGACTTAGCGACATAGGGAGGGAGATGCGATCAGGACAACAGGAGATGATGATGTTCTTGTGGGAATTCATTAAAAGGACTCCCGGTGAGATAGGAGGATCACACTGTTGACAACTAGAATCTTCCACGCCTCAGCATGAACCACCAAAAACAGGTACATAGCCTCTCAACAGTGCGTCTGTAGGCTCGCCGACAGGCAATGGAGAGACGATGGGGTATACGAAGGTTCCTAGGATGGAATTCCCCAAGTTTAATGGAGAGGATCCCATCAGTTGGGTATTTAGAGTGGAACAGTATTTTGATTGCCAGAAAATTGCGCCAGACCAGTGGGTCTCGCATGCTGCTGTTCACTTGGAGGGACCAGCGATACGCTGGTACAGGTGGATCATCACACAGCAAGGGAAGCCATCTTGGAGGGCATTCATGGAGGCGCTCAAGGTGAGATTTAGACCCTCGGCTTACTTAGATTATAACATTGAATTGTCTAAAATCAAACCAAAAGGGAAGCTGATGGAATATAAAGCAGAATTTGAGGAGGTAAGCAATATGGTGAGTGGGTGGCCTGTCTAGGCCTTGATTGGCACCTTCGTAGGGGGGTTGAAGGAGGAGTATCACATTGAGGTGCAAGCGGCCAGACCCCAAAGCATCTTAGAAGCTTTCGAGCTGGCAAGAATCACAGAGGAAAAATCGAGCAGACTCCTCAACAGTTGGAGGGAGAGTAGGACCAGCAAAAATTTGCCAAACAGAAACCTTACAGTCATAACGAACTTGCGTGAGGTCCAGCCAGCATCTCGCGAGGGTCAGCTAGCACTCAGAGAAGGCACAGGGAACAAACAAGTGTTGGCCAAGCGACTAAGTCTAGAATGGATCACGGAACGATGCAGGAAGGGACTGTGCTTTCAATGCAACGAGAAATGGGGCCTAGGACATGCTTGTAAAAAGCTACGTATGTACTTAGTAGGTGAGACTGAGGATACTTTTTAGGAGGAAGAAGACAAGGGCATAGAACAGGGGACTGATGACAATATAGAAGAATTAATTCCAGAAATATCTCTTCATGCCCTAACGAGAGACAACATTCCCCAAATGATGAGAGTTGAAGGTCGAGTAAAGGGGAGGACTGTCAGCATATTGGTCAACACGAGGTCGACACATAACTTCATTGGGGAGAAGACTGGCAAGGTATGTGGCTGTAAAATAATTGAGCAATCAGAATTTAAAGTGGTGGTTGGCAAAGGCAGCTCGCTGTGGTGTAAAGGACGCTGCCCGAAAGAAGAAATCGAGATCCAAGGGCAGCGATTTGTGGTGGAATATTTCCTAGCTATGGGAGGAGACAATTTGGTTTTAGGAATTCAGTGGTTGAAGTATAGTCACAAATAACGTCTCGGAGTTTTCAATGGTGAGGTTTTTCTTGGGTATAATATGGTGAGCTTGAAAAAATGAAAAAAGTACGGTAAATTTTTAAAAATTTTAAAAATGACCTTTAAGGCGATAGATGGAGAAAAATGCATATAGGCCCAACCGACAGCAATTTTTATGGACAGGAGGACACACACATGAAGAAGATTAGAAATGGAGAGGAAGGGCTGCATCTTCTCTTGATGTCTGTTGAATCGAGCAGTCCACGCTCCACAGCAACAGACCACATCCAAATTAGAAGCCTCCGCCTTCTTACGTGCTGTTTTGGCTGAACATGCTGGTGTCTTTGAGACTCCAAAGGGTTACCCCAAGTCGTGAATTTGACCATCATATCAAATTAGAAATTGTGTCTAGACCAGTCAATTTGAAACCTTATAGATACAACTACATTCAGAAAGGGGAGAGGAAAACACATAAAAAGCATGTTGTCGGACTGAGTGGTCCAGCCCAGCCAAAGCCCTTACTCTTCTCCAGCATTGTTGGTTGGAAAAAAAGATGGAACATAGAGGTTTTGTGTGGATTACAGGGCACTTAATGCTGTCACCATCAAGAACCGGTATCTTATACCAGTTATAGAGGAATTGTTGGACGAGTTGCAAGGGGCAAAAGTATATTCCAAGCTAGATCTTTGGACTGGGTATCATCAAATCAGGATGGCCAAGGAGGACATTCTCAAGACAGCTTTCCAAACCCATGAAGGCCATTACGAATTTAAGGTATTGCTTTTGGGTTGACAAATGCGCCAGCTACCTTTCAAGCCCTAATGAACCACATTTTCCATCCTTTCCTAAGGAGATTCGTTTTGGTATTTGTTTGGTGGTATACTGATTTCTAGCAATAGTAAGGAAGAACATCAAGAGCATTTGAGGTTGGTGCTGAAAATATTGAAGGAGCACTGACTACATGCTAAAGCTTCAAAATGCGTGTTTGGTTGTGACCAGGTCACCTATTTGGGTCACACCATTTCCAAACGAGGAGTAGAGATGGAAGAAGAAAATGCAGCAGCTGTTTGTACATGGGCATTACCTGCAGGTATTAAATTCTTAGGCTTGATAGGGTATTATCGCAGGTTTGTTAAAAATTTTGGACTGCACGCTGCGCCCCTAACCAGCATGTTGAAGAAGGATCAGTTCAGGTGGAGCACTCAAAGTCAAGCTGCCTTTGAGAAGTTAAAGCAAGCTGTCATCAGCTCGCCTACTTTAGCAATGCCCGACTTCACCAAGACTTCAAGGTGGAGACAGACGCATCTGAGAATGGGGTAGGGGCGGTGGTTAGCCAGGTCCAACATTCCATAGCTTTTTTCAGCAAGGCTATGGGAGTTCGATTCAAAATCAAATCCGCTTATGAACGGGAGCTTATAGTCATGGTTATGCTATCCAAAGGTGGCATCACTACCTAGTAGGACGAAAATTTCATGTTTTCACGGACCATAGTAGTTTGAGGCTCTGCATGCAGCAGAAATCAGTTAATGCTACCCAAATAAAATGGGTCATGAAGCTTGCTGAATACAAATTTGATATTATATACAAGAAGGACATTGAAAACATAGTGACTGATAGCTTGTCACGGAAATATGAAGAAGAAAACCGAGCTGAATTATATAACTTCTGTCTACCTTGGCTATGCAGGTCTGTTGCAGACATATGGGACAAAGTGAGAGAAGAACACCACAATTCAATTGAAGTGCAAACGAAGAGGGAACAACTAGAGCAAGATTCAGTCCATGTATATGGGTACACATGGAAAGAACCTTACCTATACTATCAAAGCAAAATATATGTGCCCCTAAACCCCAATCTAATCAAGGAATTAATTTCATTCTTCCATGATGGCATTGAAGGGGGAAATCAAGGGGAAGAAGGCACTTACAAGAGGGCCCGACAGACCTTCTTTTGGCCAGGCATGAAGAGAGTCATCAAAGAATACATCAAGGCATGTGACACTTGTAGACGGCACAAATACGAGACTCTACGCCCTGCTGGCCTTCTACAACCTCTGCCCATTCCTGACAAAATATGGGAGGATTTGTCAATGGATTTTATCGAGGGACTGCCTTGATCAAAAGAGAAATCAGTTATCTTAGTGGTGGTGGACAAGTTATCGAAACGCCCATTTTATAGCACACTGTCACACCCTTTCACAGCCAAGGATGTGGCTTAGGCTTTTCAGGATCATGTAGGAAAGTTGCATGGTATGCCACGGTTGGTGGTAAGTGATGTGACCCCTTGTTGCTAAGTAATTTTTGGAAAAATTACTTTGAATTGCAGGGAATCAGGCTGCAAATGAGTACTGCATATCATCCACAGTCGGATGGTCAAATGGAGATTCTAAATCGGGTATTGGAAACATATTGGAGGTGCTACCAGAGTACCAGCCTCACAACTGGACGGAGTAGCTCTCTTGGGTTGAGTATTCCTATAACATAGCCATACATTCTGCCCCAGGAAAATTCCCTTTTGAAGTGGTGTATGGGCGGCTACCACCTGACCTACGTTGCTTCCATCCTCAAGGGGCACAGCTGGACGAAGTAGATATTCAGCTTATAGCAAGGGACCAAGTGTTGGGTATTATTAAAAGCAGGCTGGCAGCTGCTCAAAATAGAATGACAAGGCAGTACAATAGAAAGCATCGTTCCCAAGAATATGATATAGGCCAGTGGGTCTACTTGAAGAATTTTCTCACTGGAAAGGTCCAGTGTTGATCAGCAGGAACCCATAAATTGTTTACAAGGTATTCAGGTCCCTTTAAGATGATAGACAATTGGAAATTGGCCTACAGGCTTTCATCAATTCATCTTGTGTTTCATGTCTCCCGCTTGAAGGCTATTCTAGAGCTGAGTCAGATGTTGCAGTCAGCCCACTGCCAAGTATTCCTTTAGGAGAACTGTTTCCATTTCGAGTGCTTCAGCAGAAATTTCACAGAAGCTTCAGCCCATCATGGGCAATGTCACCAGGGTGCGGCTGGATTGGACCCGCACCCGCGTTGAGATTCGCACCCAAACCGCACTTGATGAGGAGCACGATTTTGGGGAAAGGGAGAGCAAGGAGGAAAAGAGGCGAGGAAGAGAGGTGAGGACGGGAGGAAAGGGGGAAACGGATGGTAGAGGAAGGAAGAGAGGTGAGGATGGGAGGAAAGGGGGAAACGGATGGGAGAGGGAGGAAGAGAGGTGAGGACGGGAGGAAAGGGGGAAACGGATGGGAGAGGGAGGAAGAGGGAGGAAGAGAGGTGAGGACGGGAGGAAAGGGGGAAACAGATGGGAGAGGGAGGAAGAGAGGTGAGGACGGGAGGAAAGGGGGAAACGGATGGGAGAGGGAGGAAGAGAAGCAAATCGCCGCCGCGCTGCACCACCGCCGCCGCCACTGCTCCTTCCTCCACCTTCTTCTTCTCTGTGTCGATGTCACCTGTGGAATGAGAGATTGAGAGGGCAACGAAGCGGGAGATAGAGGAAGACGAGCAAGGGGGAACCCGTCGGGCGATTGATAGAGTTTGGGTCTGGATTTGGATCTTGATCCAATTTGACTTATCCAAAACCAAAATTGCTATAAGAATAACCTCGTTATTGAACAACGGAGCGCTTCGCCCCGTTCCTCCGACCCCGAACCTAATCTTGTTGTTAAGAAAGAAAGGAATGGGGAAAATTGTAATTTTGATTTTCATATTTAATAATTTTATGGTTTAGAGATAATTTTGTCATATATATTATTATTATAAATTAATAATATTAATAAATAGTCTTCCCGCACCACCGCACCTAAATTTTTTAAGATGTGCCGCGCCGGCACCCGCACCCTCACCTGCACCAGCACCGGCACCCGCACCCCGCACTCTGGTGACAGAGATTATGGGAGGACGCCACAGCGATACAGCAACAATTTCCTGAGTTCACACCTTGAGGACAAGGTGTTGGTTAAGGGAAGGGCAATGTTAGCCTCTGACCTTGAACAGTCTTATTAGTAATAGTATAGGCCATAGGGCACAAAATAAGGTGTGGGTTGGGTCTTAGCCCTTAGGAGAGGGCGACCCATTTTCCCTCTTATAAAAAGGGACTGATACTGTATTAGGATATTATGACTTTAATGACATGGAGCCTCTGTTGTGCTGAGAGAGTTTTCGGGCCATTCGGAGGTGAATTAGGTTAAGTGTGTTGTGTGTGAGTTTTAACGCAGCTCTATTAGCCAGCGGCTAGCACAGTCTCATGGTTTTTTTAGTTGTTTTTTACCCAATGCAGACTTTAAATGATTGTGGCAGATAACTAGTACAGAAACTGACTGTTTTTACTAATGTTGTCTGTATCAAATATTACATTTAGTTGTTTTTTTTTTTTTTCAGTGTTCAGACTTTAAATTGTTGGGTAGCTAACCAGCATGGAAACTGACTTTTTTTATGTCTGTGCGTTTTACATGGCTAGATGAAGTTCTTCTGATGAAAACCTGGATTCATATAGGTTTTGTATTAAAGGATGCAGTTGAGGATCACTGTGTTCTTAGGTGGTAAAATGGCAGAAGTGATAGTGATCTCTAGCACAGCTGGTGACACTAAATTGTGATCTCGGTTAGGCGACAATACCTTGGTACTGGAACTGGTACATAATGATGATACATACTCCCCCAAAAAAAGCTCAAAGTCGTGCTAGTGCTGTCAAACCTGAGGCAAACAAGATGATACATTCAATTAATTGATATGGCTGCTATTATTTCTTTTTAAATATTAAGTTTTTTGAGGAATTTTTTAGAAACACAACAAAATAATTAAAAACAGTCTTAATCAAGCTTTGTCAATAACCCTAGGTTATCACTAAAACTGGCTTAAAGTGAAATGACTAAAACCATCATCAAAAGATTTTCGAGATTGTTATCAATTATTAAGACATGATTAACTATATGTAACTTATTTATTTTTGTTTTATTAGTATCTGAATTAGTTGGTTGAATTTTTGTCATTATTAATACCGGCGTTTTAAAACTCACTGAGTCAAATCATTGGGTCGGCTTGACTTGGCCCCTTACGATGTCAACCTAATAGAGGACTTGTTTATGCTTTTAACTTGGTGTGACTTAGCAAAGACTTGGTTTGACTTGGCCAAAGCTTTGTTTGATATGGCAAAAATGCATTTGGCTTAGTTTGATTCAGCCATTTCTGTCAGCAGTCAGCACAATCTAATCTATTGGATGCATGGCCTTTAATGTTTGATTGGTGATTAAGTACTTAATTACTAAATTTCTGACTTGAGCACTCTAATGAAATAATCTATTGGATACAAAATTTACAATTACTGTTTATTTATTAAATTCACAGACAAATGAAAAGGTAAAGCTGATTAGGCTGAACTTTAGGTATGGTTGTCAATTTATTTCAATTTTTGGAGCACTGGTCTTCATTTTTGGACTTTTAGTTTTAGATAATATCTACATACATGTTGACTTAACTAGTACTTATAAATGTTGAATACATGGCCTTTAGGGGCCGTTTGATGGCAGGAAATATGGAAATGGAAAAAAAATTTCAGAAAAAAATTTCTGGAATTGATGAATACGAAATAAAATTCCAATTGTCCAAAACCACGTTATGTTTGTTACATAGGAATTATTTTTCTGGAATTTTTTTTTTGTTTGATGAAAAAAAATTGGAAAAGAAGAGGACGACGGTTCTGTGCCCTGAGGAGAGGAAGACGACGACCACCGCCATCACCGAGGAAACCCCGAGTCGTCTCTTCCTCCGCCCTCTGGTCTACACCACCACCATCCCGGACCTGCAGAAGTGGCGTTCGTGGGCCAGAAATCTCGCCCTCTCTGTGGGTTCGAAGTTTGCCCAGCTCGACAACGGCCCCGTCTCTCACACCCTCTGCAGAGAGGTGGAATGGCCCTTGGAGGATGCCGTCGAGATCTATGACCACCGATATACTCTGGAAGATTTTCTCAACTGGAAGCAAAAGGGGGACGGAACTCCACCCGCGAGAAAAGAGGGAGGAACTGCAGGAATCTCATCCTTTCCCTCTCCCTCTCTCTCTATGTCTCTCCCTGGATTAGGGCAGCCATATCCACTTGCGCCTTCAACTTTTTGCGTTCCATCTCTGTTCAAAGGGTTTTTGCCACATCCAATTCCACCTGACGGCTGACGGCCGATTCGTTTGATCAGAGGGGTTAAGAAGAGGAAGCAAAAGGAAAGAGGAGGAGAAGATGATGATGCAAAACCCTACCCAGATGATGGCACTGTTGCCTGCCAGGCTTGGCCTCTCCAATCCCCATTCCCCATCTATCCTCTCTCCCCCATCATCCACTAGCACCAATCCAACGCCACAACCGCCAGTACCACCACCATCAGCGGCAGCAACAAGGTCAGCCTCAACCGCCCAACAGAAGCAGACATTCTTCCTCCCAACGGATTCCCCGGCGAAACCTCAGGTGGGAAAACGGGCGAGAGGATGACGCTGTGAGAGGGCGAACGGGCGAGAGGAAGACGCTGTGAGAGGAGAAAGCGAGGTTGGTGCGGCTGCGGGCGAGAGAGAGGATGATGCGGCTGCGGGAGGAGAAAGCAAGGAGAAGCGAGGTGTGCCCTAACGGGCAAAAATATTTCTCCGGAAAAAAATTTCCGAAATCGACCGTAACGGTCTAAAATTTTTTTCCGCGTTTGATAAACTGGAAATTTTTTAAAAATTTGAATTTTTTTTCTGCTGCTACAGGATTTTTCCTGTCAGTCAAACGCCCCCTTAACGTTTGATATTTGTCAAGGTTTTTTTTTTGTTGATATACAGATACTTGCTATTCAGTTACATTGAAGTATGCAACAAGTTATATCTTGTTTTCCTTTCAAACACAATAGTTTGCAAAACACACCCTGAGTCACCAAATTGACCCACTGAGCCGTGGATTGAGAATGCACGAGCTGAGTCCCGAATCACTGGGTTTTAAACAATGAATTACATTGGAAATTATTTCTTACACAAGGATAAGTATACTAATATAATTTCAGAGGGTGAAATGGCGAGTTTCATTGGTTTAACAGTTAACTGGACAGAATTAGTCTTATCAACATTTTTAATTAACCATGGTAAAAACTTTGGTGTGTTATATATAAAAAATAATATATATATATATATATATATATATTGCCAGATTATGTGTATTTTTGAAATATCCATAATTATTATCTACTCTTTTGAGCAATAATTTAATCTTAAAACTCAGTTATTTACATTCTACACATATAATTGTATAATATTTTGACTATATAAAATGCTGCAATAAATTCAATCTACCATTCTGTGTTGTGGCACGTGCACAGAACATTATGTAACTGTAGGAAATATAGAAATGCAAAAGAGAAGTTGAGAAGAACAAAGAAAAAGGTAAGAAAAGGAAGTGAAAAAGAAAGGAAGAGGAAGAACAACAAGTGAAGGAGGGAAGAAACAGGGAATAAGGAGGCAGACGTAGGGAAGGAGTAGACACATGAAAAAAATAAGGATGGCCGGAGGAGTGTAAGAAAAAGTGATCCAAGAAAAAAAAAAAAAGAGGAACTGAGGGGGAAGAAAAATAGAAAAAAGAAAAAGGACAGGAGGAAGATATGCCAAGTTGAGAGGGAGGGAGTTTGGTCTAGCAGTTTCCAGCTTGTGCTTGCATTGGATTGAAGAAATGGTTCTGCAAAAATCAAAATTTATTCAGTCCAGCAGGGCACTCTGTTGTTAGGCAAGCAACTAGTATATAATTAATTTTGTCACTTAATGAAAATTGGCAGTCTAAAATTAGCAACTAGTATGGCAATTAGCAGGTTTTCCTTTGATAATAGGCTTAATGAAAATTTTAGTTGAAGCATATTGATTGTAATTTGCACTAGGCAGATTATTTGAACATATTTTCTAGTTTTTCTGAGCAAATTGGCAGTCTAAAAGATGCTTGTGCTTATCTTCTTGTCAAACAGGTAATTAGGTGATATTGGGTAAGCTAGGGGAATTTATACATGCACACACACACATATATATGCATACATACATAGTGCAGGAGGAATAGGTTGGTGGAATTCATAAGGAACATTGGTAATTGCCATATCCAAGTTGCTAAAATTAATGTCAACTTGTGCTGGTAATTGATGTCTGTACATCTGCGGATAATTAAATCTGATGTACTGATGCCAAGATACTAGTTATCCAGCTTCAGAAAAGTGTGACGATTATTCATTGGTTCTGCTGTTTATTGCCTACTGTTTTGTAATTGTAATATTATTACCACTGGTAATATTAAATTAATTGAAATAGACCTGAATGTTGCAGGTTTCAGAGGCGTCTGTAAGCAGAAATCGCAGCACAATAATAATTCCTGCTGGAAGTGCTAGGGATGAAGGATGGGCAGCATTCAGGAACATATTGGCAGAAATATATGATGCTTCTAGATTGTTTATTCTACCAAATCAGGTGGCCTTCTGATGTTCCTTTCTACGTGGTTTCTTGTTTCCCTTTTATCCAGGTGTTTTCTTTTCTGCTATACATTTTAATGTTTTAACAATGGTTATCCAATTTTTCAAACCAGCAAACCTCTGAATCATCAGAACGACTCACTGGGCTTTCAGATGATGTGGGAGCCGGGTTCATTTCAGGCCACAGTACTCAGGCAACACCAGCAGCTGAACTGAATGTTGAGAGGTCAGTTGAGCTGCCACCATCAGACGAAATGGGCAGTATGGGTCTATCCAAGGTGATCAGAGCTGACCAGAAACGCTTCTTCTTTGATCTTGGTAGCAACAACCGTGGTCATTTCCTGAGGATATCTGAGGTACTTGATCTTTTAGGGTCGTATTTTCTGAAGTATTATTTCCGGTGCAGAAAAGGCCAAAGGTGCCTAGCTCTTCGATTGCTCTATGTAAATATGTAATTGTAGTTCCATGTGAGGTGAAGACAGTTCTTTTTTTCTTTTTTTGAAACACAATGCTGTGCCCGGGTTGAGAGACTTTCTTGGTGTAATGCTCCTTGCGAGTACCTCTGCTCATAAATCACTTTATCAAAGTGTCATCAAAATCAATGCCTTTGTCCCAGTGTTGTACGATATGGGGCCGTATCGTACGATACGTATCGTCTCTTTTACAAATACGATACGATACACCCCCTGTATCGTAAATAGCGGTGTATCGTGCCTATATCTTACGATACGTACGATACAGGCCCCCGTATCATATGATACGGTGCGATATGCCCTATATCATACGACACAGGCTGATTTCAAAAAAGGGGGGCTGGAACCCCCTTGTTTCGAGTTTTTTCTATTAAAACCCGGCCCTTCTTCATTTTTAACCTAGAGATTGTGCTGCCGTGGAGGGAAATCATCGATTTCCATTGTTAAATCATCGGATTTCAAAATAAAATCATCAATTAAACCATGGATTTGTGCGTGGGTGGCTGATTCCCATTGGAAGGAAAGAAGTTTTATTAAATCGTGAAGATGAAAATGAAGAAGATAGAGATGAGGATGATAATGAATATGATGAAGATTATGAATGAGAGTCAGGGTGCTTTCATTTTATATGTATTGACATTGAACATTTTCACAATTTCATTATCTTGTGATGAAATACATAACATCTATTTTTTTTTTTATGTGGTATCTCATAGACTTATTGACCTTGACTTATGAATCTGTGTGTTTTTTGTGTTTTCTATGAAGAATATATTATTCTTGATTTTTACTGATTTTTTATGAATTTTTCGAATTTTTTTCCTATTTTTTTTATTTATTAAAAAAAAAAAGTATACGATTACGATACGTTACAATATTTTATGATATGGCGTATATTAAATCTAGACCGATACGGCTTACGATATGCTTTTTACAACATTGCTTTGTCCTCCTATTGTTATTGTGCATTAGTAGATTTTTCTGGGGCTTCCCCTAAGTTGATGCAGGTAATCTTTCGTGTGGCAGGTGGCGGGAGCTGATCGATCTTCAATCATTCTGCCCATATCAGGGCTGAAACAGTTCCATGACATGATTGGTCATTTTGTTGAGATTACCAAGGATCGAATTGAGTCGATGACCGGACCTAACATTAGGACAGTGGAACCTGCCCAGAGATGAATCCAGCGTCTTGGAGGTAAAGAGGTCACCTTTTTTCTCCCAGTTTGAATATTTATGTGTGAGGAGGTGGGGGATGGGGTTGGGGGAGGTCTTCGTGCTATTGTGTAGGTA
The DNA here is from genome assembly GCF_008831285.2 of Nymphaea colorata. Taxonomy (NCBI): domain Eukaryota; kingdom Viridiplantae; phylum Streptophyta; class Magnoliopsida; order Nymphaeales; family Nymphaeaceae; genus Nymphaea; species Nymphaea colorata. The sequence goes on along the minus strand of NC_045147.1, from coordinate 3,735,424 downwards.
TGCTGTCCCTTTTTTCTTTTTCTTGATATCATTGGGTAGGAAATAATGTGTTTCTCTGTTGAGGTCCGGAGAGAGTTTGTTTGCCAGGTGCAGCTACTGCTTTTCAGACGAATAAATGGGACGGGGACTTACAAATGTCTTTGTAATGTGTGTCTTTTGATTGTGGAGATATTGTTTCCTTCATGTTGTTTCATGGTGGTCTTGAAAAGTTTGATTTTTGTTTTTGGCTCATCATTATTATTTGGATTGAGAACGTGGTGCAAGCTCGCAGCTATGTCGGGAGCTCTCTCTCTCTCGTGCATTTTTTTTTTCTTTAAACACCTTGTTCTCCTACGGAGATATCCAAGGCTCTTTGCTTTGAAAATGAATATCTGGTGGCCTGCAATATTTTTCGTGTATGAACACTGCTGGAAACCTGTCAGTGAGTGCGTATTTTGCATGTCCGTGATGCATCGTCGACAGATTTAGAGGCCTCCAATACCTCTCGTGTCTAATAACCAAGTATCTGTCTAGTTCAGAAAATGTGGCTGATACAATAGAGAAACGATGAGGTCTGCCCATGCCAATGCTAGTCGATAGCCCATGCCAATGCTAGTCGAGAGTGCTTTGGTAGTGGGAGGTGTAGACACGGATGTGCCACGGTGCTGGATCACGGAAGGCTGAGCCATCCACGCTTCTCCCCTTTGAATGGTTGCCGCAATAGAAGAGGAGGACACAATTGGGTTGCTTGGGAGTGCAATTTTGTGTTTCAATGCCTACGGCCATATTGAGAGAGGAGGCAATGAACCACAAATTTTTGGCCTATCGTCAGGGTGACGAGTGCAGAGAAGCTGAACATTGTTCCTCGAGAATGGGCGTGGAAGATGGGTACTAAAACTTTATTGCCAAGTGGCAGCCTAAGGTATGACAATGGATGAGAATATGATTACCTCACTTTGAGTACAACTCCCAAGGTTAGCAGTGATGCTGTAACACGTTGTTTGCTGGTGTAGCTTGGGCCCCAGGAGAGCTTGGTGATTGTTAACCCATTCATCTTGGTGATTGTTAACCCATTTATGTCGACGATGATGGGCGGGAGATACCGTAAAAAAGCTGAAGCCTTTTTTCTTTTCCGGATACGAGGGTGGTGGCCCTCCCTGTTTTCCTCTGGGCTCGGAATACAAGGTTGATGGTGAGAACGTGTGATGTGCGAAGGGCATCCTAGTTTTCTGACTCAGTGACAGTAGGAGGAAGGAAAAAAGATAGGCAAAGAAAAAAGGAAGACCAAGGTTTGATTGTCCTGAAAAGAGCAAACCAAAGCCTTCAACCCAAATCGAGATGAAATGCATGGCAACCCAAAAAATTACGGATCGAAGCAGGCAATTGAGGAGGTAGAATGAGAGGGAAAGCAGTATAGGCAACTTGCTTGCAGGCTTAACATGCATTTCAAATTTAAGGGCAATGGAGGAAAACTAAGAGACTTCATTCCTCCTTTTCGAGAATGTATACTATGGTTCAAATCTGAAGCACCATTTGCCCCCCGCACCACATGTCAAGAACATATGGTTACTAGGCAACTGCTTCTTTTCCCGTCTGTTGCTCGTTCCCCATTGACTTTGCTCATGCAAGCAACCCGGTCCACTTCATCGTTATGACCCTCGTTGGCATTTCACGCCCTTCCACTTTCTCACATTTGAACGAGTTGTTTGTTACTCTAATGATGAAATAAAGACCGACTTGATTAGAAGGATGTTGGGTTGGATCCAGAGATACTAGCCAGAAGCTTCTTTCCTTCTATGCCTCCAGCTAGTTGTCAGATCTAGGAAGAAATGCGTACTTCGGCAGGTGCTTATAGCAATTTTGGTGAGACCACGTAGCTCGTGAATTTATCTCTGATCAAGCAGAGAAGTTATAATCAAATAGAGAAGTCACACTCCACTCTCTACACGGTAACTTATGCCTTCAAAGCATTTTTCCAGCTACTATAGAGAAGTCACTGGGTTCTTGCAGAGAAGATCAAGCTTCTGGTGCATAGCCAAGCAGAGATGGTCATGGATGAGAAGTAGTAATTTAGGCGGACTTGGTTGTTTTGAATCAAACCTAGAGCAGCTTTCATTATAATCCAGCCTGAGCAGCTTTTATGCTGGATCATGCTGTCAAGAAACATTACAAGGAGTTTATGAAAGAGTTCTCTTTTCTCTTATCCAACAATCACTAAGCAAATGCTAATGCTCAAGTATTCTTGGGGTGGCATCCTTTCACCTTAAGAAATCCTGGGAAGGAATAATGAAGAAGCTGAACACTTCCAGGCTTGTGTTGATCATTGATGTGTATTTACACCCTAACTTAGCTTTCAAATTGGTATCAATATAGGAGTCAAAGAGAGTTAGCTCAATCTCTTGGTCTCCCTATTGCTATCTTTAGGTGACTGATCCTGGAGATAAGGACAAGATTGGAAGGACTCGCATCTTTTACTTTGTGCTGGATTGAGCAATTTTATGAACATGGGTTTCGCGCTATTGAAAATCCTACATGGCACTATGCCTGGAGGAACCACTAGGTTGAGCAGGGGAATGTCCTGTGTAAGTTAGGTTAGGCAGTGTTGGATAAGTGGTTGATGGAGATGAGGTACACAAACTTCATGCATATTCTTCTCCACAATGCACTTGGTGTTTCATTCTCTTAACCAATCGTTGGATATCCTTGTATCAGTATTCGAAAAGCTGGAACTAACAAGAAGAAACCTTTTGCACAAAACCCTGAGATGCCTTGGGGACTCATTTGAGACGGGTGAGCAGCCTAAAGAAAGGACTAGATAATGGCTTCAAAGTATGAATTGGATATATAGCTTAATGAGATTGGACTAGCTCATACTTCTGAAGAAAATGGGCTCATAGAACCTGGGCCGAAATAGATGAAGTTAGAATATATAACACTGGCTTCTCCAGATCCGTGATGAAGGGCAAAGCAACAAAAAATAAAATTCATGGCATTCCTCATTCAAGACTGAACCATTTTTGTCATCAACAAGCAATCAAAGAGACGTGTTATGTTCTTCATGAAGCTGCTTTGGGGAAGAAAGCAAACATAGTATTTCAAGTTTTGTCTTTCAAGTGTCGTAGGTGAATTAAAATTACTATCAGTTACATGAAAACTTTCTCTACTGGTAATTTCCGTGTGAGAGTTTAGAGAGAGTACTTCAATAGACCATGTGGTTCCATGTCAATCCTGCCCCTCATAGTTCAGGAAGTAATCTTGTAAATTACAGAGCAGAAACAGGACTAAACAGAACTGAACGGAGAGATGATATGGAAGAATATAGGATACCGGACATGCGAACTTCACTTCATTCTGCAACTTAAATTCTTTCATATAGGTTAGACATATGAACTCTCTAGACAAATTCATGCACAAGTGTAATAAGATTCATACTAACTTACATGATTGACCCATGTATAACAAATCAACAACTGTATAAAGCGGGTTAGAAATAAATTGTAGGAAATTCTTTAACAACATGCGATCTTCTTGATAATAAACTTCTCTAATTGGAGAACTTGAATTGTGAGCCCCACAACTGCAAATTACAATAAATGGGACTTTCACATTACTTATCTCTCCCCCTCAAACTGGTGTGTAAGGATTCTTCACCACAAGTATGGCCTTCAAGTATTGAAATTGAACTTTTCCCAAAGCCTTAGTGAAGATACCAACTACTAGGTTTCTTAAAGACATGAACAAAGCTTGAATTACCTTCTCTTTAATTAAATATAATATGAGACGACGACAACTTCTATATGCTTCGTATGCTCAAGAAAAACAGGGTCTGTAGAGATGTGCAAGGTTGTGTGAATCATCTGATATATCAAGTAAAATTTTGGTTAGGACATTCTTTTTCAAGCCAATAATCAATTGAATTTGAAAGTATTTTACGATGCTGATTGGGCAGCATGGAGAAACATGCAAACTGGTTTTTGGGTATCGAATTTGTTTTTTGGAAATAGCATAATTTATTGGAAAACAAAGAAACAACAAATAGTTTCTTGCTTGTCAGCGGGAGTGAATATCGACAATGGCTGACAGCCTATGAAGTGGTTTGTTTGAAATCTTTGCTAAGTGACTTGAGTAAACAATTCGTTTCCAGCAAAGATATTTTATTATGACCCCAAAGGTTCAGTTCAAATCTCAAAACTAGATCAAGCAGACATCCAAGTGTCATGATAAAGTTCAGACTGTGTTCCAACATTGTGATCCAAGATCCAAATGGAATTCACATGATTCACAAATATAATGTTTCAAACTGAGTTCGAGTTAACGTCAAATATCACAACTTAAGAGTTTGCTTGATCCAGATTAAGTTCCAAAGATCCCATTGGAACAAAATCAAATCCAGATCTAGAACCAGCACCACAGTTCCAGGGTCATTTAGGGTTTTATAAGATCTAATTATTCACAAAATCTAGACAGATCATGATCCAAGTGCTTTAAGATCCAATATCTAAGTGCAAGATCTGATCATTATAAAAATCCAATCGCAACCCTAATTCTTGAGATCCAATTCCATTGATAAAAAAGCTTTTAACAAGAGATCACCTAGGGTTTGGCTTGGACATGAACTAGGGTTGTAGGTAAAAAACTTCAATAACTAGTTTTGATAGACATTGAAGTTAGGGTTTAGGGGTTGACATAGGGTCTTAATTCTAGAGTTTAGGGACGTAGTTGAGGATTCCAAGGCTGGTCTAGGCTTGCCCTTAGGAAGACAATCAGGGACTGGCCTAAGCCTACTTTTTGATCGTGCACAACAATCAGGGCTTTGAAAAGGTTTGATTAGCGAAAATCATTTTGAAAGGTACATTTTCTAAAGTGTACTCCATTAGAAATTAATTTAATTAGGGTTTTAATGTGCTTTGACTACCGTCATAGACACAGTGCTAGTCTCATCTAACTTAATTCCTAGCCAACACTACAAGAAAGAAGACTTTTACCAATGCACTTGATGCGTTAGTAAAGATGTCCTCTAACACAAACGGTATATTACAAATTGTATTACTAAAGGCATCATTATAGAAGCTTTTCTTGCGAAAATGATATATGTTAGTATTAATGGTTGGTAATGAAGGTTTACCATCATTAGTACCACACTGGTTGAGTTGCTTCTGATCTAACACTAACGCAACCAACCGGCTGCACAACTAATTATTTTTACTTGCTTTTTTTTTTTTTTTGGTTGAGCTGCAGATACCGAAGTGGGTGCGAAATAGACGTACAACCTTCTGGGCAAGAGCCCCCTTTTATTGTAGGAAAATTAACGAATTCAACCAAAAACTAAATGAATTAAACAAAGAAGATTCCCCACCACATTTACTGCAGGGAATGATACGCCATCCAATCTAAAACCATAAAAATTATACACAATAAATTCAAGATATTATGTATATTTATGAAGATGCAGCCACACAGATCTAATCCCCTGAGATTTGGTTGCCCTCTAGCTAAGCCCATCACTCCAACTGTCCAACATCACCAATTTCTTCATTTGGTTGGTTGAAGGAGAACCCTACTCCCAGATCCTTTCTATTAGTCAGCATAAGCCCCATTAACTTTAATTATCTGCCCAAACTTGGATTAAATGCAAACAGAAAAATCAAGGTCATATTTGTGTATTATCATTTACGATTAGACAATAAAAAACATGGACACTTACGGATATCTGCCATTAAGAGATGCCAAGTGCAGTAGGTCTGCAATCCAAATGGTGTACAAAGCCATAGTTAAATCCATCATGTTCTCATATCTATTGGATACATTATCACATCTCGAGCATACAACCTGCAACAGAAGAAGTTAGTAGAAGGCTTTAGAAGCATAAGCAACAGTAAATAACAATATGAAAGTTCAAAATAAAAGCTGGCCAAATAGTGGCACCTAGGATCTTATCTCATCTAGTGAGATGAATACTTCCATGTGTTTCAATATTGAGTAAGATAAGGTATCAGTCTATGTTAAAAAGCCAAACTTCAAGGGTCTCTCTCGTCTGTTCAAACCATAAGCCATACAAGCACCTGCTGCAGTTTTGATCTGAAAATTGACCAACGAAGGTACTATCTAAGACATTCCATAATTCAAAATTTCAAGCAGTTTCGAAGTGGATGGACAACAAAAACTTCATTAAGGCTAGTTAGTTGTAACAACAAATGGAACCATATACCATGGAATGCCGCTGTACCAGGTTTCCCGCACAATGTATCCAGATCCAACCTACTAATCACAGTGAGAAACTGTCAAGATTATACAATCTTGGGAAATAAGTTTCTTGAATTAAACTAGTTGCATGTATGCATGCATATACTCATCAATGTCACATACTTCCCAAGTTTCAAGATTTTGCAAATACTGTTCTTAAAGGGCCCAACGAGACAAAAATATCTAATTTTATATTATAATATTATTCAAAAATTACTTTTACTTAAGCTGTTTATTTAACTAGTCATAATCATTGTACATTACATATGCCTTATCCATCATGAACACAAAAAATTTTGATTGTTGTGAAAGGACTTGTTAAATACTACTCTAGAGTTCTATAGGTATGAAGTTGTTTGAACCATCGGCCATGTTAATAAACAATTTTTCTTACTTTTCAAGGAAAAAATACATTAAAATCGTGAAATCTGGCATATAAATAATTGGAAACCTATATTTTTAGCCTTATGAAGCGTATTTCCACTTTGGTTAAGAAGATTTTACTAGACATAATAGTTAATAAACATTTTAGCAATATGAAGATAAAGATAAAGGACTGGAAGAAAAAACATTACAAGTTTATGTGCCACTAGACTGCACCAACAAAAGTGAAGCATGGAACAAGATGTAGGACACTTGAACAGAAAATTAATGACTTAAACCTCTGAAATAAGGTACAATGCATTATGATTACTGAATATTACAAGTTAAAAGTTTTATAAATATCTGATGCACTAAAATACACAAGCATCCAAATTTTATTGCCAGTTCTTACCTAGAGAAGCTAAAAATTGGGAGAATCTTTTGAAACTGCTGTTTAGCTACAACAAAATACAAAAAATAGAATTTGATTTGGTTTAAAAGTTGCTCCCTTGAATAGCTTGTTTAATGGATTTCTATGGATGTGGACACTTTGCAACTCAAACGGTCAAGATTTTAACTCTAAAGTGTGCAAGAATTGCAAACATAAGTAGGTCAAATAAAAGCTTCATAAAGATCAAGAAATGTGTTTCAAGAATACGATAATAACCAATCAAGTCAATTGTTGTCAGATCTACAACAGTCACCTTACAGACAAAGGCACCCATATCCAAATGCAACTGAACACGCTCATTTAATGGGGCCATATGAAGTCCAGCGATTCCACCATTTGGTGGTTTATTAATAATTCTAGATAGTTCATTCATAAGAGTAAAAAGAAAAAGGAAAACTCTATTTACCTTTATGCCCACCATGAGATATTGAAAAAAAAAAAACAATAAGGATATAAAAAGTTCAACCAATGTACCTCTCTTTGAATGCCACATTCGATGCATATTTTGATGAAGTTGTTGGAAAAACTTTCTAAATTCCCGCCACATAGGAATATAGTCAGCAAAGAGGAGACTCATACAATAGGGATGCCCATAAACGAAGGGCAGTGCCACCATTGAGAGATAATCTGCTTTATGAATTTACAAAAAGAAGCCAAAGAATGTTCAAAAGAATTATTCTTTTAAGCGAATCATATATAATACATAATAGAGTTACAAGTACAAATTCACATAAAAACAAGAATCTTACATTGGATTTGCAAAGAATGAGGTTAGAATGGCTTCCTAGTAACCATAGCAAGGTGCCTACATTAGTGCTGACTGTTCAAAGAAACCAAGCTGATCATGGCCAACCTCCATTGCTATGATAATTATCCATAAATTTTGACCACTTAATCAATTAATTTCTAAACATAGTGTTAATTATCTAATGATCATAAATTATGATAATTATTATGAGTCTCTTGACTACTCAAATCGCCTAAATACAAAAAACTCACTGAGACTGGAGATTGCCACTAAATATGTGATGGATCAGAGTTGTCTATTGACTGCTTGGTTAAACAACATTTTCTCACCCAAACTCATTAAGGCACAGTGATTGCATGCTATCAATTGTAAATATGGAAAGTACAACTTAATTAAAGCATTGAATAGTTTAAAGTCAACAACATTTCTTGCCTTTGGAGATGAAGGGAGCCTGATAAGATATAAAGTCATACTCCCATGGGATGAGGAACTGAATATCACATTCTCCCTCAGTACCAATAATGATAAATATAGCTTTTACATCTGAAAGATGACATGTATGTCTGAAAAGCATTCTGACAATCAACATGTAAACTTAAATTAGTTAATACCAAACATTTTCTTCCACAATTTTTTTTTTAGCCGAGATGCACATGACATTTGAAGCTATCTTTAAATTTATAAAATTAACAACAAGAGAAGAGTTATGTCAAACCTAACAAATCATATATACTGATCATAGACTTAAAAAACTTAACATATTTCATTGAATATTTATCAATTAGTTTTTTTTTCAACATTGTCATCAACATCTTGACTTGGGCTTTTAACTTGTTTATTTTTTTGGTATTAGCTTCTAGTTCATATATCTTTTTCGCATGTATGACTTCTAACTTGTATATATTTTCTGCTTGTCTAGCTTTTAATTTATGCATCTGAACAGCATGATTTGTTTCTACTTCATGCACCATAATATTTTTTTGACTGAGATGCACATGACATTTGAAGCTATTTTTAAATATATTTAAGAAAGTACAACAAGAAAAGAGTTATGCCAAACCTAACAAATCATATACTTTTCTACTGATCATAGACCTAAAAAAAATTAACGTATTTCATTGAATATTTACCATAGTTTTTTTCTTCCAACATTGTCATCTACTTTTGGGCTTTTAACTTGTTTACCTTTTTTGTATTAGCTTCCAGTTCATATCTCTTTGCAGCATGTATGGCTTCCAACTCACATATCTTTTCAGCTTGTCTAGATTCTAATTTGTACATCTGATCAGGCATGGTTTCTGTAAGGATCCCAGACCCAGGAGCTAGTGAAATCGCTGCCCTAAGCCGATCCCTATCCCAAGACCACTCGGGGTAGCTACAGACCGAGAAGTAAACTAAAAGAAACCTAAAATGCAATGACCTTGCCGGACAGGAACCCCGACTTGACACTTCCCTAGGACGAGGATACAGGTAAGGTGATCCCAATCACGGTTTAATCCTACTACAAGAAAACTAAGAGGGTAGGCTGATACAACTGTGAGGGATATTGTATCCACTCACGACTCACTAGACTCAACGATAAACAAACTACAAAGACAAAAGACTACTGACCTAGACTTGTCGGCCACGACGACGGTTGGTGAAGAGGTGCGGAAGTGACTGGAGATGAGGGGCCTGCTGCGCGGATGGTGTGGATGAAGTTCGGCCCGCCTGGCCGAAGGAGACGATGGCACCGCTGGGGCTCGGCCCACCTGGCCGAGGGTGATGGTGTTGCCGCAAGAGGCTCGGCCCGCCTGGCCGAAGGGTGTTGCTGCTGCCGTGAAGGCTTGGCCCGCCTGGCCGAGGGGAACGCCTGAACACGGCTGAATGGCTCAACCCGCCTGGTCGAGACGACGCTGATGCCTCAAGGGACTCGGCCTGCCTGGCCGAGGGTGATGGTTGGATGGATGTAACGCTGCTGGATGAGCGCCTATGGCCACGGGCTGCCTTGGGGAAGACCTAGCTAAGGGATTCCAAGGCGAAGGGAACCAAGCGTGGGATGAGAGTTGAGCTTGGGAATGGAAGATAAGTGCTAAGGGTGTTTCCTGGCCTTCTTGTTCTGGGTTAGCTCACGGGTGAGCAAGTCCGAGGAGGCTAGGAGGGTTAATGGCACTCACGGCTAAGGATTAGCTAGAGAGGGTGAGGTAGGCCAGGTAGGCTAACTTAGGTGACTCGGGCTAGGTCTAGGTCAAGGATTATGGTTAGGGTCTCAAACGAGCCTAGGTTTAATGCCTAGTTAATGCTAATGTGGGGTTACGAGGGTATTGAAGAGGGGAGGTTAAGGTCTCGGCTTGGGAAGTGGTAAGGGTTAATGACTAAGGCAAGTCACGAGAGATGAGAGGGTTCACGAGGAAGAGTTAAGGCTAATGGCGAGTTACTAGGGAAAGGATAGGTTTACGAGGGATAGTTAAGATCGGATTAAAGGCTGACAAGGGATTACGAAGATGAAGGGAGATGACTTCGAGGGAAGGGGAAGGCTAGCAAGGGAAGTAAACGCACTTACCTTAAATGCGGGTGGAGGACGAGATGAGGGGGTTGACTCCTCTTGAATGCGCCTAGGAGTCACAAAGGGCTTGGGCCCTAGGATGCTGGCACGTGGAGGAAGGGACGGCGAGGATTAAAGGCTTGATCCTTAAATGCCTCGGGACTCCAAGGGTCACGTGAGAGTTATTGCTCTCCGATCCATGCGAGTTGGCTTAAACGCCCACTCCAAATGACTCTTTTGCCTCTTCTCAACCTTGGTTCCCTCTTGATGATGGAGTTAATGTTGAGGGCAGTTTCGAGAATTGGCAGAGGATCCCCAAGTGTCACCATAAAGAGTGCAGCGGCAGGAATTACCGGCCACCGATAGCGCAATTCCGGTCACGCTCACAACACAGCCGTCCTTGGTCAGACTTGGCTGCAACTTGGCCCGTCATTCAACTTGCTTTCGGGCGATCTTGGCCGAGCTTGTCTCGGCTGTCTCCTTAGCACAACACCTAGCTTTGATGGAGATTCCACCGAACTGGCACCGTCGCTGTTCCCACTTCAATCCACCGATCACTCTAGATAGTTTCTGCCGGCCATCTACCGGTAGGAACCACCCAAACCTCTTGGCTTTTCTCATCTAAGGAACGGAGCCAGGGCTTAGCTCGACCGTTCCATCAACAATCTCCTTGGATTCTACAGGGGGAAAGCCGCCTCCTCGGGCCGAACTTAACTGGCTCGCCTAGACCTTGCTCCGGCCTACCTTTCCGACCGTTTTCCTCCTGATGTGCCTGGGGAGAGAACAACCTACTAGGGGAGACTTCCACTTGGTCTACAGCCCAACTCCGGCCGACCTTTCCGACTGTCATCCTCCTAATGTGTTTGGGGAGATAAACATCCTACTATGGTAGACTTTCATTTGGCCTTTCTACGGCTGGAAGAGGAATGGAACCGCAAAGAGAATATGGTACCAGCCTTACTTTTTGCTGCCGGATTTGTCGACGCTTGGCTACTAGTTGGGCATAACCACGACCCACTTTTCTCCAAGCCTTCCCATAGTCTCCACCGGCCTCTAACCACCCTTCGTGTTCAAGGGAGGTTGCATCGAGAAGAGCTTGCTATGCACCGGAAAAATAGCATAGGACAACGACGTCAATGGAGGCTTCCGGCCACCTCCACATTCGGGTCTTCCTTTTCTTCACTCCGGCCAGAACCATGGGCTGGAAGCAATGTTGATTCACCACCTCACATTGGGGAAGATGCACCACCTTTCGGGGGGAAAATACACCACCTCCCCGGGCGGGGGAGATACATGCCTCTCAGGCGGGGAAGAGAGAGAGGCAGCAGCCTTCAACCAAATTCTATTCAACTTCAATAATGCTGAAAATGGCTTACAAGATGATTTAAATACTAACACAAACCGGTTCTACTAATGAACCGAGACGCTGATAGAATTAAGACTCGACTCACTAACGCAATATAAAGCAAAACTGAGACGGTATGACAAAGATCTCAGATCCTATTCTAACCTATCTAGACTCGATCCTAACTACCACGACGGACTAGGTTTGGACTCGACCTGGGTTTGGGTTCCACTGGCTCAACCGGGTCCGGTCTTCAAACTGTTCGTGCTCCAACCTTTGGCGCTGCATTTAGTCGGCCCTGACCATTCTGGACTGATGTTAACTTCCATGCTTTGTGTCGTGCCTCTGGCCGTCTCTGCTTGGTCAGTACTGCTGAGGTCACCTTGGTCTTGCTTCTCCGAGCTGCTTGAGTTGGTCCCGTCCCAAGTTGTAGACATGATCATAATCTCACAGATAGCAGCAGAGACGTGTTGTCTGTTGTTAACCTCTCCCAATCGGCCTTTCTTGGCCTGACAATCTTCTTCTTCCTGAGTTGGGCTGGTGTCTCTTCTTTTGTTGGCGCCCTTCATTGGCCGCGCTCCCTATGGCAGCCTTTTCCTCCTTAGTTCGGCCTTGCTCTGCGAAACTTCCCTTGGCGTTGGCAACTGGGTGTGGGTTTTCCTTCTTAGTATGGCCGCGAGCTTCTTTGGCCTAAGCTCCTCTTGCTCGGCCGCTGGCTTTCGCCCAGCCTTGCCTTGGTCAAGGCCCTTGCTGTGCTCCTTCAGTGCTTTCCCAGCAAGCCTCGACCACTAGGCTAAGGTAGGCAGTTTCTTTCTACTTCATGCACCATATTGCATAGATAATCTAACTCTTCATGCAATGTCACATTTTTTTCCATTAGTTCACTTCAACTGGAACCTGCATCAAAAAAATTATGATGGTTTTACTTCATTTCATAAGTATGCACGCATCCAAATTTTTCTCGGCCCATGGCCCATGGCAAAACATCACTTCGAGATGGGTCATTTCATTCGAGATGGGTCATTTCAAATCCTGTAGGTAGTTGGGATATTGCTTTATTGAGACGAGCCTACTAATCTTTATAACGTTTTAATAACATGTGGACTTACACAATTGCTTCATTCATTACTTGGTTATGATAGTCTTCATCTATTTTTCCACGTCAAAGAAAAAGCCTTAGCATTGGAAGGCTCAAATTTGCCCCCTCTAACTTGCATAAAACGGACAATGTTTAACATTTATAATAAACAAGTCAATAATGATAAATAAGAACATTTTAATTAATAAGATTACAATTTTTGCTAAAAGTTAGGCAAAACTGTTCATGCCCATAATATGAGAAGTCTTGTACATTGCCGGATTTAGTTCATTTCTTTCACTTCATTGCACAACAAACTATTAAAGTTAGAGCAATGAAGGATTACAGCAAAATTAATTAATTAAAATATGCTATACTCACATGATACAACAGAATAGAGAAATAAATAAATATATATAAACACTCTCTCTCTCTCTCTCTCTCTCTATATATATATATATATATATATATATATATATATATATATATATATATATATCCGGTTACACCAGCCATTTGGTGTAAGGGTACGACAACTTCCCAGCGTCCAATCATGCAAGATGACTTTGTTTTTTCTTTTTCCATTTTTCCATTTTTTTTTTGTTGTTCTGGAGGTGGTTTGAGACGAGCGCTCCCTTCCACTCATGGAAGGGCTGTGGTGTAGTGGCCCACCATCGATATCCCACCATCGACACCTCCCCATTTTAGCAACCCTTGTCCCCTACCTGTCACTGAAGGGCTGCAGTGTGGTGGCCACTAGTGAACCACTGGGGGAGTGTCTGACTGTGCATGATCAGGCTCGTTTTTTTTTCAACCCCTTTTGCTCACCTGAAGGGTGCCTAAATGATGGTGACGGCCACCCTTCCCTCCTAAAAAATTTTTCCCAAGGGGAATTTTTTTTTTGGGAGGCCATTGCCTCTCTCGATTCTATTGGGACGGTCCGCTGGGGCACTGGCTCATTGGCTGCCATTGACGCCCCCATCAGGCCATCCACAGGAAAATCGGGGGACACCATGGCGTCCTCTTTTGAGCAACTAGGAGTGTCTGGCCGAAAGGATTGGATGTTCCACTATTGTTGTACTCCTTATGCCAAATAGATGGCATAAAGACAGATATTTTTTTTCTCTCTCTTTATCTCTCTCTCTATATATATATATATAATGACTGCACTGTGCCAATAAAATGGGAATACATAACAAAATTTGAGGACAAGTCCCCTTGTTACAAGAACAAACCACAAAAGCAGAATAAAATGACCAAATATACAAGACAACTGCACAGTAAAACAACATAAGAGGGGTGGGAAGAGAGTGGATAGACAAAATGGCATAGTCACCTAGCCATAGACGGAGGACGGCGCCGTATCCGAATAGCAAAATTGACGCCCCCCTGCACGAGAAGAGCCACAGAATCCGATGATGAGAAAGTGACCCTGAAGACCCTGTTGTTGCGCTCCTCTCAAATGCGCCACCAAGAGGAAATGAGCCACAACCTCTAGACAAGATTCCAAAAAACAACCAGGTAGGAGGAAGAACAAAAGAAGAAAAGAAGACGAATGGAGAGTGGGCTTGGAAGGCTGCTAACAAGGGAAGGCCATGCAGAGACAAGAATACTAAAAAAGAAAGGGAAAGAAGTAACAAGGTGAACCTGAGACTCAGCCGCGGTGAGACAGATGAAGCATTGGAAAATAATATCAAGGCGCTGTAAGTGGTCAAAAGTATTGATGAGGCCAACAAGAAGTAGCCAAACAAAAGCGATGGCACGAGGAAAAGAACCAGAAAACCAAAGGGACTGGGGTGGAAGTGACACAACAAAAGAACCAAAAGAAGCCAGATAGCAAGAAGAAAAAGTGAAACCATGAGAAGATGAAAAAAGCTAAGATGGGGGTGCGAACGATGGGAGGTCAACAAGCGGAGGAAAAGAGGAAGGGTAGAAAAGCAAGTCGCACCAAAAGTGGGAGGGAGAGGTGTGAGATGAAATTATTCCAAAGACTAGGGGAAGACATGTCAAACTTAGAAGAAATGAACAGGGTAATGGGGAGAATGTTCAGTTGCCAGACGTCACCACTAGGAACATAGAAAGGACTCACATGCTCGACTAAGGTTGGTAACCCCAGCACCCCCAAGAAGAAGATGAAGGACAACCACTTCCCAACGTGCAAGGCAATCCGAAGGTTGATCACCATCCCAGATAAACCTACAAATGATCTTATCAAACCTACTCAAAACAGCCACAGGTGGTCAAAAGACCGCTAGAGCATAGAGGGGGACAGACGCAAGACAATGCTTAGCAAGAGTAATAAGACCTAGAAAAAAAAGCACCTTTTCCTGCCAACACTGAAGGCGATCTACATGTTTCTCCTCCACTCCCTTCCAAAAGGAGGGTGCATGAGGTGATAACGTAATCTGAAAACCCAAGTAGTCCCTGATTTCATAATCTTGTAATTTTACATTTTTAAATTTGCAATTGCTCTGGTTGTCACCTTAAGACACCACCAAATTTCAGCCAAAAGCTGTAATTATAATGCCCAAATTTGACAAGAACAATCTTGTCAAATTTACTTAAAACATATGCGTGTTTGCATAGTTTTGAAAATTTTAAAACCAGTTTCGAAGTGAACATTGCTCTAAAAACTGATTGGAATTTTCATACATATTTTCAGCATGGAATATATATATATATATATACTTTCTCCACCAATTTCAAACTTAATATATCAAGATTGAGTTAAATTTTAAATATTTTTACATTCTACTTTGAAGAAAGATCTCCAAAGTAGATGTTTCTTAATTTGTGACCATAGAAAGTAGTACATGAACTGATTTGTAATCATTTAAATATACCAAAGTGAATGACTTCCATAATTTCTCACTCTAAAATTGGGATTTTCATGCACTTTTCACATTTACTATCATTTTCAAGAGTTTTATCTATTTTAATAAATATCTCAAGCTTACGGACTGTACTCTAGTGATTATGCTTGATTCAATATCAAGCAGTGGCCTTGAAGTTGTCTTACATAGCCAATTTCATATAAAATTTGTTCCTCAGTTCATGAATGTATGTGCGATGGAATGAAGAACCAATACACATGTAGATGCATGGAAGGCAAGCTTGAGTGAAGAATGTATGCACACATGTAGTTTATTTTCTCCTTTCATGTATCCAATCACTTATCTAATTAAACACAAGTATACTATCTTTAAAAAGTAATTGAACCAATTCTAAGTTGCAAAATGTGATCAAGTCATATCGCAACAAAGAATTTGGATTCTCACTTATTTTTGAAAAGAAAAGATAAGAACCATATCAATTTTTTTGCCAACAAATATATTTGGAACAAATTTTCTTACAAAATCTTGGAATTTCTATTTTGCCAAAAATAAGTTTAGCTTATTAATTTGGAAAAATTTTATAATCTTCTATAGAGAAGAACTTGGCTTAATTTCAATCCAAAATTCTTATATTTTGATCCCAATTCATCAATTTTGTCAAAAGAGATTTTCAAATTTGATCAATCAATCCATTTTTCCAAGCTAAACTAGCTATTTTCAAATTTACCAAGTTCAAAATTTTGATCCATGATCACAAATTGATTTCAAGTTAGTAGAAATAAACTAAAGCTCAAATTAATTGCTAATCAAAATGTCAAATCCAGTTTGTCAATCAAAATTCTCAAATTTATCAAATTTTCTAATCAATAGTCCTAATTCAAATCAATTTTAAGTGACATCCAATTTTCAATTTTCAATTTTGCTGGAATTCAACTAAATTTCTAAAATAAATTGAATTTCAAAATAAGTTGCCAAAACAAGTTAAATTTCCAAAGAACTTGCCCAAAATTCATTTCAATTTACCCAAAACAAGCTTAAAAGTTTTCTTGTTCAAAATCAAGTTCAAAATGAACTTCAAAATCAAATTTCAAACCTTTATGCACCAGCATATAGGATATATCAACCGAATGACTTATACACTTTTCACAAATGCTTAGTCCTTGGCCTAACTCTCTTGTTGAAGGAGGCAACCACGGTCGGACCTCGTATCCACGTATGGATCCCTTTCTTTTGCAATTTTTTAAAACCAAAATTTCAAGTTGCTGCGTCATGCAGTTCCCCATTTGTGGGAGGCGTGCGAACATTTCTACATCACATGAATACCTAGAACAAAATGTTAGACTTTCTTTGGCCAAACATTCTTCTGCAATTTGATCTTTCTAGCCGACTTTTGTTACGTACATAAGGTTTGAGTTTGAGCAAATACCTTGATAATTATGACTTTTTTTCGTAAAGACCTTCATAAGGCTAATAAAAGAAATTGTTGAATCAACATATGACAATCATGACTCTTTAACCCTAAGGTTTTGCATGCCTTCAAATGCACACATCCAGAAATGCTTGAAGTATAACCATATAGAACCTTCAAATTCTCCAGGCCTTTGCGTAATATGTTTTTTCTCTTTCATTTCATGGTGAAACATGCTACTATAAATAATTTAGCACTAATTGTACTATATGTTTGTGAAGAAGTACATGTCTTATATTTATTATTTATAATTTCAAACGAGAATTATAATTGATATTTTGTCTTTCCTTCCAAACTTGACAATGTCCAACTATATTGTTGGAAACAGACGTACTATTTTTTATATCTCCTTTTTGGATGTTCATATATCTAGATTCACATCTGATTTGAGCACAAATGAAGTAAAATGTACAATATATTTGAATTTGAATCTGAATTCACAGTCCGAATCCCATCATAGTCCAATTTTTAGATTTACATCCAAATTCAAATCCGATTTTTAACCTGAATCCAAACTGCACTACAATATGTCAAGACACAATTTTCAAATTGTGGGGACATGGGATATAGGATATCTAAAATTGTCTGATCTGAATCTGAATCCAATTACATATTTATTTGAATCCAAATTAAAGTCTGTACCCGATGTTATGTCTTAAATCTAAATTAGATCCGATTTCTTAATTGGAATTTTTTTTTCATATTTGATTTTTTTCAAATGGTTAATTGGTTGGATATCAAATCTAATGGACTTATTGACATCCCTAGCCATTCCCACAATAATTAACAAATGGATCTCTCTTCAACAGGTAACTTCTATTGCTTCGCATAAAAGGAACCTCAGGATCTTCTTACCACTGTCTACTAGGTCAGGCTAGCTCTTACCTGTTACAATTTTTTACCCCAGAACATGAGATTGTGGAAAAATGTGGTTTTCAGTTCTCATTACCTATTGTTAGTCACTTCTACTAGTTTGCACACTTACCATATGCTACCTCGCCTTAATAATTTCTCAGTGGTCAAGCTGGGGGATGGGCTAGATGGTGTATATGGGTTTAGGCACAGAGAGTTCAGTCAGAATAGAACTAAGAAAAACTCTTATTAGTGGATCTTCCTACCTGGTATTAGTTCCACGTATGATTTAAGTTTTCACTTGATGAGAAAGTAAGAAAAATGCCACGGCTGCTCCAACGCCTACTTGTCCCCTTTCTAATTTCTCTGCTTTGAAAAAGCTGCCGATGTTCGTAGTAGACTCAATTTTGTTATTCTGGCAGTTCCTTTTCTGCAAAGAGCTTCCAGCGTAGTGGGAAACATCTTTGATCAACTTTGCCTATTCCTAAGCAGCCTATTGAGAATATTTCAAGGAAGATGAGCATGACATTTGCTTAACTGGTGAACCAAAGGACACCAAGCGTTGGCAGATCCTTGTCTGTAAAGTTCCTGACGAGAAAATTAGGGAACCAGGTGCGGATGAGCTCGATAAACCATCAGGTATGCAGGGAACCTTTGTGAAGTTGTAAATCTGTCCTGTTTAGTGGCAATTTGACAATTGTAAGTGCTTACTTTCCAGTAGCAAATTCATTTGCTTTTCTAGCGATGTATCTGGGTACTTCAAAGAAGAATGAAGATTTTGACTGGAACTGCACTAATTAGTGCTGCAGAGCTTCTGTCTTGTTTTCCTCTATATCATATGAGTAAGAGTGAACCAATTCAAAATAAAACCTACCAATGCATGTCCTGCTTCTCCATAATCCGACATTATTTTAGTTAGAAATGAGAAAGAGGACTCTGTGCAAATGTCATGATACACATCACACGTGTGTGCGCGCACACACATGCACACACAAAGAGAGAGAGAGAGAGAGAGAGAGAGAGAAAGAGAAACCGTTATAAAGGAAAGTCAAAATCTCAACACTATATTATCATACCCACTGCAAGAATTCTTAAGAGGGGTTCGTATTTACATGGTACTTATTTTATGTCCTGTGAACAAAATGAGCAAAACTGTGGTTTAATGACAAAATACATATGCATAAAGATCTAGACTAATGTGTCAACCCTTGAATCAACACCTGGTCATTTAGCATTATTTGACCTACATTATACAGTACAAGACAGATCATGAAGCATGACTAAGACCAGCTTCAAGAATCTGGAACCTATCTTCTTCACCCTGGCTGTAAAACCTGATTACTACAAAACCTGGTCACTGCTTTTATTTTTCCTCAAACCTGTGGATGTTAACTTCAAAAACTATTGATAGTGGTCACGGACAATTCCTCCTGTGAATCTTCATGCTCTGCCACTGATGGATGGGTAGCAAGTCTCCTCTTCTGATGGAACCTCGCAGTTTTGGGGACACTTTTCTTGCCATGACTTGATGGAAATGAAAACTGAGCAGTATCATGACCCACATTGTTGAACAACAGCTTTGCAATGGCTCTGTCTATGACATTCGTCTCCAATTCTCTGGATGAGGCAGCAGGAATATAAATGAAAAATAAAACAATGAAACAATGCAAAACCACGACAGGTGCTTGGATAAACTCACGTTCTCTCAAAACATCTGCTTTAAGTCAATAACTAAAATATAACCATGGTCTCATATGGCCAACGAGTGTGAGTTACAAAGCATAATTTTCAGGCTGGGGACAAAAATGAACCCAGAAGAAGAATTCATTGGTGAACAAAGGAGCATAAAGGAAAAATGAAGAAATAGCAAGTGATAAACATAGTCCTCAGGTGTCCAACAGTGAGGTTTTTCTTGGGTATCACCCAGAAATTTTTTTTCTAAGGAAAAATCTTAGAACCCAAAAAAAATTAAAACATACAAAACATAATAGAAAAAAGATGAAATTATGAGTTTTCTACTAATTTGCTCAAAAATGTTGGTAAAAATTTAGTTGTTAAAAAGTTGAAACATAAAAAATAAAAATATTAAGGAATAATATCAGGCCTTGATGTTTTTCAGATTGATAGTTGAGAGAAAAACAAAGAGAAAAAGGCGTGAACCTATGTCACACGGACACGGCAAAATGGGCCACGTACCGGTGTCGACACTCCGACACCTGGATATCGACACTTGGACACAGCAGGATACGTTTTGGATCGGGTTTGGGTCAGACCCGATCCAAACCACTTTACTAACCCGACATTCTTTGTTTTGTTTGAGACTTTCTTTCTTATGACTTATAAGATTGGTCATGAACAATGTTTTGTTTGAGAATCTGAGACTTTCTTTCTTATGACTTATGAGATTGCAAGAGTGAAGCATTTAATTTAATGTTTTTTTTTTTAAATTTTATTATCCTTTTTATTTTTTTAGAATATAAAATTCACCGTATCCGCGTATCCTAAAATTTTGAAAATTGCCGTATCCGTATACCCGTACCCATAGGATACCTGTACCCGTATCCGTGTGACATAGGCGTGAACTAATACTAGATGATGAAAATGGTTCATCACATTTTTTTCCTTGTTTTTTTTTTTTCAACTGCCAATCTAGAAAAGTTCAAGGGATGTGATTGTTTCTCCTAGCAATTTCTATATATATATATATATATATATATATATATATATATATATATATCAGTTATAACTTAAGCTAATAATGGTTCAGAAAAATAAAAGGCTGAAAATACTTACAATATGAAAAAGTTTATCCTAGCCTATTCAAAGGAACTTTTAAAATGCAGTAGTGGTAAAAAGCTACTAGAAAAGATGAATAAATTGACGACTTTGCGTGTCAATTAAACTCCTGGTTTGGTTGCTCTAGAACCTGAATCGATTCAGACTGGGAGTCTCCGATAGCATCTATTCCCACCATCTTTGAAGTACAAAGAGAGGACACAATTGACGAATATTAACATGTCTACTTCATCTACCTTTCTCCATTACTGTTGATACATATATCGTCGACAGCAACTTTGGCTGCAGTTTGTGGCCATGAATTTCTAGCCAGGCGGTACAGGGCATCTCTAAAGCAGATTCTGGTCTTGGCATTCAGCTGATAACAAACCAGAAAGGCAATTATTTCACATTATTTTAAATAAAAATGAAAGAGAAATATGTGATTCTACATGCTATAAAACAAACTGCTTAATCACATTAAATTGCACTTACCTGAGCCATCGAGGTCTCAAGTTCATACAACACAGTTGCTTCCAGCGATCCTTCGTCGTCTGCCTTTGTGTCTTCATTATCACCAAATCGCTGCAGATCGGTGGGCATTGATGCCCTAGTTATGCACCTCTGAAAGGAACTTGCATTACCATGACTGTTTCTCATAAAAGTCTATGTGCAAAAACATGTTAGATATCTAACCATACTGTGGACCAACTACAAAAAAAAATATTGTGTCCAATTAGAGGAAAGAAAAGGTTCACCGTTTTGGTGGGGGCATTTTCTGTACTGTCTGAGAGATCCAGTGTTGAACAGGATGGATGGTCGCTAAACTCCATGTTGAATTCTTCCCAAATGTCTGGTGAATTTGCTGTTTCTAAAGAGGTGGTGCTTGACTTCCAATAGTTTAAAACATCTGTAATATTGGACGAGTCATTCATGAGGCTTAAAGAATCAACAAGCATGTCACTGAGAAAATTTTCAGACTGCGTTGAGCTAGACTCCACAATTGGAGACATGTTTGGAAACGACACATGATTCTTATCCTCGTGGATATCTCCTCCAGACACCAGATGCCTGTACATTCCAGAATATAAAGAAAAGAAGCACATATAAATAGAAGCACAATATTGAATAAATGGATTGAACCATTTGTTAAGAAATTGATTGGAAAACAGAGAGAAAATGAACTAAAGCAAGGCACACATCAAAATATTGTTAAGGTAGGGTTGCTGAAAAATTCCAAGAACCACATGAACCCTACCCCGTAAATTAAAGAACTTTAAGTGCCAAAGAATTTCAATCGTACTGGAAGATGTCATCAGTCTGATACAGGTACTGAAATTGGTAATCTTTCTTATCACCCAAAAGTCCATGCTCATGTAAAGCACTTGACTTTTTCTCATCACAGTTCATGACTAAGAGCTCTGATGATGAGGGACTCAGAAGATCCAGATTAATCATTTGGTGATAAGAAACCATTTCGGATGCTTGCTGTTCAAAATGGGCACCAGCAGTTAAATCTTCATTATTTGCATATGATGTCTGCAATACCTCATCACTAAACTGTTTCCTGCCATTGCATGTGTATACAGAAGATAACGACCCTTCACATTGCCCACCAACCAATTCTTCAGTTAGCTTTTCTGTGGGTGCAAAACTAACCCTGTTTGGTGAACCTTCATCAGAAATCCATTGAGACCAACATTCTGGTGATGAGTTATAATTTCCATTTGCTTCATTCTGGGCTCCTCTAGTCCCTGGAACAGCCTCATCATCATTCTCTTGGATAAAGAACCAGTCCATTCTAATAACCTGCAAAGTTTCAAATATCGCATTTAAATTTTCCGCAAAGCATAGACCAAGCAGCCACATAAGAGCAGCATTGCACGATCAAATCATCCAGCAGAATTGTTTAGTTAATATGACGTCAACTGAAAAGGAATAAGGACTGGACGTTGCGATTATTCTGGTCCCTTCTTTTGATAAACACCAGGTTAATGATATGAAATAGAAGAATTGCCATTAATCCAGTAGCTTGTTTTGAGCAAATGCACACAGCCTGGGCCTCAAATGCTAAAACTGTGACTCGTGTTCATGACTCAATATGTCGAACATCTTCAAATTAGAAAAAGAAACAAAGGGCTTGGAGGACTTACATCATTTGATATTATCAGTGGAATTGTTTCTCAATGTTGCACATATACCTAACTAAAGCTCTCATCTCAAAGATCAAAAAGTAAAGAAGAAGAAGAGACACCAAACAGTCACAATGATGGTGATGGTAAAACCAATTCAAAGTAAAATTTAGGTTCGAATAAAGGCCAGCTGATCTTCGATGGTTAATACCCAAAGCGATAGCTCGGCCAACAGACCAACTTATGGAGTTACTTCCTGTTGAACTTGTTTTTGAAGTCAAACCATGTGGTCCAATCTTCCAATTCTCAATCTCAAGATCTATACCTGTTGCAAAGATCCTCCGAATAAAAGTCGTATACCTCAAATCAATTGCTCGGAAAGCTAGCAAAAGTGATGTATTTTATAAATCATTTCTCTCTTTGTTCTCAATTTCACCTCAAAATGATGTCCCTTCTTTTCCTTCCCTTCTTTCACATTTTTCAGGTAAAAAATCATCCACTTGTGAATTGGATTCCATCCAGCACTGAAGATGATCAAATCACCTTAAGGGTATACTCATTTTAGCAAACATGCAGTGCAGGAGAAACACATTTCACAAGAAGTCAAGCTCATCACTCATCCTCGCAAAATTTGGATGCCAGTTTATGTAGAAAAAGTAGCCACCCAGTTTCATTGATATCAAGTTAAATCTTGGATCTAAAATGTGAGAATCACCTGACTTCTTAAAACTAAAAAAGTTTCACAAGAAGCCAAAAGAGGACCCTGGGGAAGTCGTGTTATTACTGGAATACTAAACGAACACATAACATTTCAAGAGTACTCCTTGGATTGGACCATGACCCAAAAAGGAGGCGTGATAAATTAATTGATTCCTCACGGGGTTTTCACTCTAATAACGACATGGTCCTCAAGCTCAAGCTCTCAAAGTATGTAAGAAACAGACCTTCTCCTCCTGCGCCAAGTGAGGTCATATCTAATCATTCTCATCAAGCACCAAAATTCATCAAGTAACATCGCGTAAAAAGAATGAAGCAGAAATCAACATGCTCCGGAACAAAAAAAGAAACTAACAGTACTCTCTCTTTTGCAGATCTTATACGGTAGAAGATGTAACCAAGACAGGCAGAAGACAAGAATTTTCGGACGAAATGGAAGAAGAAGAATTAAAGTAAAGAAAATCCCCTAATCTGGAAAAAAAAATGAAGCCACAAAACCCTAATCCAAATAATATGAGAGAGAGAGAGAGAGAGAGAGAGAGAGAGAGAGCGAGAGATTTACTTCAGGATATCTTTCCAGTTTTAGCGAACGGTGAACGGTAGAAAAAAGGACAAGAAAGATTTCAACTGGCCCGGAAAATTCCTTCCGGCAGCTTCTGCGACATCCGCTCCGACTCCCCAATCAAGAACCAAAAAGGATGCCTCCCTCCTTGGAAACTCGAAACCCCAAAAGCAAACAACTTCAGAGCGGCAAGGCTGGAACGGCGGCCACAACGATGAGCAACAACTTGCAGTGGTTCCTTCTCTGCACCTCGATGAGTTGGAGGCGTGATCGAGGGGCCGACTACTTCCACGATAGACTCGTTTGTGGCCGCGGGCAGAAATCGTGTCAGATCCACCTATCTGTATCCTTCTTCCTATTGGTCCACGTGGAAATCCGTACGTTTCCCCGACCGACGGCCTAAACTTGTGGTTCCTGAACCTTCTGCAACGGTTGGCCCTACGTGCATGCCACGTCCTTTTATTTGTTTATTTATTTATTTTAGCCGAAAGAGCCGTAAGCAGCTGAAACTTATCACTTCGTTTTTTTTTTTTTCCCCTTCTTCCGGTCTCTCGCTTTTTCTTTCCTCGCACAAGATTGAGGGGCGGATCAAAAATTTTTTGTTCTAGGGGACCCAATGTTCAGATGGTTAATATATTTTTGATTTTTTTTATAGAGGCTGAAATAGATTTTTTGAAAATTTAAACTTTTAAATTTAAAAAATCTGAAAGGCTGCTAAGGTTGGCCAACCTGACAAGACCAAAAGATTAGATTGATTTCACTTCTTTCCCTTTTTTTATATATTTTTAATATAATCTGATTTTTTTTTGCGATTTACTATGCATTTTTTTAACTGAATTTAATTAATATCAAGTTAACTTGATTGCATATAAATGTAGGATATGCTTGTTGAATTCAAATTTGGTCTTTAAAATTATGTATGATTAAAATCTGACTTTGAATTGAAAGTGATTGCCTAAAATCCAATTAAATAAAATTGGGTAAAAGCTGAACCTTTCCACTTGAATATGAAACATTTTGCTTTTCTCTACCTTGTATTCTTGAAAAGAAAATAAAAAGAAGAGAAAAAAAAACTTGTTTATTGGAGCTTGGCCGAGGCAGGGACTGACGTAGAGTGGATATGGAAGAGCCAGATAGATTTAGAGTTGCCAGGACTTTTTGTTTCTAAGGGAATGAAAATTCAGAATACCAACTTGGAGCTTAGTGCAGGCCGAGAAACAAATGAGAAGGTCCATTCGTGTGACTGAAGGACAAGTGTGGCACACATTTAATCATTCCCATGCGTAGCGGAGTCCCTCCGTCAGATTTTTTTGGATCGTCTACCACTCACGCTTGACTTAGACTTGTTTGTAAAAACTTATAAACGAGTCAAGCTTAAGTTTAAATAATTTATGTTCAAAATATTAAACGAGTTGAGTTCAAATTGTAATAATTTGATTCGTTTAAAGTTTAAACTCAACTCGGCTCCATTAGTGTTAGATGGTAGTTTATAGTGTTAAACGAGCCTAGCTCGAGCATCCCAAAAGAAGCATCAAAATCGATGGAGCTTTTATGATTGACCAATACACGGGAAAACTTGAATGTGTGGCCATAATCGATGGAGCTTTATGATTGACCAATACACGGGAAAACTTGAATGTGTGGCCATTCTTTTATGACTGTATGTTATTGAGAAAAATTACTCGAATAATATGGCTACCCAGTGGCCATTACCAAGTATGAGGGGCCCAAATTATAGTTTCAGAATTTTGGCAGGTAATTTTTAAAATTTTTATATAAAACAAGTAAATTTTTTTTATTTTTTTTTTAGGGGGCTCATAGCCCTTACAAGAGGAGAAAATGAAGGCAACGGCTAGTACAGATGACAATTGCTTGAACGCAGATGGCATCTGCTTGAAGGCCTACTCTTTATTTAGTTCTCCTCCATGCATGTGTTCTGGTAGCTGTCAATAGATCAGATTTGAATGGGATATAGGAAACATATTCATATGTTCATATTCTAATTTACAAAGAAAAGTCTTATCTGAATCCAACTCGAAATATGATTTCACAATTCAAATCCGATCCAAGTCCAATTTTTACATTCATATCCAAATCCCAATTTTGAACCTTTTCACAATGCAAGAGCTTTGGATATAGGATATTTATTTACAACTAAAATTTATCCAAATTTACTCATATTTTTATATGTATCCAATTCTAAATCCGACCTGATGTCATTTTGCAAATCACAATTCGATCAGATTTCTCAATTGGATACTATTTTTTTTTCATATCCTTGTTTTTTTTTGGAACAGTTGGGTATAACGATATCGAATCCATATAGGACATGTTGACATCCACACTTCTTACCCCTAGCTTGCCATTATTAACATTTATAACCTTGTCTTTCTAAAGCTCGATCATGACCATTTTCTTCTTTGGAGGACACAAATCCTGGACCCGGTGGAAAGTGAAGATACGAAGGGCTTCCTCACAGGTGAAACGACAATGCCTTTAGTTAGTGGCGGGGCCAGAAACTACTGGCTAAGGAGTAATGTTACTTTGAATTTCAAACTTTAAAGAGCACTCATATGTAAAAAAAAAAAAAATCATGAAGTATCTACGTATAAATAAAGCAAATTCTATCGGCTGGTGTGGGCAATTGCCCACACGAGCCACAGCATGGCTCTGTCACTGCCTCCAGTGATGATTGATGATCCGGTCAGTCAGAGAGACTTATATTAAGCCATAGGTTCCCAATCCCACTTATGCATCTTGGAAGAAATCGAACAGGCTTCTAGAAAGGTCGGTTGGCTGCCTCTTTCCATGCCCGATTCTCAGAAGGTGACTCATTTTTTATTTTACATGCTCACAAATGATGTCGGTAAGCTTTCCAATCGCAAAACTTATGATGGGTCAGATTTGGTAATGGTGAAAAATTAAATATTTCTCATGCTCTAATTTCAACCCGGCATACTCTGGTTGTGCTTCAAAATGCAGTTTCATAACTGGATTTACATTAGTTTGATTAATATCTAGTTAACTTGAGTAGTATGATCACATGCTAGTTGCATTCAGATTTCGTCATAGAAAATATGTATGATTAAAATCTGACTTCGAATTTCAATTTGATTACATGAAATCCAATCGAATAAACTTCGCCAAATTTCAACCCACCCTATTCTGGTTGTGCTTCAAACTGTAGTTTCATAACTGAATTTACCTCAATTTGATGAATATCTAGGTAACTTGATTAGTAAGATCATACGCTAGTTGAATTCAAAATTGTCTTTAAAAGATATATGATTAAAATCTGACTTTGAATTCGAATGTGATTGCATGAAATCGGCCAATTAAATAAAATTGGGTAAAGGCTGAACTTAAATTCTATGTGAAGCGTCTTGTTCTTTTCTGCCTTCTCTAATTAAGAGAAAATAAAAGAAAAGCAAAAAAAGAACTTGTTTCTTTCTGCTTGGCAGAGGGAGGGACGGATATAGAGTGGATATGGAAGAGGCCGATAGATTTGACTTGCCAGGCATGCCCAGGGACCAATTTCCAAAGGAAGTGCCAATTCAGACTATGAACATGACCCTCCCATGTAGGGACGTACAACAACAGAGCCCAGCTTAAGCGAGCCGAGCTTGAACTTGACCAGCTCGAACTCGCCTCAACTTACATAGCTCGGCTTCAGCTTGACTCGAGCTTATTAGTGAGCTCAAGCTCGACTCGTTTAACCTAGGGAGCTCGAGCTCGACTCATTTAAGCTCGTGTCCCTTAATATATATTTTTTTGCTTAAAATTTTCATGTTTTTATTTAAGCCATTTTAAGTTTTTGAAATTACAAAAATAAGTATTTGTGTTAAACGAGTTTAATCGAGTTGAATTCATCCAACTCGAACTCGACTCGTTTACAAACTTGAGTTATCAGTTAAACTCGAACTCAAGTCATATAACTTACAAGTTGAACTCGAGTCGAGCTTAACTGAACAAGTTCAAGTCGAGCCCGAATTAGCTCGACTTGTTGAACGTTCCTACTCCCATGTATCGGGACTTAGGACAGGATAAGAAACAGATGCGAAGGTCCATTCGTGTGACTAAAGGGCAACCGTGACAGAGTGAGTCGGATATACGGATTGTCCTACAACCTGTTCATTTGACCTTTGATCGTCTTTTTTGCACTAGAGATGCTATAATAAGGGGTGGCTACTCTCTTTCTTTAGTTGAAGGAAGAAAGCAAAACGTGACTCTCTTGGTGTTTTTTTTTTCCTTTTTCCTTTTGGGATTCAGAATCAATCTTTCACGTTATTTCCAATTCAATCAGTTATTGTGGGACAAGAGGAGAAATCCTCTCTCACACTGCATCACGGGTGATGTGCAGTACAATATTGCAATCTCAAAGGTCATCAATGCCAAAATGTTGCAACATTTGTGTTTAAAAAAAAGAAAAAAACTTCCACCACTGTAAAAGAAAATTATGAAAATCAATGGAGATTTATATTGACAAATACATGCCAAAACGTAATTATGTGGCAATTTTTTTATAGGCGTGTAAAACATGCCTCTAAAGGTCGCTACAATAATTAACACGAGGATGTGCATGCAAAATTGCAAGTGCAAAATACCGGCCTTCCGTAGAAATACATCGCCTTCAAAGATCATTCAAGTGATCAGAAATCATGCAAGGGGAGGATCGCATAACTTTCTAGTTAGTACTCGGTTAAAAGATGGGAAACACTTGTAAATGCTTTCAAACAAGAAAGGAAACCCATTTTTCTCCAAACGACCAATTCCTTAATCCAGTAAAAATAAAAAAGTGTCCCCAACCCTCGACCCTCAATCTACCTATGCCCAAACATAGCCTGGAATTTATTTCAGATTCATAATGAGATTCCAATGTATTAATTTTTGTTGAATTGAGTCCCAAAAGGACCAATTAACTAAGAATTAATTTTGGATGTGACGCTTTTCCTCTTTGACTATCAGATTCCAGACGACAAGCTTCCCAAGATTGGAAGCCATCTCTAAGGGGGCATTCGATTGGTCTGGAATTTTGATTTTGGAATCAAAATTCCACTTGAAAATGGAATTGGAATTTTCATTCCAATTCTATCCAATTTTAATTTGTACATGTCTTTGATAATTTAGAATCTTCATTCTAGAATTGAAAATTCCTTGTTTGATTGAAATTGAATTAATTCATATTGGGTTTCCAAAAGTACTCGATGCTTACATACAGTTCAGGGCTACAAAATCAATAAAAAAAAAACATGTGGAATGAATTAATACGCAAAATTAGAGGCCATGGATGCTCTTTACAACACAGAGGACCTACAGCAACGGCATCCAGTATACATATGATAAGAGAATTATAGCCAGCACATGAGATAATATGCTTGCAGTAAACGACTATACAATTGAAAGAGTATGATTAAATTTTTCAAGACACTATCATCTGTAGTTTCTCTAAACATACGCATGTACTGCTCAACACTTTTCTTTTTGCTTGTGTTTTGAAAGGGTTGTGCCAATAAAGCATGAAACCTCTCTCACTCTCACCATATAAGGAACAAGTGATTGTAAAATTTTAATTGCATCTACATCAGGATTGCTTCCCAAACTATAAAAATGCCATGAAAGCTGAAGGGAAAAATGTGAAGTTGCATCAGATCCCAAACCACGTCTGATTATCTTCTATAACTTTCTCTCCAACTAGAGGGACCTGCGATAATGCCAATTTTCTCCGTAGAACTGCTAAAACAGCCACTGAGCCAAGCAATAAAATCAAAAGCATCTATCCTATTGCTTGCATCAAACCAATTAGCACCCACTTACATACAAATAGCATCAGCATTCCGAATCACCATTGATAATCTCTGAGTTGCTCCTGCAATCACATTTACAGAGGTGATGCTAAAACACATAATTGTCCAAAGAAGACTACAAATCTGGCCTTATCCCTAGCATCAACCAGAGAGAAATCACCTCATGATTCTTTCTCCCCCAAGTAGAACTATATATTATGTTCTTCATATCCTAGCATAATCTATAGCACAAATGAGTTAGACAGAGCTAAACAAGGCAACAAGAAATAAAAAGCAACATAATCATTTAAAAGCACTAAATAGTGGAAATGCAAAAATATGCAATAGATCAACAGCGAATAGACAGGCCTTCTCCTCAGGTACAATCAGTAGCAAAACATTTGAATCTGTTCTGATAAACAGCTCTTGCAGTTCAGGTAACTTGCTTAAGAGAGAGGACATAGACGTCAAGAGCAACAACCCTGTGAACAACTAGGACTGAAGTATAAAAATAAAGGAAGTTGAAAATTTTATCCACCTACATTTCCAGCAGCACATCGGACCTAAGCATCAACCACCTTGAATTAAAAATGCCCATGCCTGAAGCGAGTAAGAGAAAGAAGTTCTAGTTCCTAAAATGAATGACAAAATGACAAGCAATGGCTTGTCGTATGCCTAACCTTCACCTCATATTAGGCAAAAATTGAGTCTTATAACTAATATTCTGCACAAAAGATAGTCTTTTCAGCAACAAACTAGCGTCATGAAGTTCAAGAAATGCAGAATAGAAGAAAAAGACATCTTGTTTTTCAACAACAAAGATAGTCTTTTCAGCAACAAACTAGCGTCATGAAGTTCAAGAAATGCAGAATAGAAGAAAAAGACATCTTGTTTTTCAACAACAAACAATTGAACACACAGATTCTGTAATCTGTTCATCTGATGAGACTGAACATATTGAAAGAACATCACAATATGAAGTTTGATAAAACATTGTCCAATAAAATTCCAAACACATTAAATGCTTCAGTACTACTCTTCCCAGTAGTCAAGTGCATAAATATGTAAACATGATGCCATTAAATCAGGATCAGAAAACCTGACGAAACATCATCTTTTTGAGAGATTAGCTCAACATCTAAATCCTTCAGAAACTGGTCACAATTTTCAGTGAAGGGGAGAGCAACTGTGAAAAGAGACATGAAAGGTGCTAAAGTTCATGTTCAACTGAGTGGAAAATAGTAATCAAAACAGTAAAAAGAGACCAACCAAAACACTAGAAAGACATCCTAAACGAACATTATAGTAAAAAGCCATTGATTAGAATGGAGAAGAATAAAAGGGACTGCCAGAGTAGCCCCTATGTGTGTCGGCCATGGATGATGCACGAGGGTGGGTAGGATAGTAGAGAAAGGGTGGGAAAGATACCATCTCATGGGTGAGGGATAGGAAAGGGTCAATTGTGAGGGAGAAAAGGCTTCATGGCCCACAGTCGATCAGAATTTTTTATTCCAGAATTAAAATAGAACTTGAGTCAGATTTTGATTCGAAAATTTTAATTCATTCATAATTTTGGAATAGAAATGTTGTGTTTGATTAGGGGATTCCAATTTTTTCACAGATGAAGATTTTGATTCTAAAATTCCAATAATTCCTGCAAATCAAAAGCCTCTTAAGAGATAGCATCTATCTCCAATTCTGCCAATGCTGAAGTCATTGCTTGCATAGCATGCCAATAGGGCCCGAGCTGGCTTACAAACAATACTGTTGTTGTGAAGCATCTTTAGGTCATCCACTGCATGGTTTAAAGTTTTAGGGTGAGTTTCTCTGCAGCAAATGTATACCTTGTCTCTTATATTCAGGCTTCGGACTCTCTCCAAGCCACTAGTCTTCCCATCCATGGCACTATGGTCATGATGAGGATTTTAATTTGTGTCACCAGGTCCCTAGATAGGACTAGGTGGTCTCCTATCATCAGGTGAGGGTACTTCCTCATTAGCGTCAGATCTGAGGAGCAACTTCGAAAGGTGTGCTTCACAAGAAGGCATGGGACATATTTAGGATAACCCTTACGGCTTCCAAGTGGCGAACAATGCCTCTGAAAGCTACAACGATCGCCTCTGTACCTCTTTGATCTTAAGGAACAACAGCGAATCGGGAGGAATATGAACGTATTCTGAAATATCATTGGAGCCCTTGGGGAGAATATTTAGAAGAAGACAATACCACCACCAACAATGAATACATGGGATTCACAATGGTCTGTATGAACCTCCCCCTCAATGGCAGCCTACCCAAAGCGGTCGAGTTCTAGGATGGAACTTCTTGTTGGTGTATGGAACTTGATCCATACTGGACACTCATTTGCAATACCGCGGATCCAACTATAAGAGCATATTGTTACACAATGTCGCCTTTTGCTAGTCATTTCAAATTGTCCAAGGATTTTTCTATGTAAGGGCATATATGTCATTTTGTACAAATACGGGTTTGCCCTAATCCTTATGTTTTGAGGATGGCCGCCGCTTGTGAGTGTCTGTTCTGTGTGTTCATTTGAGAGAGAGAATACAAGAGATCTGTGCGACCGTGAACGTAGAAGATTATTGCTCCGAACCACGTAAATCGTTGTCTTCTTCCTTGTTGCTTCTAACCCCCTCTTGAGAGTACGAGAGGAGAGTTTATTGTGTTTTGTTCCCAACAACTGGTATCAGAGCCAGGTTCGTTCGCGGTAGGAACAATGGCGCTGGAAGAAGGAAAGGTCAGAATCGAAAAGTTCGACGGTAAAGACTTCGGATTCTGGAAGATGCAGATCGAGGACTACTTGTATCAGAAGAAACTACATGAACCACTCATGCGAAACCCGCAACAATGGCCGATGCAGATTGGCAGTTGCTGGATAGACAAGCCCTTGGAGTCATCCGATTGACGCTGGCCAGAAACATCGCCTTCAACATTGTTAACGAGAAGACGACAACAAGTCTGATGAAGATGCTAACAGATATGTACGAAAAACCCTCTGCTTCGAATAAGGTATATCTGATGCGTCGATTATTTAATTTGAAAATGGCTGAAGGTGCCTCTTTTACGGATCACATAAATGAGTTCAATGTTATTAGTTCTCAATTATGTTTTGTTGATATTAAGTTTGATGATGAGGTTCAAGCCTTAATTTTATTGTCATCTCTACCAGAGAGTTGGAGTGCCACTGTGACCACCGTGAGTAGTTCATCAGGGTCAAGCAAATTGAAGTTCAGTGGTGTTCGAGATTTAATACTTAGTGAGGACATTTGTAGAAGAGAGGCAGGAGAACCTCTCGGTTCTGCCCTAAATGTTCAAAATAGGGGCATAACTAATCAATGCTACCAAGAGCGTGGAAGGTCCAAATCTAAGGGAAGGAGTCAATCCAAACTTCGAAGTGATGGCTGTTGGAACTGTGGTAAGCCAAGACACCGAAAAAGATATTGCAGGTTGTTGAAGAAGAAGAACCCAAATCGTGAAGATGATTCAGCAAATGCAGCAACAGAAGATATAGCTGATGCACTTGCCTTGAGTGTACACAGCTCTATAAAGTCTTGGATTTTAGACTCTGGTGCATCTTTTCATTCAACGTATTCTAATGAAAGTATGCACAACTATATTGCAGGAAAATTCGGCAGAGTATACCTTGCAGATGATGAACCTCTGGATATTGTAGGAAAAGGTGAGGTTCACATAAAAATGCAAAATGGACATGTATGGAAGTTAAAAGATGTCAGATATGTCCCAGGGTTGAAGAGGAATCTCATTTCGGTCGGACAGTTAGATGACGAAGGCTATGTTACTATCATTGTTGGCGGATCTTGGAAGATAACCAAAAGTGCTATGGTTATAGCACGAGGTCACAAACTTGGCACTTTGTACATGACTGCAGATGTAAAAGACAAAGTGGCTGTGGCGAAATGTGAGAATAAATCATTGTTGTGGCATTGCAGGCTTGGGCATATGAGTGAGAAGTGAATGATGATCATGACAACAAATAACAAGTTGCATGACTTGAAATTTGTAGACATTGGGCTATGTGAAGACTGTGTTTTCGGGAAACAGAAAATGGTCACTTTCTCCAAAGTTGGAGGGCCTCCAAAGAAGAAAAAGCTAGAGTTGGTGCATACTGATGTTTGGGGACCAGCTCCAGTTCGTTCTCTTGGAGGATCCCTATACTATGTCACATTCATTGATGATTGTACAAGAAAGGTATGAGTCTACTTTCTCAAACATAAATCTGACGTGTTTACTATTTTCAAAAGGTGGAAAACAGAAGTAGAAAATCAGACCAGAAAGAAGATTAAATGTCTGCGGTCAGATAATGGAGGTGAGTATGACAGCAAAGAGTTTAAAGATTTTTACGCAGATCATGGGATTCGAACACAAAGGACGATCCCTAAAAAGCCACAACAAAATGGGGTTGCTGAAAGAATGAATAGAACCCTTTGTGAAAGAGCAAGGAGCATGAGATTGCATTCAGGCTTGCCAAAGATGTTTTGGGCGGATGCAATCAGTACAGCTGCATACTTGTTAAATCATGGGCCTTCTGTTTCTTTGGACTATGGGATACTTGAAGAAGCCTGGATGGGTAAGGAGGTAAATCTTGCAAACTTAAGAGTCTTTGGTTGTGTCTCTTACATACATATAGACTCGGATAAAAGGGATAAATTAGATCATAAGTCCAGGAAATGTTATTTCATTGGTTATGGAAATAATGAGTTTGGGTATCGTTTTTGGGATGATAAAACGAAGAAAATTATTAGACATAATGATGTAGTGTTCAATGAAATGGCTCTGTACAAAGACATAGATAGTCTTATGTCTGGGAAGAATGAATATCATGACACAAGTGACGATATTGTAGAACTTCAAGATGTCTCTGAAGATGATGTTGCAGTTAAGACGCAAGTTGGAAACAGTCAGATGGAACAAGAGCCAAGCACATCCCAACCTCCATTGATGAGATCAAGTAGAAGGCCAAAACCAAATCGAAGGTATTCTCCTTACTTACATTACCTGTTATTAACTGATGCTAGAGAACCCGAGTGTTTTGATGAAGCAATGCAGGTTACAAATTCTGTTAAGTAGGAGTTAGCTATGAAAGAAGAGATGTACTCTCTACATGCCAATAGAACATGGAAATTAACTGAGCTTCCTTGTGGAAAGAAAAGCATTGCAAAATAAATGGGTTTACAAAATTAAAGAAGAAGCAGATGGAAGAAAAATGTACAAAGCAAGGTTAGTAGTGAAAGGTTTTCAACAGAAAGAAGGTATAGATTATACAAAATTTTTATCTCCTGTTGTAAAATTAACTACTATAAGATTGGTATTGAGTTTAGTTGTAGCTGAAAATTTATATTTAGAGCAAGTAGATGTAAAGACTGCATTCCTTCATGGGGATTTAGAGGAAGATATTTATATGGTGCAACCTGAAGGTTTTCAAGTATTAGGAAAAGAAAGTCTTGTATGCAAGTTAGAGAAGAGTCTCTATGGTTTAAAGCAGACACCGAAACAGTGGTACAAAAAGTTTGATAACTTCATGGGGAGAAATGCTTTTAAGAAGTGTGATATGGATCACTGTTGCTATTTTAAGAACCTTGATAGTTGTTATATCATTTTACTATTATATGTGGATGATATGCTTATTGCAGCCTAAAATTTGCAAGAGATTAATTCTCTGGCGCTGCGAAACAAATCCTTGGGATGAGAATTAGTAGGGACAGTAAGACAGGTACCTTAAATTTGTCTCAACAAAATTATATTGAGAAGATCTTGTGCAGGTTTAAGATGCAAGATGCTAAACCTGTTAGTTCACCTCTTGCTAGTCATTTCAAATTGTCCAAGGATTTGTCACCCAAGACAGATGAAGAACAAGAAGAAATGTCAAAGATTCCATATGCTTCAGCAGTGGGTAGCTTGATGTATGCTATGGTATGCACTAGACCAGACATAGCACAAGCAGTGGGAGCAGTGAGCAGATACATGGCTGAGCTTGGAAAGAAACATTGGGAGGCTGTGAAGTGGATATTACGATATTTGAAAGGAACTTCAGGTATGAGTCTTCGTTTTAAGAAAAATAAATTACTTTTGCATGGCTTTGTGGATGCAGATTTGGGTGGTGATATTGACAGTAGGAGAAGTACTACCGAGTACATTTACACCCTAGGAGGAACTTGTGTCAGTTGGGTTTCACAGCTTCAAAAAGTTGTTGCGCTGTCTACTACAGAAGCTGAATATATTGCAGTTATAGAAGCCAGCAAAGAGATGATTTGGCTAAAGACTATTCTAAAAGAATTACATGTAAAGGAAGATAAGAGTGTTCTCTCTTGTGATAGTCAAAGTGCAATTCATTTAGCTAAGAATCCAGTGTTCCATGCTAGAACAAAGCATATTGAATTGAAGTATCATTTCATTAAAGATTTGTTGGAAGAGAAGATACTATCTCTTGAAATGAAAAGATTCATGGAACAGAGATTCCAGCAGAAATGTTGACAAAGCCAGTGACTGCTGAGAAGTTGAGGTTATGTTTAACCTCAGTTGTTCTCCATGGTTGATTGATGAGGAGACGTCGCACAGGTTGAGTATGTGATGTACAAGCACTTGGATGGATCAAATTCCAAGTGGGAGATTGTTGGTGTATGGAACTTGATCCATACTAAACACTCATTTGCAATACCGTAGATCCAACTGTAAGGGCATATTGTTACGCAATGTCGCCTCTTGCTAGTAATTTCAAATTGTCCAAGGATTTTTTCATATGTAAGGGCATATATGTCATTTTCTACAAATGCGGGTTTGCCCTAATCTTTATGTTTTGAGGATGGCCGCCGCTTGTGAGTGTCTGTTCTGTGTGTTCATTTGAGAGAGAGAATACAAGAGATCTATGCGACCGTGGACGTAGGAGATTATTGCTCCGAACCACGTAAATCGTTGTCTTCTTCCTTGTTGCTTCTAACCCCCTCTTGAGAGTGCGAGAGGAGAGTTTATTGTGTTTTATTCCTAACACTTCTATTGTCAAGGTGCTCTCCATAATGTATGAAAGGTGCTTGTGGTTCTGCAGATGCTATAGGTTTAGCGCTAAACCACCTTATCAGTGTCTAAGAGAGAGATTGAGAGACCCCAACCCAAAACCCCATTCAACAACCCTTCAAAGATACCCAACAAGAAGGGACCCGTCAAAGCAGGATTAAGAGCTAAGGAAGGAGATAATGTAGGGCCCCTTAAATGGCAATCTTTTCCAGTTGCTACAGGAGGAGACCAGAAACATAGAACCAGGAGAGAATGAGGCAAAAGCCGATGCCTAGGTGAGGGAGTCATAAGGGAAACGTCCTTGATCCTAGTAGAGGCAAGTGTTAGAAATCCCATAGGTTGAAGGATAAAGCTTCCATAAAATCTCTGTCTTAGCCTAGCTTGTAGGTGAACACTGGCCAAGATGAGGTGACGAACAGCATGGCAAACCCATTCATGAAAATTGGAGTAGAAGGTGTGCATCTATTTGACAATTCCTTCTCGGGTTTTGCTTTTAAGTGGACCTAGAGTGCCCACAGACAGAACCTAGCCATGGCCTTACTATGAGATCCAGCAGTAGCTTGTGCATGCCTTGGCAAAGATTAGGAAAGATAGGTTCCACGGAACCAACTTTTGGTAAGCAGAGGCAAGGAGTTGCAGTTCCAGGTCTGGGCATGTACTAAAGGATGTTAATACTAGTTCTCTGATTCTCCCTGATGAAGATGTGATGATCCTCACTTAAAAGAAAGCACACCAACCGTATGACTGACGGCCAAGAGGACTTGGAGCTTGAACCATATACACGAACATAGAACACTTCATCTGCACCATCAAAAGGGGAAGGCACGATGGAGGTGGTGGAAGGATGAATTTCATATTGTGTAATGTCCAGGGGCTTGCTAGGAAATCTACCAGCCAAGAATTCTAGCACATCCTTCAAGACAGGAACCCATGTTGCACCTTCTTATTTGACTGTCAGATCCAAAATGACAAGTTTCCAAAGATTGGAGGCCATCTCTAGGAGATAGCATGTACCACCAATTATGCCCATACTGAAAGCATTGTTGCACGACATGCCAATGGGATCCTGAAAAGCTTACGATCAATGTTGTTAAGACGAAACATCATTGAATCATTATCCAATGCATGGTTAAAAATTCCAGGGTGAGTTTTTCTGCTGCGTTCATATATTTCCTTCTTATCTTCCTCTAGACAAGACTAGGTGGTCCCCTAACCCAACATCACGTAGGAGCTATTGCAGATTCATCATCAAGTGTAATCTTTAGCAAGTTCATGATGAGAAACATAGATACAATTGGTGCAATAGGAAAATTGAAGAGGGTAAAGTGCTTTGTAGACTTGATTGGATGCTATTGAACAAGGCATGGAGAGACAACACCATTATGTGTGGCCAAACACACGTTATTGCCTTTCCTTGTGGCATATATTTCAAAATACAGAGAAAAATATTTGGGCACATTTTCAACTAAGAATCTGGGTTAGTGCCTCTTAAAGTGCATGCTAAAGTCACAAGATAAATAGCTTTTTTGTCAATATGAAGAGAAATGATTGGCAAAAGCTACCTTTACAGTAGTCGAGCAAGGTTGCTAGTTGTGAATGAGGCATCAAGTTTTTCCATCTTGCCATCATGACCATTGGAGTCATCATCACCATATTAGGAACATTTGCGTCGAGGAAGAGGCAGGAAGAGCAGGAGGTCAAGAAGAGGTAGGCAGTATAAAAAACGACTGGGAAAGAAGGCACCTTTGCACACATTAGCATGAGATTGGAGGCACCAAAAGGAGAACATCTCTCTCTCTCTCCCCCCCCACCCTTTATATGCAACACACCAGATCGAAATGGATGTTCACAATGATCAACCCCGTTTGGCTATCATTAGTTTCTTCGTCAGAGATGTAAGGCGTCCTCTAGTAATATGCATCCCCCTATATCCCGAAGACTGCACAACGACAAGATGCTTACACAAGTTAGCATGTCAAATCACATAGCATATTTAATCTCAAATTAGTTAGTGCACATCTGATGAACCAAAAAAGGGACATTGATGAGCCAAAGTACATATGGAAAGTGACAACAAAGTAAAGAAAAAATAAGAATACACATTCTATTGAAGCCATAATACGGCTAAGGAGTAATATTGCAGCAGAAGGGAAAACAATAGCCTATGCACAAGTTTGCTCATAATGCATAAAACTAGGACCACTTAACAACTGTCTTCATCTACATCTAACATATATCGGATAAGCAGGTGTTAGCATCAAAAGTGCAAAAAATACATAGCTTTTTAAGATGAAATTTAAATCAGTACAAGCAGAAATATTGCTTCCCTAGTGTAGTTATAGGATCTTGAAGTCATTCTAAGGATGTGTTTGTTTGCTTGGCTTTACACCTAAGACGTAAATATCTTGGACATGGCATCCATGAGTTGACATTTAAGTTGGCAATGGATGAATTTGTTTATTTTTTTTGAGGGAATAGAATGGCTTGTTGGCATTGCATAAAACAGAATGCAGTCCTGCAAGTAGCTGCACTCCATCGAACAAAACAAGCTCTCCACAATAATTTGGAATGTCTGTTCAACAGGATTCCAATGTTTGCATTATTTTGCTGGAACACACATGTCTCCTCATGCTCTCTTGGGTTGCCCCTCTGAAAGAATCTAAATTTTATTAAATAGAGTTAGTATTTGGAGAGCAATCGTCTTTTTTTTTCACTCTTTCCTAATCAAAGAACCTGTAAGTTGCGGTTAGACCTTGTTTATCTAAAAAAAGTTTGCAAGAATATACTCAATTTTTGAAGACAATACTTCCTTTGGAATATGTTCTAAATCATAAGACAGGAAAGTTTCTCATGTAAGGCCATTAGGCCAATCTCTTCGCCTTAATTTCGAAGTTGAGCCTCACACGTTGAAATTCTATAATGAACATATTTTTTTTGCTAAATGCTGTTATATAAGGACCTACCGTGTTTTGACTATATCCCTTTCGGTTGAAGATCATAGGAGTCAAATATAATGACAACAATTCTTCATTTCTTAAACATTATAAATCACACTTTTGAACTTCAACAACAATAAGAAATCCTGAAAGTCCTCGTTCATATGCTAGCTGAATAAATAGCAAGATGCAGACTTTCGGATATAGTTAAATAAATGTGGGTGTAAGCAAAAACCAAAATTATGGGGCAAGATAACTAAACAGGTGTGTGTGTATGTGTGTGTGTGTGTGGTCGATGGTGGACCTAAATAAATGCATGTAGTTAAATCTGTACACCAAATAATGAGTGAGGTAGTTATGGAAAAAGGAGATCAGAAAGTTAGGACTACTAGAAAAATTTAAATCAGACATTAAATGAGAGTGGACGAAACTGAAGGGTCACTCTCCTTTATGGGAGAGTAGCAGTAAATTCGGACGAGAATCTGAGTGTAGTTGAGAGAACCTATTTAAACATCTACTGCAGTAGTTTTGTTGCCTTTTTGCTGCAGTCTTAAAAGGGGCAGGTCCAGCAGCAGGAATTAGGGGATAAAGGCATGGAAAGGTCACTATCTTGCTGTATTACATATCAAGATTAGAAGCTGGAACTCACTAGTTTTATTTCCTTCACTACTTCAGCTGTAGACATCGTCACCGCTCTCTCTCTCTCTTCTCATCTTGCGTTTTCCACTTCCTCCTTTCTCGTGCTCCCTCTATCACTCTCTTGCTCCCTCCCTCACTCCCTGTTCCTCGCTCTTTCCTTCCTATTTCCCTTCTTTCTCTTTCGCTCTCTCTATCTCTCTCTTGGTCCCTCCGAAATGAAGGATGAGAAGGATAACAGGGCACGAAAAGCCCCTTTTCCCCTCAAGTTTTATAAAATTGACCCATATGTCTAACAATTTTTTTTTCTAAAAAGCTACTGCCTGACTTTTTGAATTTTCCTAATAAGCACCTTATACAAAATATGGGCACAAAAATAATTATAATTGTTTTGTTTATAATTTGCATAGATGAGACAAAGAAAAAAATGATTGCAAAAAAAGAAATGAAAATCTTTTAATTAAAGGAGAAAGAGAAAAGAAGCATAGGGGAGATGAATCCTTTCTTTTTAATTTTTTTTTGCAGCCTCCAATACACATTTATGTGTGTATATGTAAGTATGTATGTACATATGCATTTAAGTGTCTCAATCAAACATCCGCAAAATCGAGTGTGGATGTCAAAGTTCAGTTTCACACAAAATCAAATTCGGATGTCATGGTCTGGCTTTGGGATTAAATAGGGCTGCCAACCTGGCTCAATGGTGTTAAATATATTGACTGTCGGTTTGAATTATTTTGCAATATTAGGAAGTTGAAATGTGTGTCTTTTATTATTATCTTATTTTAGTTGGACAAAAAATTGTAATTTGGTTACCGCCAGCCCTAATCACTTTTATCTCTAAGATTAGGGATACGTTAATGAATAATCTTGATTGTTCTCTCTCTGGTTCTAACATGGTATCAAAGCTAAGGGCGACCTAACATTGGCAACCAAGTAGGTTTTCTGGCAACTCTTTGCTCCAGCATCTTCTTCCCTCTCATTCCTTCCCTTCTCTCCTCTTTATCCACCAGCAGAGAGGCGGTAAGAGGATAGGGTTTGGTCATGCTGCATGGAGGAGGACCTAATCACGCCTATGTGGAATGTTTGATCAGATCCTCAGGTGGATCATGTGGAGCAGAATTTCTTTGCTGTTCATGGATCTTGTTTAGCATATTGAAGTTCATGGAAGCTGTTTAAGGCGTGATCTGATTCTGCTGTATGTGGATGCTGTTTAGAGTATTGCAGCATAGTTTATCTGCAATTCGTGATGTTGTTTAAGGCGTGATCAGATTCTCGTGTGGTTCGTGTGGAGCAGAATGACGAACTGCTAGTCATATGTGCAGTTGTATGTGGGCCTACTATGTTTGGAGCTGTAGCAGTCTTGGCTGTTCGTGTGGAGCAGAATCATGGACTGCTAGTCGCATGTGCAGTCGTATGTGGGCCAACTAAGATTGGAGATGCAGCAATCATCGGCTGAAACTATAGTAATCTGTTATCTTCTCTTGTTCTATTGTTAAGAATTGATTCAGGGTTCGTGATTACAGATTCTTCTTTGTTGCCTAGTTTGTGATATTCTTATGATTTTTGTGGTCCGTAGAGATACTTTTCTCGGTTGTAGTTGACTGCTGCCTGTTATACACAAATATATTGTGCATCAATTTTTTTTTGGGGATTTTTCTATGGCTGATTGTAATAAGTCCAAAGGTTCTGATGAATACAAAATGGTTGGAATTCTTGCTCTTATGAAACCACGATCAATCTTAATGGTTCAAATTATGAAATCTGGTCTAGGGTATTCATGATGTATGTGGTTGGTCATAGGAAGAAATATATCCTTGAAGAGAATGAACCTATCGAGAAAAGAGGAAAATATGCTGTGTGGGATGAAGACAATAACATTGTGATATTGTGGATTATGAGCAACGTAGAGTCTCGTATAGCTCCAACAATTGCATACTATACCGAGGCCAAAGATATGTGGTCTTCCATGATGATGACATATTCTCATATACCAATGTTATCAAGATATTATAAGTGGAAGATGAATTATACAATATACAACAAGGTGATTAAGACTTGTCCAGTATTTTGCCACATTGACTACTACATATGAGTGGTTAAAAGCCCTTCGCCCACCTTGCCAGTATTGCTATGCCTCACACTTTGAGTCTGCTATGGCAGCTAAATTTCTCTCTGGGTTATCTTCAGAATACTTTGTGGCAAAAGCACAAATTCTTACAAGCAATGCACACCTGGACTTAGCAGATACATATAATAGGTTGAGTTGTCTTGCAGTCACTTTCTATCAGCCTACACATGACACACCGATCTCTACACTTGTGATATCAGGAGGGCAAGGCCATAGTTCTTATGTTGGTGCTAGGGGATGTGGTACAGGCCATGGTGCAGGTCGTAGCAGATTTCAATGCATCTATTAAGGTAAATTAGGTCATTTAGAGGACCGATGTTGGGACAAACATCCTCATCTCCTTTCTACTGGTCCACCAGGGTGTGGTGGAGAGAGAACTACTGTAAGAAAAGGGTCTTCTTCATCTCATGCAACTACCTCATAGGCTACAACATATATGGTTGAGTCTCCTACATCATATTCCCTTAACTTAAGTAAGGATGAATATGATCATGTTTTTGCTCAGAGATCCTCATCTACATCTACAAGCACTACGGTAATGGATTCAACCTTCTCTGTTGGTGCTCCTACCAATGACCCAGGTATGATATGAATGATTGATTCAAGAGCGTCCAGGCATTATTGTAACTAGCCACAAATGTTTTTATCATTAACCAGGTTCGTTACACCACAACACGTCAGACTGGATGATGGCAAGCTGTCCCCCATTTTGGGCATGATATCTATCTCCCACCCTTGGACACCATTACACATGTGCTATATGCTCCTCAGTTTCCTGTTAATCTGTTATTGTTAAGTAACTGGTTAATGACTTAGAGTATAGAGTCATTT
Source organism: Nymphaea colorata (assembly GCF_008831285.2). NCBI lineage: Eukaryota > Viridiplantae > Streptophyta > Magnoliopsida > Nymphaeales > Nymphaeaceae > Nymphaea > Nymphaea colorata. Next base: position 3,691,986 of record NC_045147.1, on the reverse strand, counting down.
TTTTTATCCTGGTTCATGTTCTTTTCAGAACTTACAAATTAGAAAGATGATTGGCAGCGGCTGTGAATGTGAGAGACTCTAGTTCCATTCTATCACAGTAGATGTTGCTGCATCTTCATTCACATCAAGGATCCTTTCTAGTGGCATCTCAAACTGGGTCATCTATCTATGTCCAAACTTCATCACATGTTTCTAGATATTTTTGCATCAGAGTCTTTCTATCTGATGTGTGCCAGATAGGCAAGCAGTTTCCTCTCGAGTCAGAGTCCATCTAGTCACAGTCCTTTTGATCTTCTTCATGTGGATGTTTGGGGTCCTATTTCGGTTTCTTTTCATTTGCATTTTTTGTATTATCTTAGTTTGGTTGATGATTTTACTAGAGTCAGTTGGGTATTTTTGTTATTGAGAGAGATCTGAACTTATTTGTATTCTTCAAAAATTTGTCAAGGAAATAAAAACTCAGTTTGGTTTCATTGTCAAAAGTATTTACATTGATAATGCTCTGGAATTCAAATCTTCTGTTCTACTTCAATTTTATGTCAATCACGAAATTCGACCACAATATACATGTCCCAACACATCCCAACAAAACGGTGTCGCCGAATGCAAACATCGGCAACTCTTAAATGTGTCCCACACACTCATGCTGCATTCTCATATATTCACCTACTTTTGGGGTGATGCTATTTTTACAACACACTATCTCACTAACAGATTGCTCTCGTCTGCCATCAAGGAATGCATTCCCATTCACATATGTTGTTGTACTACTATTTGCCACTTTGCCTAAAAATCCTACATTTATAAGTAGTTTGCTTTTCCTATAAATGTTTGGTACCATTTAGTTTGGATTCCTATAAGTATATGTTCAAGATCTCTTACACTAAGCAAGAAATAAGGTGCATAGTAGAATATCCCCTTGTTATGTGACATGTCAATTTCCATACTTGGTATAAAGGCTTTTCTGGCATCATTTGCTCATCCTTTGTCTACTAAAGTGATTAGAACTTTTGTACCTAAATTTCTCCTAGCCAATCCCTTAATTCCTATAATTATTAGACAAAGATTCTATTGTGCACTTGATTTCTTGCTTAGTATAAGAGATCTTGAATATATAATTATAGGAATTCAAACTACATGATATATTTACATGAAAATCAAACCCACTTATAAATTTAGCTTTTTTAGGCAAAGTAACAAATAGTAGTACTACAAAATACAAAATCAATATAAAAGCAATCATAAAATCCATGACAAGTAAAGATATAAGAATGATTAAGCCTATGGCTATTGATCCCGAAGAATTAGAAGGATTAGATTGAAATATTAGTAAAAACTTAGAAATAAATACTAATATTAAATTTCCAGAGGAAAGCCAAAGCCTAGTGTTTAAAAATCCTGATGGTAGTTACACTATAAGATTTCTCGACTATAAAGAAAAACAACCAAATGAAGAAAATGAATCAGAAGAATTTTGAAGTCAAATTAAGAACTAATGGAAGACTTATAACACAATTGTATCCTACTCCCTAAGGAATTTAATCTAACAAAAGACGATATCCTTAGGCTAGAAATAAAATTATTAAAAGAAAGAAAAATTCAAGAAGAAGATAATTTATGTATAGACCCAATGGAAAATATTAGGTAAATAAACTATAAAATAATTGCATAGAGAAGCCTGTAAATATTTCTAGAAACCTTATGGAAGTGGAAGCTCTAGAATCTTCCATGACTATTACTAGAAGAACACTACAAGATCAACCAATAGGTGCCAAATCCAATATTATTTTATGCATCTAGACAACCTCCTAGAAGACCATATGTAGAATATAATGAAAGAGATACTTATAAACCTAAAGGTAAATGTATGCCTGTAGAAACTTTAAATAGAAAAACTTTATTAGATGAAGGTAGAATATTGAATATCAGTGCTCATGACCCTCAATTGTTACCCTCAGTTATAGAAATGTGGTACCAATGAGTGGCCAAAAAATGGGATAAGTTGGATCAAGCTACGTAGATAATAAAAGAAATGTATACTTGGGCAGAAAAATTCTTAGGAGAAAACTGCCAAAGCTTCTTGGGAAGCATACAAAAAAGAACACTCCCAAGACCAACAAAAAGAACTTTTATTAGGAAAAAATATTTATAAATGTACAAATAAAATACAGTTACTTCTGTTAGGATATCAACCAAATATAGGTTCTGAAAAACAATAGCAAGACTCTATTAGACAATTAGAACAACTCCAAATTAAAGATTGGTGATATATAAAACCATTCTTACAAGATTTCTTTTGTTATAGTTCCTTGAAGGGTTGTTTTTATAATAAAAAATTGATGAAAATTTAATTATTTAAATTACCAGATCCTTCGGATCTTAAATTCATAAGAGATATAAAGAAAAAGAAATAATACCCCAATTAGATAATATCAGCATAAAGATCCAATTCATTATAGAAGAATTGGTAAAGAAGTGTATGAAAATTACCATCTCCAAACAATTAAAAGGAGAATATAGTTTTTTTAGACAAATATACATATCACAAAGGTATCATAAAGAACTTAGACATACAAAAACATGTATGAAAAAAGACAAGAGAAGGAAATACTACCTTTGAAAATCTAATGCCAGAAAACCATACCTTGACAAACATAGACATGTTCGAAAATACAATACTAAAGGGATTATAAAAACAATGCATGCTAATATGGCAAAGAGTTCCAAGAAAAAATGTTTACACTAACCAACCTACAATGCATGCTAATAAGTAGAAAAACTTGTTATATTAATATTTTTCTAAAAAAAGCATCATGTAAGATAGATTTAAGATTTTCAGTAAGTAGACATTAATCATGGTAGACAACATAGAATGCATTGTTTTATCTGATATAACATTTACAATGTAGGGAACATGGCCTCTACTAGCCAAACTCAACTGGTCCAAATAGACCCAGATTTAGGTCTGCACGTATTCCCTCCTGGTCTTTCTTTTCAAACCCTATCGGGCATGACTCCTGAGCAAAAAGATCATATTTTGCTAGATATTCTTTGGCATAATAGAAAAAAACCCAACATTTTCCAAAATCCTAAGCACCACGACAACCTATCTCAGCATAAAAAATACATAAATCAGATTCTTTACCGATCCTACCCAAATTCTTGTTTTTTTGGAATTAAACCAGAATCTGAAAGATACCTACAAGGAGCTATATCTATGTAAAGAGAAGTTAGAAGATATGACTGAAAGACTGAAACGGTCAGTAGCAGAACCAGAACTCTAAAAGAACAATGGGAAAGATGAATAAGGAGACAGTGGGAAGAAAAGTGGGAAAGTTTTCTCCCTGAAATCGACATAGCAAAGGAACGGGTCTATAACATAGTACTTCAAAAGAAAAAGTTGAAACAAGGACGAATCCAAGAAATATTAAGATTCCTTGCCAAAAACCCTGGATAACGAAAGAAGAGATTGAAATTCTGCCTAGTCCAATTTCAACAGAAAAGACATAGAAAATTCTTTTTGTGAATGCCATAAAGGATTTGGGATCAACTTTTCAAGCATCAACCTCGAAAAATGGACAGATATGGAAGTATTTAATATGCAGATTTCCTTGTAAAACCTGGTAGAACAATAATTTGTAAAAAGAATTATTGTAACCGCATTAGAGCAGACACATATGCTAAGGTTTAACTGGCGACTGACCCATATAGTAGAACAAATATTTATAAACAATTGGGTTACAAAAGGCTTTGTAAACCTAGACACTGATGGAGTTCCCCCGACATATGATTATCCTTATGATGCAACGCAAGATATTGCTATTAGAACATATTCCTTTGTCGTTCCATTATAGGCTAATTTACCTCCAACAGAGGTTCCAGAAGCACCTCCAGACAATTGGTATGACATGATCACAAGATGGAGAGAATTCAAGATGTCACAAGAATTAAAAAATGGCATCTCCTATTTAACCTTATTTTAGAAGATAGGAACACTAGAATCCACACATTCGACTCAAAACATATATTTATGGTTATACCCTTCTCAAACCATATTCATATTGAGCCAGGCTTGTGTGAACATTTTGCCCAAAACAATTCAGGATGGTAGGTTAAAGAATCTAGTAGTTCCCTATTTTGACTATCATTCACATACCAAATAAGAAACTGACCCAGCATGGCAGTAACCATTATTTAAAACACAGTAGAGATGAAGCTGTTGAGTCCTTAACCCTATAGCTTAATGTTCGTTCAGATTGGTAAAACTTGACCCTTGCAAGTTATGATTAAACTTCCTATGGGTACAATGCTTCCCACGTAAAATTAGAGCATCATCCATTTGAGAAGGTATGTGATAAACTTCTCTTTGAGAAAATCCCCCAAGTTGAAAAATAGGATTTGTGTTGTAGATTATCGCTTTAAAATCTACCTTGAAAAAACCAGCAGGATAAGTATGGGTTTTACATTTGTAAATTTTTGACATAAAAATTTGTCATATGACGTATCCCATAGGATAAACATTGTGTCACCTCCTAAAGCAAATCATCACAAGGAGCCTCTATAAGAATGTCATAGTTGTCGATGATCTTTATGTGAAATAAAGCAACGTTGCATGAAGATAAGGTAAATAAGGGCAAAAAGGAATCTCATATGCGTCAAAAAAGTGAAAGTAACAAGACACGTGGCTTCTCTTTGAGAAAAGGCGAAAGCGGTTACTGTAGCAGTCACTGTAGCACTGCAGCGAACACTATTATGCACTATAACACTTTTGACTTTTTGGACACATTTGACTGCCACTTCATCTACCACACAACAGCTGTCCACCTTCGAGTTCCTTCACCTGTGATTGTTTTTATTTGTTAATGCTTTGCTTGTTCGGAAAGGAATCCAATTCCTTTTCCAAGTTGTAATTTGTTTTGAAGTTCGATGCCTATATAAGCAGCACCCCGGAGTCTGTAACAACCATTCGCTTCTGTATCCACATCCATCCCTCACTTCAAGTACTTAGTTTCACTCCAAGCTCCTCTTCTTTTCCTTCCCTCTTCTGCTTTGCCTCCAATGTTATAAAAGCGACTCAGTGCTTTTAGTGTGCAAATCTGGCCCCCTCTTTCTTTTTGGTATCAAAGCCTAGTATGCTCTTGGTGTTGTAAGTATGTATTGTTATTGATGAAAGTTTTTTTGTGTGTTTGAAGTTTTACTTGGTGCTTAACTTATAAGCCGAGTGGGAAAGTCTCTTCCCTGGAAGCATGTATTTGTGCATACACTAGTATCATCTGTTATTATAAATCTGTGCTTTATACTGGAAGTTCTGGCCTACCCAAGATCTATGCGTTATGAAAGGGAACCAGTTATAACATAATCTGTTTATGATATTATTCTCGTGTTTTTGAGTTTTTGATTCCTTGGACGAGTGACTATGTAAATCCTTAATGACTAATAGGCTATTGTGAAAAAGATGTACATGCCGAGGCAGGAGGCCATTTGAGGGAAAAAAGTACACGAACAGTAAGGTCTGAATGGGATGACATATGATGTTGCACATGGTGTTCTATGAAAGGGGAACCATACCATAAGCTTACTGTGTTTTAGCTTGTTCATTTTTATAATAGATGTGTTATCTATTCGTATAACCCTGTTCCTCTAAAACGAAAGGCTTCTACTTTAAAACAAACTCATAAATAGAGTGTGGAGTTGTATGGATGATATATAGGACTACAAGATATAAGGAGATGAGTACCTAGTAGGCTAAAGAAACTTTTGATATTCTAAATCGTGTTTGTCATATAATAGATAGTTAATGCACTTTTTCTAAAGTTTTAACTACACTAGCTATAAATATTAAGGTTTACTATACTAATTAAATGGAAGATTTCCTTTCACAAGAACAGGGTTCTACGAACAGATAACACATCTACTATAAAAAAGAACAAACTAAAACATGGTAAGCTTATGGTATGGTTCCCCTGGTTTTGAAAGCTTTTTAGATTCCCCTTTCATAAAACACCATGCGCAACATCATATGTCATCACATTCAGACCTCACGTGTACTTTTTTTTTCCTAAACGTCCCCTGCCTCAGTGGTACTTCTTTTCCACAATAGCCTATTGGTCCTTAAGGATTTACAAAGTGGCTCGTCCAATGAACCGCTGGTTCACTTTTACAACATTGGAGGTAGAGGAGAAGAAAGAAGGAAAAGAAGAGGAACTTGGAGTGAAAACCAAGTACTTGAAGAGAGGGATGGATGTGGATGCCAGAAGCAGATGGATGTTATATTTCTTATGAATTTTAGATCCTAATGGATCTGGTAATTTAAGAAGTAAGTTTTCTCCTATTTATTTATTATAAAAACATCCCACCAAGAAACTATAATAAAAGAAATCTTGTAAGAATGGTTTTATATATCACCAATCTTTAATTTGTAGTTGTTCTAATTTTCTAATAGAGTCTTGCTGTTATTTATCAAACCCTATACTTGGTTAATATCTTAATAGAAGTAACTATATTTTATTTGTAAAGTTATAGATAATTTTTCCTAATAAAAGTTCTTTTTGTAGGTCTTGGGGGTGTTCGCTTTTGTATGCTTCCTAAGAAGCTCTAGCAATTTCTCCTAAGAGTTTTTCCATGGCCTTTACTATCCAAACCCAACTAGTTCAAATAAACCCAGGTTTAGGTCTGCTTATATTCCCTCCTTTTTAATCCCTTCTTTTGCAATCTAGGGTTTCTAGAAAGGAATCTTAATATTTCTTATATCTGCCCTTTCTCTAACTTTTTCTTTTGAAGTACTATTTTATGGACATGTTCCTTTGCTACGTCGATTTTAGAAAACTTTCTCGCTTTTCTTCTCACTGTCTCTTTATTTCTTTTTCCCCCTGTTCTTTTAGAAGTTTTCTTTCTACTACTGATTGTTTCAGTCATATCTTCTAACTTCTCTTTACATAGATCTAGCTCTTTGCGGGTATCTTTTAGGTTCTAGTTTAATTCCAGAAAAACAGGGGTTTGGGTAGGATCAGTAAAGAGTCTGATTTGTGTATTTTTTTATACTGAGATAGGTTGCCATGGTGCTTAGGATTTTGGAAAATGTTAGGTTTTTTCTATTGTGCAAAAGATTATTCAGCAAAAATATGATCTTTTTGGTCAAGAATCATGTATTCATAGTAAGTCTCAACCCAAACATGTTAGCCACTTAAAAATAGTACTAGGGGAGTTTTAAGAAATGAAATTATAATCAGCAGTAAAAAGGCACAATTCTTCCAAAAAAATATAGAATATTTAGGTATATAAATTAGTGAGGGAAAAGTTAAGTTACAACTACATATAGCCACAAAGGCAATAGAATTTGAAGTACATGTTATCAAAATCCTTAAGTAGTTTTTAGGATTAGACAATTATGCTAGACCATTTATAAAAGACTTAGGAAAAATGGTTGGCTCTTTATATAGCAAACTTGGTCAAAACTGGTGTTAAAATTTTAATACAAAAGATATGAGGCAAACAAAAAGAGTTAAAGAAGCTATAAAATAGTTACCAGAAATGTATCTCCCCCTAGATTCAGATTTCTTGATAATTGGAATTGACAAGTGTATTAATGGATGGGGAGCAGTGTTAAAAAGAAAACCCAATAAATATGATCCTAAAGCAACATAAGTCATTTGCAGGTATAGTTCTGGTAGCATATATCAAGAAATCCTTGGCATAGTATATGAATTAAGTAGTTTTAGATTGTTGTTGCTTAACAAAAAGGAAATAATAGTTAGAACATATTGTGATGCTATCGTAAATCTTATGAAAACATGAACTCAAAAAGAATAAGCCAAAGAAGATGGATATCCTTTAAAGATACCCTCATAAACCAAAAATATAAAGTGACATTTGAACACATAAAGGGAGAAGTCAACCGCCTAGCTGTCATGTTGAGTAGAAACTTAAAAGATGAATAGGGATACTGATGTTTATAAATCCAAAATCAAAAGGCTTAAAAAAATTATAAGATATCTCCAACAATCTAGAGAAAGACTACATGATATTGATCTCTCTATATCCATTGAAATAAGAAAAGCCAGTAATAATTTATTAGATATTGTTTTAAGCATGCAGCAACTGGTCACCGCCATTAAACAAGTAAGAATCAGCACATCTTCATTTAATTCTTACATCAATTCTAGGTAGTGAAAACAATAATAATCTGATACTTTTCGAAGAAAAGATCATATAGGATAGATTTAAATTTATTTGTAGGTAAACATTTGCAATGGTAGACAATATAGAATGCATTGTTTTACCCAATACTTATCCTGTGGGGTACGTCACAGGGTAAATTTTTATGCCAATAAAAAATACAAACTTAAAACCCATACATATCCTAGAGTGTTTTTTCAAGGTAGATTTTGAAGCAATAATCTACAACACAAATTATATTTTTCAATTTGGGGGATTTTTCCAAGGAGAAGTTTATCACGTACCTTCTCAAATGGATGATGCTTTAATTTTACGTGGAAAGCACTGTACCCATAGGAAGTTTAACCATAACTTGCAAGGGTCAAGTTTTACCGACCCTGATGAAAGTTAGGCTGTAGGGTTTAGGACTCAACAGCTTCATCCCTATTCTTACTTTATTAATATTTATTTTCCATCCCATCTATGGTCTCTTCTTCATACTGTTCATTATCATCCTAGTCTCCTCTATCATTCCACTCGTCTTCGTCTTTGTCTCTATGGAGGACTGCTTTGATATTCTAATTGTCACATGCCCATTCTGCTTTGCTATTGTCTTGCATTTGAAAAAAGTGTTTATATAGGCCAGGATTTATGCATAAGATACTTTGGTAAGGGATGCTAAATTTTGCAGTAAGCCTGTTATCTGCTAAAAAGATACATGTATTCCTATCTTCAGCCACCATCCAGTTGGATCTATTCCAATGGGTATTTTGGTCTATGGCCAATTGTATAGGCCTTCCATCTCTTGAGTTGGATATATACATCTTCTTCAGTAAAAGTAGTTTTAATAGTATCTTCAGGAATATAGACATGAACATAAGTGGAAACACAAATCAGGGAGTAGTGATCACCCATGCTTATTTTGTAATGGTTATCCAAGTATAGAACCTAGATTTCAATACAAGATTTGTACGATTTAAGCATGTAAATTTTGTTTGGAAGAAAAATAGTATTAGTTTACTTTGGAAAATAAGAAAGGATGAAAAGATGACACTATAGAAAGACAAATCCTTGTAGTAGAAAATAGGATGGATAACATAGAAAAGACAATAGTTGTAGTAGAAGTAAGAATATAATCTTTGAAAAAGAAGGTAGCAGGACTTGACCCAATCAACTGTGAAATGCTGAATACCAACAACAAAGGTAGCATAATTATAGAAAAAGGGAAAGAACAGTAATTGCAATAAATCTCCTTAAGGAAATAGTAGAAAATCAAAGATATTTAAATAACCAATTGGCTGCTATCCTAAGTAAACTAGCAATTATAGAAACAATAATATTGAAGTTATGCAAAACGAAAATATAGAAAAATTAAAATACTTACAAAATTCAAATTGAAACTATGTTGAGGTAATTAAAACAATAAACAAAATTAAACAAATAATTTTGCGATAGGAATGGATTACATCTCAAGAACTTTAGTTAAATTAGAACACAAACATGAACACAAGTGGAAACACAAATCAGGAGTAGTGATCTCCCATGCTTATTTTGTAATGGTTATCCAAGTATAGAACTTAGATTTCAATACAAGATTTGTACGATTTAAGCATGTAAATTTTGTTTGGAAGAAAAATAGTATTAGTTTACTTTGGAAAATAAGAAAGGACGAAAAGATGACACTATAGAAAGACAAATCCTTGTAGTAGAAAATAGGATGGATAACGTAGAAAAGACAATAGTTGTAGTAGAAGTAAGAATATAATCTTTGAAAAAGAAGGTAGCAGGACTTGACCGAATCAACTGTGAAATGCTGAATACCAACAACAAAGGTAGCATAATTCTAGAAAAAGGGAAAGAACAGTAATTGCAATAAATCTCCTTAAGGAAATAGTAGAAAATCAAAGATATTTAAGTAACCAATTGGCTGCTATCCTAAGTAAACTAGCAATTATAGAAACAATAATATTGAAGTTATGCAAAACGAAAATATAGAAAAATTAAAATACTTACAAAATTCAAATTGAAACTATGTTGAGGTAATTAAAACAATAAACAAAATTAAACAAATAATTTTGCGATAGGAATGGATTACATCTCAAGAACTTTAGTTAAATTAGAACACAAACATGAACACAAGTGGAAACACAAATCAGGAGTAGTGATCTCCCATGCTTATTTTGTAATGGTTATCCAAGTATAGAACTTAGATTCCAATGTAAGATTTGTACGATTGAAGCCTTAAATTTTGTTAGGAAGAAAAGTATCAGTTTGCTTTGGAAAATAAGATAAAACAAAAAGATAACACTCTAGAAAGACGAATCCTTGTAGAAGAAAATATTATGGATAACGTAGAAAAAGCAGTAGTTGTAGTAGAAGTAAGAATGGAATCTTTAGAAAATAAGGTAGCAAGACTTGACCCAATGAACTATGAAATGCTAAATACCAACAATAGAGGTAAAGACATAATTCTAAAAAAAGGTGAGAAAACACTAACTACTATAAATCTCCCTAGTGTAAATACTGACCATAAAGAACATAGTACAAGAAAAATTTCTATGAAAATTCCTTGTATATTTAAAATAGAGAAATGGAAATTAGAAATAGATGCCCTAGTAGACACTGGATGTAGTTTTTTGGTGTTAGACGATCTGAATATCACAAAATTTAGAACCTGCCTACCAACTTTGGGCAGAACAAATGGATGGATCATTACATAGATATGATGAAGAGATATGTAAATATAAAATAGCCTTTAGGATCTCAAAAGAAGAACATACCAACCAGGACCTAAGACATTTATCTGACCTATGCAACTACACGATAGTACAAAATGCATTATAGGACTAAACTTTATATTAAAAAATATGTCTGGATGTGTCATTACTACGATAGGCCTTTGTTTTCTTAATAATCAAATTCCTTGAGATTCTGGAATGGAAACTAGAAGGAAATAACAACTATAAACATAAAACTCTCGGAGCCTATAGAGAAAAAGTGGAATTAGCACACTTAGAAGAAGAAGAAGATGACCTAAAAGATTTAGAAATAAATCCTGAATATTGCCCTATAGATATGCAAAAAATCTATAATAAGCTAGAAACATGCTGTATAAAAATAGATGATTTGATTAGAATATTAGAAAAAGAAGAGATTATAGGAGAAATACCTACCAAACATTGAGATCGTAATAAAATATAATGCATATTACAAATTAAAGATCCAGGGTTTACTATTTCCAACAAAAAGATAAATGCTATAACTGAAAATATCAAAGATTTTGAGACACATATAAATGACTTGTTAAAACTAGGGGTCATAAGACAAAGTATAAGCCCCCATAGAAGCCTAGCTTTTATTGTTAATAAAGATAGTGAACAAGTTCGAGGGAAGCCTAAAATGGTCGTAGACTATAGATGACTTAATGATAATACTATAGATGACTCTTATGATATATACCCGACAAAACTGAATTAATCAATAGTATACAACATAATAAAATATTTAGTAAGTTTAATTGAAAATATGGATTTTGGCAAATAAAAATGCATAAAGATAGTATCCAATGGACTGCATTCACTTGTCCTTTAGGAAGCTTTAAATGATTGACCATGCCCTTCGGCTTAAAAAATGATCCTGCTATATTCCAACGAAAGATAGACATGATATTTAGCAAGTATAGAGAATTTATTTGTATTTATGAATCTGGGTCACCTCCTAAGGCAAATCATCACGAGAAGCCTCTAGATGACTGTCGTAGTTGCGTGAAGTTAAAGTAAATAAGGGTGAAAAGAATCTCATACAAGTCAAAGAAATGAAAGTAACATGACACGTGATTTCTCTTTCAGAAAAGTTGAAAGCGGTTACTTTAGTTGTCACTGTAGCACTATGGCGGACACTATTGTGTACTATAGCACTTTTGACATTTTGGATACGTTCGACTGCCACCTCATCTAGCATGCAACAGCTGTCCTCATTCGAGTCCTAAACTAGGCTTTCTTTTACTAGAACTTCATACTATTGTTCTTAGTAGATTCTGCATATCAACCTACTCCTTCTTTTTTGCTTTCAGTACCATGCGATAGATCTACTCTTTTACTAATGGGATATTTGGAGCAATTGTCTCCATTTTTTCTCCTAGTTTCCTTATTTCTTCCTTAGCGTATTCTCTTAGAATTCTATTTTCTGATTTCAGAGTTTCTATTTTTTTGTTTAGCTCTTTTTTTTCTTTCTTTCTCCAACTTATTTATGCCTGTGCTGCCTTTAAACTTCTTTCTAGGGCAAGATAAGCGACTGGTCTCTGAGGTCAAAGTGGTATATGTTCCATGGAGATTTCTGAAAAGATTTTTGATTGGAGTTGTCTATTTTTTAGGTTTAAGATGCTTGTTAATAAGGAAAGGATTTTTGGGTATGTAGGATTCCATTTATTTAGCCATAGATTGTCTAGTAGGATATAATCTTTTAGATCTAGAATAAGACCTCGCGAAGCTCGAAAGACTAGGTTTAAGTGGGGAGCGAAGATTGGTTACCCTAGGTTTGGGTCAAGAGGCATCTGGCTTGTAGAAGCCATGTATTCTGTAATATAAAAAAGATATTAGGTAAAACAATGCATTCTATACTGTCTACCGCAACTAATGTTTATTTACAAATAAATTTAAAATATATCCCATATGATGTTTTCTTCAGAAAGTATAAGATTATTACTATTTTCACTACATAGACTTGATATAAGAATTAGATGAAGATGCTCAGATTCTTACTTTTTTCATGGCGGCGACCAGTTGCTGCATGCTTAAAACAATATAAAATAAATTGTCACTTGCTTTTCTTATTTTAATGGATATAGAGGGATCAATATCATGTAGTCTTTCTCTATATTGTTGAGACATCCTATAATTTTGTTAAGCATTCTGATTTCGGATTCTTAAACATCAATCTTAAAGATCCAGGATTTACGATTTCCAACAAAAAGATAAATGTTACAAATGAAAATATCAAAGATTTTGAGACACATATAAATGACTTGATTAAACTAGGGGTCATAAGACGAAGTATAAGTCCCCATAGAATCCCAACTTTTATTGTTAATAAACATAACAAACAAATCTAGAATGGTCATAGACTAGACGACTTAATGATAATACTATAGATGACTCTTATGATATACGACAAAACTGAACTAATCAATAGTATACAATATAGTAAAATATTTAGTAAGTTTCATTGCAAGTCTGGATTTCGGCAAATAAAAATGTATAAAGATAGTATCCAATGGACCACATTCATTTGTCTTTTAGGAAGCTTTGTTTGGTTACTCATGCCCTTTGGCTTAAAAAATGCTCTTGCTATATTCCAACAAAAGATGGACATGATATTTAGTCAATATAAGAGAATTTGTTTGTATTCATATAGATGATATCCTTGTTCATAGTAAGACTCAACCCGAACACGTAGGCCTCTTAAAAATAGTACTAAGGGAGTTTTTAAAAAATAGAATTATAATCAGTAGTAAAAAAACACAATTTTTTTGAAAACATATAGAATATTTATGTCTAGAAATTGGTGAGGGAAAAATTAAGTTACAACCACATATAGTCATAAAGATGTTAGAATTTGAAGTACATGATATCAAAAGTCTTCAATAATTTTTACGATTAGTCACTTATGCAAGACCATTTATAAAAGACTTAGGAAAAATGGTTGGCCCTTTATATAGCAAACTTGGTCAAAATGGTGTTAAATTCTTAATACGCAAGATATGAGACAAATAGAAAGAGTTAACGAAGCGATAAAACAGTTACCAGAAATGTAGCTCCCCCAAGATTCAGATTTCTTGATAATTGAAACTGATGGATGTATCAATGGATAGGGAGCAATGTTAAAAAGAAAATCCAATAAATATGGTCCTAAAGCAACAAAAGTCATTTGCAGATATGGTAGTGGTCAATATAGAGAAAAAGGAAGTAACATAGATCAAGAAATCCTTGCCATAGTATATGGATTAAATAGTTTTAGATTGTTTTTGCTTAACAAAAAGAAAATAGTAGTTAGAACAAATTGTGATGCTATTGTAAAATTTTATGCAAACAAGAACTCAACAAGAATAAGCCAAAGAAGATGGATATCCTTTAAAGATATCCTCATAAAACAAAGTTACAGGGCGATATTTGAACACATAAATGTTGAAGATAACCGCCTAGCTGACATGTCGAGTGGAATCTTAAAAGATGAATAGGGATTTTGATGTTTATGAATCCAAAATAAGAAGGCTTAATAAAATTATATTATATCTAGAACATTCTAGAGAAAGACTACATGATATTGATCCCTCTATATCCATTGAAATAAGAAAAGCCACAGATAATTTATTAGATATTTTTTTAAGCTTGTAGCAACTGGTTGCCGCCATGAAACAAGTAAGAGTTCGAGTATCTTCATCATATTCTTATATCAATTCTAGGTAGTGAAAATAATAATAATCTGATACTCTCTGAAGAAAACATCATATAAGATAGATTTAAATTTATTTGTATGTAAACATTATCCATGGTAGACAATATAGAATGCATTGTTTTACCTAATATCCTTTTCATATTGCAAGATTTATGGCCTCTACAAGCCAGATGCCTCTTGACCCAGACCTAGGGTTACCAATCTTCCCTCCTCACTCAAACCTAGTCATTCAAACTTCTCCAAGTCTTATTCTAGATTTAAAAGATCACATTCTACTAGACAATCTATGGCAAAATAAATAGAATCCTACGTACCCAAAAATCCTTTCCTTATTCATAAGCCACTTAAATCTGAAAAATAGACATCTCCAATTAAATACCTTGATAGAAATCTCTATGGAACATATACCCCTCCGACCTCAGAGCCTAGTTGCTTATCTTGCCCTAGAAAGAAATTTAATGGCAACATAGGTGGAAATAAGTTGGAGAAAGAAAGAAAAAGAAGAGCTAAATGAAAAAATACAAATTTTGAAATAAAAAAATAGAATCATATGAGAATACGCTGAGGAATAAATAAAGAAACTAGGAGAAAAATAGGAGACAATTCTTCCAAATATAACATTATTAAAAGAGCAGATCTATGACCAGGTACTGAAAGCGAAAAGGAAAGAGCTGGTCAATATGCAGAATCTACTAAGAACAATGCTACGAAGTTATAGTAAAAGAAAGCCTGGTTTAGCATTCACTTTGATCAAATACAAACATGACCACCATGGCGACAATTCTTTTTTGTGAATGTGAGCAAGGATTCTCAATTATACAAGCCACACTTAACATTAAGAAGTGACAAGACCAAGAAATCCAGGGAATAAAACTCTCCCCCAAAACCCTTCTCGACCAAGGGTTTCTAAGACAACTTATGATTACTAAAGAAGAGCAAGTTAAACATCTTGATTTCAATTGGCGACTAGCATATGCGGTAAGAGGAATGTTTAAAAGAGGATGGGTAAACCCCTATGGATATACCTTCTTTTATAAAAATTCCATTCTTACTTTTACTGCAATTATTACCTTTTCTACATTATCCATCCTATTTTTTACTACAAGGATTCGTCTTTCTATAGTGCCATCTTTTCGTCCTATCTTATTTTCCAAAGTAAATTGATATTGTTTTTCTTTCAAACAAAATCTATAGGCTTCAATTGTACAAATCTTGCATCGCAATCTAGGTTATATATTTTATTTTTAGCAAAACTTCAATATTATCTTTATATTCTTGCAAGTTCGCTAGTTTACTTAGGATAGTAGCCAATTGGTCTTTTAACTATCTTTGATTTTCTAATATTTTCATAAGGGTATTATTTCTTAATGTATCAAATATGGTTCACCAAAAGGCCTGATTTTTTATATTGTAAGATTCCACGTTTTATGCTAAGGTAATATGTAGGTCGGTTATACTATTTAATTGTTGAGACATAGGACTATTATCTTCATTATGAAGTAATACACTTGAGGAAGAAACAAGAAAACTAGAAGAAAAAAGGGAGACAATTCCTCCAAATATCCCATTAGTGAAAGAGCAGATCTATCAACTGGTACTGAAAGCAAAAAGGAAATAGCAGGTCGATATGTGGAATGTGGAATCTACTAAGAACAATGGTACAAAGTTCTAGTAAAAGAATGCCTGGTTTAGCATTCACTTTGATCAAATACAAACATGAATACCATGGTGATAATTCTTTTTGTGATTGTGAGCAAGGATTCTCAATTATACAAGCCACACTTAACCTTAAGAAGTGGCAAGACCAAGAAATCCAAGGAATAAAACTCTCCCCCAAAACCCTTCTGGACCAAGGGTTTCTAAGATAGCTTATGATCACTAAAGAAGGGCAAGTTAAACATCTTGATTTCAATTGGCGACTAGCATATATGGTAAGAGGAACATTTAAAGGAGATATTGAATCTATCCCTCCTTCCTACGAGTACCCTCGTGAAGGAAGGCAAGAAATCTTGATCAAGATTTACCAACCAGGACCTAAGACATTTATCAGACATATACAACTACACAATAGTACGAAATGCATAGGACTAAATTTTATATTAGAAAATATGGTTGGATATGTAATTACTAGGACAAACCTTTCTTTTCTTAATATCAAATTCCCTGGGTAATGGAAACCACAAGAAAATAACTACTCTAAATGTAAAATTCTAGGAGCCTGTAAAGAAAAAATGGAATTAGCACACTTAGAAGAAGAAGAGGAAGATAACCTAGAAGATTTAGAAATAAATCCTGAATATAGCCCTATAGATACACAAAAAAACTATAATAAGCTAGAAACAAGTTGTACAGAAATAGATGATTTCATTAAAATATCAGAAAAGAAGAAATTATAGGAGAAATACCTAATGAACATTGGGATCGTAATAAAATAACATGCATATTACAAACTAAAGATCCAGGATTTATTATTTCCAACAAAAAGATAAATGCTACAAATGAAAATATCAAAGATGTTGAGACACATATAAGTGACTTCTCAAAACTAGGGGTCATAAGATGAAGTATAGGTCTCCATAAAAGCCTAACTTTTATTGTTAATAAACATCGCGAACAAGTCCAGAATGGTCATAGACTATAGACGACTTAATGGTAATACTATAGAATCTACTCTTACGATATACCTGACAAAACTGAAATAATCAATAGTATACAACATAGTAAAATATTTAGTAAGTTTGATTGCAAATCTGGATTTTGGCAAACAAAAATGCATAAAGATAGTGTCCAATGGACTACATTCACTTGTCCTTTAGGAAGCTTTGAATGGTTGGTCATGCCTTTAGCTTAAAAAATGCTCCTACTATATTCCAATGAAAGATGGACATGATATTTATCCAGTATAGGTAATTGTTTGTATTTATATAGATGATATCCTTGTTCATAGTAAGACTCAAGCCGAACATGTAGGCCACTTAAAAATAGTACTAGGATGCAGGTGTATGCTGAAATACATGATTCCGGAGAAGAGACCCAAGGGGATGCTTATATAGGTATAGGACTTTAAAAGAAATTACAACTTGGAAAAGGAATTCGATTCCTTCCCAAACAAGCAAAGCATTAACAAATAAAAACAGTTACATGCGAAGGAACTTGAAAGAGGATAGCTGTCGTGTACTAGATGAGGTGGGAACATGTCCAAAAAGTCAAAAGTGCAATAATGCACAATTGTAGACAAATATACATGCCACAAAGGTATGATAAAGAACCTAGACATACGAAAACATATAAGACAAATGACAAAAGATGGAAATACTACATTTGAAAATCTAATGCCAAAAAACCGTACCTTGACAAACATAAACATGTTAGAGAATATAATCCACAAATAGATTATAAAAACACGTTAACATGCTTCACTTGTGGTAGCCCTTAACATTTAGCCAAGGATTGTCAAAACGAAAAAATTTATGCAATAAAGCCTCAATTTTAGTTGATTGTGTAAATGAGGACGTATTAGCTTTAGATGAATATAATAGTGATACTGAAAGCATTTATAGTATTGTCTCTATAGATGAGCCATTTTCTTATCAGAATTCTTCTGATGATGAACGTTATACTGATAGCCACATCAGTCATAACATATTTGAGTTAAATAAAAAATATGGTGAAGAGTTCCAAGAGAAAATGTCTACACTAACCAACCTACAGTGCATGCTGGACAATATGGATAATAACTAGAAAAACCAACTCTGGTAATATTTTTCTGAAAAAAGTATTACATAACATAGATTTAAGATTTTCAGTAAGTAGACATTAGTCATGGTAGACAACATAGAATGCATTGTTTTATCTGACATAACATTCACATTGCAAGGAATATGGCCTCTACTAGCCAAACTAAACTAGTCCAAATAGACCCAGATTTAGGTCTGCCCGTATTCCCTCCTGGTCTTTCTTATCAAACCCTACCTAGCATGACTCTTGAGCAAAAAATCATATTTTGCTAGATAATCTTTGGCAAAATAAAAATCTATTGACTAGAATGATTTGAAGCCAAGGTCCTGGTTCTAGAATGCTGGAAGAGCTAATTGATGTAAACAAGGATTTAGAAATCTATAATAATATAATAATTATCAATTAACTCTACTAATTCCTAGAGCTTTATATAGAACTTGGACTATAAACCCCCAATTTGTCAGAATAATTCGAGAGGAAGAAGTCTGAGTAACCACTGAACACCAAAATATAGGCATCGTAAGTCAAGAGAGTATTAAATTGTCTCGTAAAGTTTACTCGTTTTTAGTTTCTTAGATTTTTGGTATAATTCTAAATTCAAATATTTTAGTCTATTTATATGATGGTATATTGGAAAGCAATTGATGTTTCTAATTAGTATAGTAAACCTTAATATTTCTAACTAGTGTAGTTAAAACTCTAGAGAAAGTGCTTTAACTGTCTACTATATGACAAACACGATTTTGAAACCAGAAGAAATTAACAACTGTAAATACCTACGAAATTATAGGGAAAATACCTACGAAACATTGGGATCATAATAAAATAGAATGCATATTACAAATTAAAGATCTAGGTTTTACTATTTCCAACAAAAAGATAAATGCTGCAATTGAAAATATCAAAGATTTGGACACTGAATAATTTTATGATAGGAATGGATTACATCTCAAGAACTTTAGCTAAATTAGAACACAAACATGAACATGAGTGGAAACACAGATCAGGGAGTAGTAATCACCCCTGCTTATTTTGTAATGGTTATCCAAGTATAGAATTTACATTCCAATGCAAGATTTGTACGACTGAAGCCTGTAATTTTTTTTTGGAACAAAAACAATATCAGTTTACTTTGGAAAATAAGATAGGACAAAAAGATGACACTATATAAAGACAAATCCTTGTAGCAGAAAATAGGATGGATAACATAGAAAACACAATAGTTGCAGTAGAAGTAAGAATGAAATCTTTAGAAAAGAATGTAGCAAGACTTGACCCAATGAATTGTGAAATGGTAAAGGCATAATTCTAGAAAATGGTGAAAGAACACTAGCTACAACAAATCTCCCTAGTGTAAAGATTAACCATAAATAGAATCCTATGTACCCAAAAATCATTTTCTTATTAGCAATCCACTTAAACCAGAAAAATAGACAACTGCAATGAAAAACTCTGCTAGAAATCACCATGGAACATATACCCCTCCAACCTCAGAGCCTAGATGCTTATCTTGCCCTAGAAATATGTTTAAAGGTAGCACCTGCATAAATAACTTGGAGAAAGAAAGAAAAGGAAGAGGTGAACAAAAAAATAGAAACTCTAAAATTAGAAAATAGAATCCTAAGAAAATACGCTGAGGAAGAAATAAGGAAACTAGGAAAAAGAAGGGAGACATCAATATTATCTTTATATTCTTGCAAGTTCGCTAGTTTACTTAGGATAGTAGCCAATTAGTCTTTTAAAATATATTTGATTTTCTAATATTTTTTTAAGGGTATTATTGCTTAATGTGTCAAGTATGAGTTGCCAAAAGGCCTGATTTTTCATATTGTAAGATTCTAGGTTTTATGCTAAGCTAATATGTAGGTCAATTGTACTATTTAATTATTGAGACATAGATATTTTGCCAGTATAGAGAATTTATTTGTATTTATATAGATGATATCCTTGTTCATAGTAAGACTCAACCTCAACATGTAGGCCACTTAAAAATAGTACTAGGAAGTTTTTAAGAAATGGAATTATAATTAGTATTAAAAAGGCACAATTCTTTCAAAAACATATAGAATATTTATGTGTAGAAATTGGTGAGGGAAAAATTAAGTTAGAACCACATATAACCACAAAGGTGTTAGAATTTAAAGTACATAATAACAAACAAAAGTCTTCAACAGTTTTTAGGATTAGTCAATTATGCTAGACCATTTATAAAAGACTTAAGAAAAATGGTTGGCCCTTTATATAGCAAACTTAGTCAAAATGTTGTTAAAAATTTTAATTCGGAAGATGTAAGACAAATAAAAAGAGTTAAAGAAGCTATAAAATAGTTACCAAAAATGTATCTCCCCCTACATTCATATTTCTTGATAATTGAAACTGATAGATGTATTAATGGATGGGAAGCAATGTTAAAAAAGAAACCCAATAAATATGCTCCTAAAGCAACACAATTTCGAAGATCAAAAGT
Source organism: Nymphaea colorata (assembly GCF_008831285.2). NCBI lineage: Eukaryota > Viridiplantae > Streptophyta > Magnoliopsida > Nymphaeales > Nymphaeaceae > Nymphaea > Nymphaea colorata. Next base: position 3,671,174 of record NC_045147.1, on the reverse strand, counting down.
TTCTTTAGCCTACTAGGTACTCATCTCCTTTTATCCTGCAGTCCTATGCATAGATCTTGGCTAGGGCCAAAACATTCAATACAAGGCACAAATTCATAATAATAGATTATGCAGGTGTATGCAAAAATACATGCTTCTAGAGAAGAGACTTTCCCATTCGACTTATAGATTAAACACCAAGTGAAACTTCAAATGCAACCCTGACTTAGTACACATATGGTTTGAGAAGGGTATAACCATAGATATATGTTTTGAATCGAATGTGTATATTCTGGTGTTCCTATCTTCTAAAATAAGGTTAAATAGGTGATGCCACCTTTTTAATTCTTGTAACATCTTGAATTCTATCCATCTTGTGATCTTGTCATACTAATCATCTGGAGGTGCTTCCGAAACCTCGTTTAGAGGTAAATTAGCTTGTAGAGGAATGGCAAAGGAATAAAATTCTGCCTAGTCCAATTCAGCAAAAAAGACATATAGAAAATTCTTTTTCTGAATGCCATAAAGGATTTGGGATCATCTTGGCGAGCACCGACCTCAAAAAATTGACAAATATGGAAGTATTTGACATGTAGATTTCCTTGCAAAACCTGGTAGAACAAGGATTTGTAAAAAGGATTATTGTAATTGCATTAGAGCAGACACATATGCTAAGGTTTAATTGGCGACTGACCCATATAGTAGAACAAATATTCAGAAACAATTGGGTTATAGAAGGCTTTGTAAACCTAGACATTGATGCAGTTCCCCCAACAATATCCTTTCAGTTTGCGAAATTGACGTGAATCAATTGATTCCAAACCAATTACTGGCTACTCAACTTGATTCAAACAAGCCAATAGATATTCTGAAAATGTTCTGCCCTCTAGTGCTCTTCACTCTCTTGGGAGATTATTTGAAAAAATGACCTTGTCGTGCATGTTCTCTTTTCCATTTTCAGGAGTTACTACAAATGCACAAACCCTAGGTGTAATGTCTGAAAACATGAGAGAGCATCAATAGATTCGAAGGCATTCTTAACAACATATGAAGGAAAACACAACCAAACTAGCAGCCACCATGCGGCCAATCCCACTTTTTCCTTTGACTGTCTTCTTCCCTTCTCCCTCATTAGGTGAACCAACAAAAGGAAGTTTATGCCTCTGGATTTGGGTGTGGAAGGGATATTGCGAAGTGTAAGCATGACTTGTTCCACAGTCCAGTTGGGGCAAAGTTAAGCTGCATGAAACTGATAAAAGTATTAAAATCATTTCTCGATGGTAGAACACAGGAAGATGACAAGACTATAATCCGAGAAAAATAGAAAAACTGTTGAAGTTTCACAAAGGAGGGTCTGATTTGTAGCATGAATCTGGAAGAAACTGCCTTAGCAGACTGGAGGAAAGCATCTGAACATTCCTTTATAATTCATGAGAGCAAACAGTCTAGTTGTTGAACAGATACCCTAACCAGGTTATCTCGGTGGTTAGTGATTTCGTTGTTCCCCCCTAAAACAAAGTGCAAAAGAAGAAGATATGAGAGAGAACCCAACTTTAAATCCTAACAAAAGAATACTCCATTGCTCTTCCCACATTCAAAAAGATAGATGCCTATATTTTTTGAACCGAATTTGACAGAAAGACATAAAAAGGCCAACATCAAGCTCATTAAACAAATGTGTGTGTGTGTACTAGTATGGTAGCATTTAGAAAAATAGGTGTTTTCACCATGTTTGGAGGTAGTGAGTAGTTAAAGTCTGTTTCCTAAATGATCATGTTCATCAACATCCATATCCAGTACCACCATGTCACTACCATGTTGGATCTTGGAGCTGGAGGGGGCCTCTTTAGGTTCAAACATTATATGAAGACTGATAAAACAACATTGAAATATGGAAAGAGCCTGTAGAGGGTTCGCTTGTTAGGATTTGGATTTTTTCTCATGTCTTCTTCTCCCTACATCTTTTTTTTAGGAAATAGAACATCAATGCCCCAACTTCAAACATTGTAGCTCCAAACTTGGTGGGGATGAATATGGATATTAATAAACATAGACCCAGTTATTACTAGCTTGAAAAGGCCTCCTTCAATCTTCCCAAGGTTTGGCACATGGAATCTTTAATTTGAAAAGGGACAAACTTCAAGGATGGTCTCCTTAATTTCAGGACAAATCAGTGAATGGACAGGGAATTCAACAATTAAGTGACAGATAAATATTTGTCACTTCAACCAAGGGCAAAGTGAGGCCATAACCTGATCTTGAACTACTTTATAGAAACCACCATTAATTCATGTCGAACCAGCCCAAGTCACTAATGACCTCCATAGTAAGATGGGCCCTTTCAGTCAGGCAATAACCAAAATAAGAACTGAGCCAACTATTTCCAGGCAATCAAATACAGCCTTAATGTCACTCATCAGCAAAGATTGCCTTAGCTTACCTTTAGACCAGGGTTGCCAAATCCTATAGGATGCTAAGCAAATCACTCAGCCTCTGTAAGGCACTTCCATGCATAAAACATTGTTCACAAATCATATGTCCTGAGATATTTTCATTTCATGTTTCTCTGTAGCCACGAAAAACTTTGAACCAAGAACTTTAAATCAGAAGGTTAGGACTCCATAACGACCAAACACTTGTAACCAATTGATGGCCAAACTTTTGAAATCTGGCCTGATTCATGGATTTCCCATGTGACCTGCTCAAGTGAATGCTCCATGACCTGACTTCTATATTCTTGAGGAATATCATCTCTTCAGTATCTTTGTAGTTTATGGTCCACCTTTATCAAGCTCAAAACAAATCTTACTAGACGAAAGTCTTAAGGTGATCACAACAAAAGAACACTGGCCTAGGGGAAATATGAGAGTGTCATTTCAATAGAGGAAGACCTCAGCTAACAAATGCTAGTTTGTATGTACCTAACCCCAGTGTGTATCTCAAGAAAGAAAACACACAAAGCAAGAAGAAAAGCAAACAAACAAACAAAAGAAAAGGTCATTGGAGAATATAATAAAAGCTGGCATGAATGAGAAATATGAAAGAAAAAAAATTTACCATCAACTGCTTGCCAACATCCCTAGCAGAGGAGCTAGATACTTCTAATCCAAGTCTTTGAGAACAGTGCACATGCTAAGAGCATAAAAAAAATAAAGAAATGGATTGGCTGCCATATGTGTCAGGTTGCAATGCATCTTCAGGTCATTAGATTTGTAGACAAATTATGTAATATGAAGAGGACAAAAAAAAATTGCTTGAAAAACCATAGGTAAAACAACACCAAGATACATCATTTAAATGCAAGGAAATGAATAAGCAAAATAATCACCTCGATGGTGCTGTAAGTAGTAAGAAATACCACCAACAGGAATAAATAACCACCTAAATATTCAGATTCCTTCCATTTCCCAGGAAATTTCAATAGTACCTCCTGCAAAGCAACTGCAATAGGAATAATACACAGGAAAAAATGATAAAATGCTCCTAATCCTTTCTTCACAACCTCTTGGTTTTCATTGGCTGGCAATTTTCCTCAGTATGAAAATACAATGCATACAAAATGTCGGATATATCCATATGTCAAACAGGATACATGATTAATGGCTCATGTTGGCTTCTAGATGAGTCTTCAACTTAAAAATGTCCTTTTTCATGCACTCGTATATTGAATTATAGAAAGAAATGATAAAATGCTCCTAATCTCTTTCTTCACAACTTTTCATGTTTGGTTGAGCTTCACTAGCTAGAAATTTTCCTCAGTATAAAAAGAATATAAACTATAAAATTTGACAAAACACTCAGAAAAGTAGAATTGAAAAATCTCAGTAATAGATTGAATTAAAAAAAAGAGAATTGAGCTTGGTTTTCAGAATTTTGGTTCGAGAGAAACAAAAACATGGAATAGCTTAAAAATCTATCAAAAATAACTGAAAGTTCAAAAAATCAATAAATGTTGTGGCCTAATTTTCACACAACAAAACCAAGAATCAAACCCAAATTTAATTTTATTGCACAAGGCATACATTGATAGGCCCCACCGCTAGAATTAAAAAAGAAAAGATAAGTTTGAACAGAGAAAACAAAAGAAAGATAATTGTGATCGTGCTGCTATCTTGAAGACCTCATCTAGGCCCTATATAGGCATACACTTTAGCATACAACTAGTGTCTTCAAGTGTTTGAGGATAGAGCTAGGCATAAACCTTGGCAGCAAGGTAAGATAAGCATGAACAGTGAAAACAGAAAAAAGAGATGATTGTGATGGTGCATGCATGTACCTTGAAGGTCTCACCTGAGCACCATAAAACAGTGTTTGAAGACAGAGCTAGGCATACACCTTGGCAGCAGGGAGCATATAAAGCATTTTGCCCACTAGAACACTATTACGTGATCTTTTATGTGTGTATGTGAATTGTGAAACACACAAATCTTGTCCACCGAGAAGAACAGAACAAAATGAAATTTATGATGATCCAAAAACAGTATTGAAAAGAAGACTAGGTTTCCACCCATGGTTGGACCTTTTAAGAGGTGTAAAACCATTTTTAGGGTTTTCTTGAAATGTTTATAAATTCTAGATTTACCTAGATCCCATGTTGTAATATTTACTTTTTCATTGTCACTCGAGGGAAACCAATAAGTGCCTAGCAATTAATGTTGCCTCAATATTAAACAAGTGGAAACACAAACTAGCTGAACAATATGTGGACATGATAACAAAGAATACTCACCACCTTAAAGACCAGCACCCATATGCTGAAAAGAAGAGATTTTCTGGTTGGAAGGAGAGAAAGAGAGATGAACATGGCAAGTAATGTGAAGAAGCATAAATGCACATCAAAAAAATAATTAAGATGATAAAACTTTCCTACAAAAAAAAAATAATTGAATATGACAAGAGAACAATACTTACCTGAAGAGGGAAATCACTACCATGGAGAAAAAGAGAGAGTGAGAAAGGGAGAGAAAGAGAGGGAGGCCTAAACTTGAGAAGTTTTTTGGCAGTTAACCCTCTACTTAAACCATGTAGACTCTTCACAAACAAAAAATGGAGAAATCACCCAAGAAAATGTTCCCTTTCCCAACAAACCCGATCGCCTAAATTTAATTCCAAACTAAACCAAACTCCACTAATTTCAATCTGCCATAAGAGAAGTTAAGAAAAGGAAGGGAAGTAAAAAAAAAAAAGATTTCTTTCCTGCACCTCCTAAACTGAGAAGATGTCCTACCAAACTAATTGGCCATCTCTCTTCCATTCCCCTCAAACCTCCAAAGAAAGCATTTTTGCTTGAAGTAGAAAACACATGGTTGCTTCTCACCAAGGATCCCTTCAAGCATCAGGTGTTGTCATTGATTTAAATGAATGTTATAATTTAATACTCTAATAAGAAGATCCTACTTTGGTGAGACAGCAAGGACTAATTGTGGAGAAAATAGTTCGATGCAACAATAACACTAGGGGGATGAATTTTGTTTGAGAACTTTGCTTACACTTTTTCAAGAGCAAAAGCTAAGCAATATGTCAATTTGATCACAACTTTATTTACCAGAATCTCTAAGAATTTCAACTTGAGCTTTGTGAGTGCACATGTTTGTGTGTAGGAGATATATTCTCTTTTACCCAAAATATTCATGAGTGTTAAGATCTACCTCAAGGCAATGATATCAAGCTTCTTGAAGGGACATCTTTACATCTATAGGACATGAACATAGAGGAGTAATTCTCAGCCTCATAGAAAAGCACAAAAAAAGAGTAAACATTGACTTGGAATCTCGCATGTGTAAAAGATTTTTGCAATTGATACTTGAGATTTTGGCCTCCATAACTTTATAATTCTTGACAAGTATCCTTTTTTTCCTTCTTCTTTTTGCACTTATGAGGTTTGCTTGAAGGAAAGACCATTCGATCACCTTCAGCTTAGTGACAGTAGAGAAATTCCCCCCCTCTTGATGCATTTTTTTTTAGCACTTTTGAGGTTTGCTTGGAGAAAGCTCATTCCATCACCTTCAGATTAGTGACAATAGAGAAATTCCCCAAAGAGGAAGCTCATTCCATCTCCTTCAGCTCAAGGATAGTATAGAAATCCTCCCTCTTGGTGCCCCCATATGTTTTTTTTTTTTAGTAAGCACTTTGAGGTTTGCGTAGAGGAAACTCATTCTATCACCTTCAGCTTAGTAACAGTAGAGAAATTCACCCATGTGGAAACCCATTCCATCACCTTGAGATCAGTGATAGTACAGAAATCCCCCCCTCCCACTGGGTGCTCCCTTCCCTTTTTTCTTTTTCTTTTTAGCACTTTTGAGGTAGGTCTAAAGGAACCTCATTCTATCATCTTCAGCTCAATGACAGTAGAGAAAACCGCTAGTCCCTCCCTTTCTAGGTGCTTTTATTTTTTTGATATCCTCTCAGAATCTTATAGAATATGAGGGTTTCTTCTCATATTATTCCATTGTTGAACCCTTTCATATGCCTGATTGTCAAAGTCAATGTAATATCCTTTCTCAACTTCATTGAGCTTTTCCTCATTGCTCATATTGAAGGTTTCAAAATTCCTTTCAGGTAAATAAAGATATATCTTGATGTAGACATGGCACAGTGATGAAGCCAAAGTAGAAATTCTTAGAGGTTCCTAACAAAAGAAAAGCTCTCGATCATAAATTGGTATACTGCTCAAGAGATTACCTCTGTGCATGAATTAAAACTTTCTAAAATCAAAATTTTGATGGAAACAAAAAAATTGAGAAATGTTACTGGAAAGTGAGTTACAAAATATTGAAAATCACCAATTTTGAGAAAACTCACTCATTAGTCGGACTTGAACTTATATATATACACACACATACATACATTTTCTCAAGGTGAGCTACCTTAACACAAAAACTCTCTGCCTCAAGGCAGAGGGTTTTTTCTGAAAAATCCTCCACCTCGAAGAGAAAGTTTCAAATAAACTCTTTCAACCCTTTGCCTTGAGGCACATGTTAGAGGAAACCTTTTGCCTTGAGGTAGAGGATTTTCTCTAAACTGTGAAACCATCCGCCTGAGAGCGTTTCAGAGTAAACTCTCTGCCTCAAGGTAGAGGGTTATCTTTGGTTTCTGAAACCCTCCATCTCGAAGCAGAGGGTCGAAAAAAGGGATTCACCCATCAATATGAGGATTGATAATTTTGAGCGCCTTTACCTGAGGTAACTAATCCAAGGGCTATGCTTATTCTTGATGCATTTTGTTTTTGCTTAAACATTTTTTCATTCTAAATGTAGTGTGGTGTTTGGAGAAAATGTTGAAAGATTTGATGTTTCAAATTTTTGAGAAAGTTTTGAAAAATCGTTTGAGAGTATAAACCATTTTTGATTTGGGAGATTTTCAGTTGGGAAATCTTTACAAATATCATTCAGAAACCTTTAGAAGATAATGTGAGTATTTTGAAGATCACTTTTTGAAGTCGATTTAGTGTACTAGTAAGAACTTAAGTAGGTTAGATTTTGCTCTAATTTGGTTACTATCTAGCTAGAACTCCACCTCATCGTGCTTAAGTTCTTTTAGAGAGGTGCTTATGATCATTTGTAAATTCCACAATTGAATTAGAATATATGAATGCATTGACTCTATATGATTGAAAGCAAATTATTTATTCTTACCATATCATTCATCTAAGGGTATCATACACATTTAGATTTATTTGCACACTCATCCTAGATATTCTCATGAAGAGGAAAAAAAAGTTGAAAGTGAAATGGGGTTGTAGACCATCAAATATGATTGCAACATTGGGTCATTACTTGAGTTTTGGACTAGGTAAAGTCCATAAATGAAAATTTAAAATCTTAGATCTTGGGAAAGGAATATTCGAAAGAATGAAAAAAGAAATGAAAAGATTTTAATCCAAGAGGAATAGGGAGAGAGAAAAGAAGATTTTAAAGAAAGAGAGAAGAAGATGAAGATTATAGGGAGAGAAATATTGCAATATAGAGAGAAATAGAGAAATATATATACATATACATACTTATATATATATATATATATATATATATATATATATATATATATATATATATATGTATTCGAAAGTTCGCAAAAGAAGATATTGATTTGAAGAGAGAGATAAAAGATTATAAAGAGAGAATAGTGCAATGCACATATTTGCTCATATATATATATATGTATATAAAAATTTATAAAGGAAGACATTGAATCATAGAGAGATGAGGATAAAGTGAGAGATTCATATGCATATATACGTATATAACATGTATATACGCATACGCATTTTATGAAAATTAAAATCTAAAGGTAATTAAAGCATGTCTAATTTCAATTTTTCTTGTAGGCCAGAGAGAAACTTGGACTCATGCAAGAACCTAAGATAAGTCTTCAAGGCCTCATTGAAGAGAGCTCTTATTTTCAAAATTCCTTTGAAATCATGATTCCAAATTATTTTTATATGTGAGCATAAAACAATAATCATTTCATCTATTATAAGAAAATCTATTCCTCCTACCATTGGGTATAAAAGAAAACCAAGTAGTTGAAATGGAGAACAACGTAAGAAATCTCTCATTGGGATCCCTAATAGGGTAATTAAGAGAAAAGTTAGTTGTAAGAATATCATGAAAATGCATTTTAACATGTACACATTCGTAAAAGGTTTTTCTAGGTTGAAAAAATCCCAACCTCAAAAATCAACATAATAATAAAGAAATCCCGATCCAAGTACTCATTCTCCCCCTTCATTCATATATAAAAAAAAATCAATCAACTATGCATGAACTTCTCAAAACAAAGCAACATTCAAGAGAAGAGAGAAATATGTTTCAATCCTAGAATGAAACCTTATTGCACATTCTTATGCTTTCGATGCACTCAAGAATAGCTCTTGGATATGAAGAAGATATTTGAATGTTATCTTGTATGACCATGGGGAGATGAAGAAGGGAGAAAGAAAGAAAAAGATTGGATTGGAATATTGATTACATATCTCTAATAAGAATGATTTTAGAAAATAAATCTCCTACTTCGGATGATCCTAAAGCTTCCTCGAATGGGGCTCCAAGGTGATAAAGATGTCACTCCGAGAAGCCTCCTCATGCTTCCTAGGAAAGTGGAAGTTGGAGAATTGCTCCCAAGGTTGGAGAAGAGGAAGAAGAGAAGAAGAGAAGAAGAGAAAAATGAAGAGAGAACTAGGGGAAAAACTCTAGGTCTTCAAATGAGAAAACACTAGAGATTCCCCAAGGGTTAGCTCTTGCCCAATAGAGAAGATTGTGAGGGTATTTATAAAGAGTTTTAGAGTCAAAACTCAAAATTTAAATTTTTTTGAACTTAAATACATTTTCATGCAAATTTTAAACATTTTTGAATCATTTTATTTTTTTAAAATAGGTTTTCACCAAGTGGAATTGGCCCTTAATCCTGTAAACACCCCTTTTGGGGTGTGGACAGGGCTAATGCCCACCCATCTGACCAAAACCGCCCCCAAGGGAGGTGGTTTTTTACTCAAAAGGGGCCTACGCAGTGCGCACGCCCTCCCCCGGTGCACGCTGGGTGTGTTTGCACTGCCAGGTGATAGCGCCTGGTGCGCTGGTGCCTGGTGCTAACACATCTAGCATGGTTGTGTGTTGCTTGGCCAAGCACCAAGCAGCGTGCTGGGCACACGTGTGAGGGTGAAATGCCGCCATTAGTGGTTTATTTTGGACCAATAAGAGATGGCTGTCACCTCCCTGGCCTCAAAGGGGTCCACACACATAGGCAAAACATAAACATTATTTTTTTAAAATCCATATTTTAAAGGGAAAAATAGTCTTTTGTTATAATTAGAGTCATTTTGAGTGATTTGGGGCCCATTTTAGATTGGGATTGGGTTTGTTTGGGTGCCAATGCATTCTTTGAGGTTTAACGCTCAGATCAAGGATTGGATGGGTAGTTTAGGCGCCAAGCAAATTTATGGCGCAAAATTGAGATGCAAAACAAAGGGAAGGTCTGTCCATGAGCGCATGGCACTCGATGGTATCCAAATTTGTTATTTTTGCATCGACTTTGGATTTTGAGTTGAAATTCTTGATTTGGATCCAAACTTTGGTTTTGAATATAATTTGAATCCGATAGCAACTTTATGGGTCCTATTTCCTAGTTTGGGCTTACCTTCGCTCGTGGGGTTAAGTCACGGGCCTTGGCTATGTATTTTAGATCTAGGACTTGGATTTAGATCCAAATCTTGGTCTAAAGTTGGATTTTTGGATTTAAATTTTGCATTTGGACTTAGATATAGGCCTAGGGATCCGTTTTGGATCAACTGGTCATGAATTGGATTTTGATATAGATACAGAAGTCTGTTTTGAGTTCAGCTTGGGGTTGGAGTTCAAAATTAGATCCTAATCATTGTAAAAATGGTTGAAATAATTGAGAATCTTGTTTGAGTAAAATGAAATACAGTCATCTGGAAAAATTTGGGGGTGATAATAGTTATGCATTGGTTACTCTTCATTTGTAGGCCAGTGAAAAGTTTTATTTAGAATTGAACAAATGGCAGCCCATTGGTACCAAAGCACATTACTTGAGTTCATTTATGGGGATGACGGCATGAGATCCAGAGATGACACAACTACACTATTTTGGTTGGAAAATATTGCCAGATTCTTACTAAGACAATGTTTGGCAGCATGTTAAGGTAAAATAAGAGTTCAATTATTTGAAAATGTACTCAAATTTTAGATGTTACTAACATAGCACTATTGTACAGATCATTTGTTGGATGTAGACAAGTATGACACTGAAAGTACGTAGTACATGATCGATCAATTGCTAAAACCTTGGGTGATAAAGACTTACTTAAAAATGTAGAGAAATGGGATATCTAAGATATGAAAAATATATAAAAATTACAAAAACATTGATAGAACATTTAAGCCATTGTCCAAGTGACATTCCTGCAAATCAATGGGCGACCTTAATGTGCCATTTTGATCCTCATAGTTCAAAGGTTGGCACATGCTATATTGAATTTTTTAAAAAATAATTGTGTATATGTTGTAAATCTAGTGATTGTCATTGCAGGCACGGAGTGTGATAATTACTATCAGTCGTTCAAAGCAAAAGTTCCCTCATACAATGGGGACAATGAGTTTTGCTTGTTTTTGTGTTGGAAAAGTGAGTAATGGACAATGAAGTTATCTTTCTAAAGTTTTTTAAATTTATTATCATCTAGTTTAATAAAAAATCTTCTTGCATTTAGTCATTTATCGTAGTAAATGAATTAGTGTTACGTTTTTGTTGTACAGGTGAAAGAGGGTGAGAGTGAACCGTCATAGGCTGACATTTTTGTGATGACTCATACAAGCAAGAAACAAGATTATCATAATGCAGAAACGAGTAAAATACTTGTAAGTTCTTGAAATTGTTGTTTGTGTTGTTTGTTAATTCCAAACTAATGCATACACATGCAAACACCATTTTTATAGGGTAGGATTGTGGAAAAAATTTCAGCATTTCCAATGGGTTCAGGGATGATGCCTCTCAAGATAATACTCTTATCAAAAAGTTTGAGAAATGAAAATGATGGTCATGTACAAATAGATGACTTAAGGGATTCATTCATCAGATTTTGTTTGGTCCAGCTCCAACATGATCTGAACTAGTTAAAAAAAAATGCAATGTTAACTGCAGAAGTAAATGCATTAAAGCAAACGTTGACATCAATAGACTCTCAACTCGATAAAATGAATAATTTGGCTGGTCAAGTTGGAAGAATGAATGAGTTGCATGCTCGGTTTATTTCATGGATAGACATGTCCAGCAACCTCCTTTGGTGGTGACATGTAACGTGGTATTTATGTTTTGTAATTTACATATGTCATGTTTTCTAATGTTCTTTTAATATTAATTAAATTATTTATCTTTTTTGTCCTGGCAGTTGCATCATCAACACAATGGGCTTTGAAGCACCAAGATACATGGTGCATCAAGTTTCATTTTTTTTTCATATGTTGCAAATCATGAAGGAAATTTTTTTGATACACAAGTATAAATAGATGAATGATAAACTTTCATAGCAGTTTTCATTAATCTTTCATATTAATACTTTTGTTTCTTTGGATGAACATGTACAGAAATAGTTTAACTCATATTCTTTTGAACTCATGCGAACTCTTGAAGCACTTATGACTGAATGGATAGTAGTTTGTGTTGTTTGTGAATCTGTTGTTATAACTAAAAGAACTTCAAAACCTTAAATGCTCTCTTCACTTTGGCTATGACCACATGCACATGAAGCAAGTGTCCCTTATGCTAGAGGTATTTGATGATTTTTAAGAATTTGTGTTTCAATTTCTACTCTCTTTTTTTTAGTGACAGTACCATATTGCTACCTCTACACATTTGGTAAAGTTAAATCTTCTTCCAACCTTCAGTTGAAATGGTTTATAGTTCAATATTTTCGTTGTGTATGCTTATTGCCAGAACATCAAAGGTAAGAGCAGACTTCTTTGGTGAACCAAAAAAGTGGTGTCTGTTTTGCACTAGGTACTGAGTTAAACTATACAATCTAAGATCAACGTACACAAGGAGTTCATTGCTGCTTTTCAGAATAATCTGTTTTGGTTTAAGCTTGTTGGTATTTGTGTTGATTAACATGGAAAATTTATTGGTCTGGCTCTAGACGAGAATTGGAAGAATGAATTCCGCTAACATCATGTCTTGAAACACATTCTTAGATTATGCCCTAGATTTTTTGGGTTATGCAGACCCCTACAGATTTGACTTATCTTTGTTTTTTGGGTTATGCAGACCCCTACAGATTATGCCCTAAAATTTTTTATTTTTAAACTTGCCATTCTAGTTGCTGTACCTAGAACTGGAAGTGGGAAGTAGAAGAAGAATCAGAATTGAAGTTAGGTGCTATGTGGATCCTGGTATAGCTAGGGTTTTGCATACATTATGCTGATGGAGGCCAGGTAAGAATATGCATTTACCTGCATAGCCAGATCTGCAAACAATATGTAGATGGAGCACATATTTTTATGTAGATGAATTTATCTAGACATGATGTTGATCTAAAGAAACTTAATGCTGAATGTATTTCTGTTACTAATAATTTACATTTTTCCAAAAGAAAAATTGCAGCAGATTTCAGTATTGTAAGTATTCTTGCAATTATTGTGATGCCAAACCAAGATTATTGAATACCTTAAAGTTGCTGAATGAATTTCTATTCTTGATGGTTATATCAGGCAAAATATACTTTGAGTTCGGCATTGGCACTATTTAAGCATACCAACTCAATGCTATGTATCATGACCTTGGCAACTGTCCACAAGCAGTTTGCTTATGTAAGTGTCTGGTCTAAGATCATTTTCACATGTAGCAAAGAACTACATCATGGAGCTTTCATTTGGAGGAGAGCTCAGGAGAATGAGGTGGATAAAGCAATCCTCGTGATACCCAAGGTAAGTCAAGTCTGTTGAGCTTGAGAATGGAAAGCTCTGATTTATTTTAAACTTAGATAAATGGCTTTGAACGTCCCAAGGAGTTGGTCCTTACAATGTTTTAATTGCATCTGTTAGCCGATATTGTTATTGATAAATTTTGTCATTGGCATAGCCATGAGATATTTTCTCTCCCTTGGAGAAAGTTTGTAGAATCTTAGAGGTGCTGAAGGTAACATGTGAACTATACAAACCATGGCTTCTACTGAACAAGGGAATCTCTGGAGACATGATCACCCTTCTGAAGGAATGTTCCTCAAAGTGGAATCAGTCTGGACTGAAAGAAGCAGTTACTACAATTTGGTGTCCCAGTTTTGAAGATGAAGAGAATAAAAAAGTGTTGTTGGAATCCATTGAATCTCTTCACTATGTAGATCTTGTTTTTGTTCAAAATTCTATGTTCAGAAAGCCACATCATCGATGTCATCTTTCTTTGCTGCCATTGAATTGTTTACATGGTAGTCATACAAACCAATTGCTACTTAAAATTTGGATTACATGTCATGCACAAGCTTTAGTCATTGTGGTTTCTTCTTGTTCAGGTATGAAATCGGCTTTATGAAATGGGCAGCAATTATTTTTGAAGATAGTGAACTTGTGGGCGAATTTGATCTTACCTAAAATGTCCTCAGTTGCCTCAAATTCGTCTTGGCAGTAAGTGTTGAATTATAACAAAATTCCAACATCACTTTCATTGGTTTGTCTTTCATTATCCTCTACAACATCTGCTTCAAAGAGCTGCAGAAGTTATCTTTCAAGCTACTGTCTTGGCAGTGTCAGTGACTGCTCAACACCTTTCTATCTCTATTTTCCCCGATCCTATCACATATTCATTTCTTGGTTTCTTTATACTAGGGTATCATTTTTTGTTCATCCACATTTTTTTGTGTTACCTTGCTTCTACAAATTTTCATGCTTCTGAGGTTTCGATTTAACCTTTTAAGTGCCTTGTGAGGCAATTTATGCTTTCATCTTAGTTTTAGGGTTCAAGAAGTCACTACAACAAAATAGCATAGCTTTGGCATTAAGATATGGTCAGCTCTAGTATGCACCAATTCAACAAGGTTGTTGTGGGAGTGCCTAGTCCTACAGGTGAGGGGTGCCTATTAGCCCTTTGCCATAGCCTTCAAAAGCACCATAGCTTGAGCGGATTGGTGCTTTTTGATCGTTTGGTCCAGTGTAACATCTCTAGTGTTTAATGGCCTAGCACCTCAAGCCTCTACAACAATTGTTAAGGTTGTGTAGTGCCAATGCCAAGAGCTTTGGTGCTCCATTGTTGAGTGTCAGAGAACAATGAAATTTTTCTGTGCAAAACCAAGTGAAAGCCATTTCACGTGACCCTGAAGCTCTCATGTCTGCCTAGTGAAGCCTAATCCTTTCAATGTCTTGGCCCTCAACCCTCTGGTCTCTCTAATGACCTGACCCCATTGGTCATTTTCTCTTTCACTCTCTCCTATTTTTCTTATTGTTTTTGGTTCGGGATCTTTTATGTATGCCATTTAATTTGGATTTCGTGTGTATTTTGGAAGTTGGGTGTTTGTATAACTCATTCTAGCTAGTTTATTTTGGATGATCATGTTTTTCTGCTTGGGAGTTATTTATTTAATGGGAGAGCATACAAATTTGTCAATGCAAGTTCTCAGTTGATGGGGAAAGAGATAAAGAATTAGGGTTAGCATACCCCAACACATAGAATGCATTGATTCGTTCATTGTTGATCCAAAGTAACAAGAAGAATTTCTTCCCTTTTTGTTTTCTATTCTTTTATTCTCTACTAATACGGTGATGATATGACAACATTTATTCACCTTGGCTTTTTATATTTCAATAGTTAGTGTATAATAGGATCTTTTGGGGACCAAAAATGTTGTCTGTTGTAAATGTAACACCCCAGAAATTTAGTCACATACTGAAGATTGTAAGGGATTTTTAAGGGCTTATAATGGAGGTCATTAATGAGATGATTGTCCTAGTTTCTAGCCTTTTTTGGGTTGGAACTGAAACTGCTAGGGGGCGGGTTGGGATCCGCCGAACCAGGGCCCGAGCCCAGTAGTGGGTTGGGGTGTCACAGTGGTATCAGAGCAGTTTCAACACTCGAACCTAGGGTCCCACATGCACGGACGCATGTGCCTTAAGGGGGGTGGATTGTAACACCCCAGAAATTTAGTCCTGTATTGAAGATAGTGAGGGATCTTTAAGGCCTTATAAATGGAGGTCATTAATGAGATGATTGTTTTGGTTCCTAACCTTTTTAGGGTTGGAACCGAAACTGCTAGGAGGCAGGTTGGGATTCACCGAACCAGGAGTGAGTCGGGTTGTTATAGTAAAAGCTTCACATTTTGTAGGCTCTTTTTTTTTTTTTGAGAAGATGTAAAGACAACCAATTTGTAGGTTTTTTATCATGCTGACCACATTCCAAAACATTTATTATTCTGAAATCCAAACTACATTGTGTATAAAAGTGCCTTTTGTTTAAATCTTATGTTTTCATGCCATACTTTGTGTTTTCTTTTGTGTGTTTATCCACATTCATGTCATCTGCTCTACGTTTGTAATGCTTGAGTGCTGAGCAAATGGTTTACTCAAACAAAGATTCCCATTTTTTCCTTTTGTTCAATAACATGTTTTTTCTTTTCCCTCTGCTCTCACTTTCATCCAAGATTTTGGAGCATTTTCTTACTTCTGGTTTGTGAATTTTAGCATTGATCATCTAGCTTAAATTAGTGCCATCCACAGTTGCCACAACTAAGGATTTATTACTTCCTAATGTTGAAATGATAAAATTTTTGTAAAATTGCTTTCCCTTTGTGGTATTTGAAATTTCAAATGCAATAAATGATTCTAGGACAGCTGGCCTATACTCTAGCCTGCTGAATTTTGGTTTTAAAGAAAGTTCTCACTTGGTTGATTATCTAGGAAAAGGAGATTACCTGATCTTTTTGCAAGGAATTCTATTGGCAGTAGAAGGCAGTTGTAGTAGTGATGGAAGCAAGGGACCTTAGTTGGTTAGTTGGTGATTATGCTTGCAACTACTTTAGTCATGGTAATGTTTTGAAAATAGGTATAGATAATTTTATAAATGCATGAAATTGTGGTTGGGCTTTAGATGTTTGAGAATGAAGAGTTGTGAAGTGTGTACGTTCCTCTTACTAATTGGAGTATAAAGAAAAATATACATTTCAAAACATTATGATGTTTGTGAAAAAATGACACAATCTAGCAAAGGCCTAGATATCCGCTATGTGCACAATTTCAGGAGGAAGTTGGAAGCATATGTGTTATATAAGGAGGGTGGTCACTCCCTCTTTGTTGTTGTAGAATGAGATTTGTGTAAACATAATAATAGGATGTTGATTCAAATGGTGTTGAATGAAATAAAAAAAAATGTGTGGAGACTCTCTGACTTCTTTTGTCCAATGAAAATTCATGATTTCTTACTTAAATGCATGACATATATATAAAGAAAAAGTTATGAAGGATGTTCATTAAACAAGTGAGCAAAGGTGACATTTCTAGACACATTTCAATGTTTTTCTTACTTAAATGCATGACATATATATGAATCCACTCTTCAGAATCATATTGGTTGATTTTCTCTATTATTATCTGATAATAGCTAGCAGGGAAATAACTAATTTCCAAGGGAAGCCTCTCCCATCTCGCGAGGTCTTACGAGGTCAGTTATGGGACAATACTCATACAAGGGAAGAAAAGCCAACCAAAGGTCTCTTACCCTTCTTTCCTCAATAGCTTCAACCTCTGGTGGAATGTGTAGATAACCATTGTCCATCTTCAAGAACCCACCTCAAGGCAAGACATCTTCATATCACTTATGCCATAGTTATTAGCTAAAAAGGTTTGTTACACTATGGCTGTTTTGATATCAATTCTCCACTTTTACAGCCACTATAGTTACAAATATAATGTAGGATTTAGCTACTCAGACTGCATCAAGACTTTTTAGAAGAAAGGGAAAAGGGTTTGAAACCTGCTGCATGAGGACAAATTATCTTGAAAAATATCATGTGGGTCTATAAAAAATATAACACCACAAAGTACGAAGCTACTAATATATGCTTAACACTTAATTGCATTTATATAGTTTAATTTAATCCAAGTGATAAATGAGAAGCTTCATCAGTACTCTTGTATGTAAGATTGCTAAGAGGGTAATTGCTTTTCTGCAGCCCTGATTTACCTTTAGTTTCAAACATGTCCATTGTATGACAAGTTGCGCTATGGCGAGGCAGGAAGCTTCACGGTTAAGTGTTGTTGCTCGTAACTACTTATTGCTGCTGATGCAATGGGTGAACATTTGTACATGTTTCCATTTTTACTAACTCTTTGATAGTGAGCATCATACACAAAGTAGTTGTCCTAATTTTTACCATTCACATAATTTGTGAGAAGGACAAGGAAGCCGATGTGTGGATGGTGGCAGTTTTATGGCTCAGTGGCATCTCCAGTAGGTGTCTTCTTTTGAAGCCATTATGACCTCCATGACTTGCAGCTTCTACAGAATTAACAGCTTATCAGCTGACACCACCACTTTGTATTTTAGGCTCAAACCATGGCATCTAGTAGCATTGCATTAAAAATCTTGTATCATTTAATGTTTACAGTTTAAGGAGGGTTGTAAAGTTTTACAATCTGTGGAAAATGGAGGTTCGCAACATTATTTGTAGAAAGAATGTAAAGTCTTACCATGGTTACAAGTGCTATACCAGAAATGCTATTGACTTGTTGCTCTAAATACTAGCACTTTAGGGGATGCATATAACTTTTTTTTCTGGCACTATTTTTAGCACAAGAACTATGCTGCATAGAAAAAAGCAGTGGTGGTTAAATATCTGGTGCTCATGGTGACACTAAGATAGTACAAGAGCCGATGTATACTGGCAACACCAAAGCTGAAAGCATTTTTATAGAGAGTTAAGCAAAATTAGTTGGAATTCTCATGTAATTTTGGACCAAAGAATTGTTTAATTCAAATGCAAGTGGCTTATCTAGCTTTGACGTTTTCAACTTAACACGTTTTTCATGGGGAGTATATTATGTTTGTAAAGAATGTGGATTTATTACTACACCCATGTGGACCTTAATCCAGAGTGTCCTAGATTTATAACCATAAACATACAAAATTTTGAGGAACTATTGCTTCAAAACTGCATATAAAAATGTACTGGCATTATTCTAGTGAATCCCTTTGACTAATGACATCACATGTCCATATTTTTGTTAAAAAGACTTAGGGCCTGTTTGTATGATACCCCAAAACCTAGTTTTGTGGGTGTTTGGATGACATAATAAAGGTTTCTTGCAAACCCTGTTTTCAGAAATGCTGTTTTGACATGGCGATGGAAAACCAGGACTGCCCAGGTTTTTTCATCCAAAACTGAGTATGTGGTACTAGTGATGATAATTTTAAGAGCAAGAAAGAGATTAATGCATGTGTATATTTTAAGGCAAAGTTGACAGTTGCTGAACAAGGTGAACAACAAAAATTAAGGTTTGTTTGAGGTTTGATGGTTGCTTTTTATCTGCATGCAGGGAATTATTGGAATCTGGTTCATATCTTGTGGGAACACCAGCCTAAAGGATATTAAGTATCTGCATGAATGTTACATTTCTAGTTGGTGATTATTGTGATATGATAAATACTCTTTGGTGGTATAATTTAGTAATGTTGATTAAGATGGGCTGAGATGATCAGTTATTCAATTAACTACTAAAATAGGATTGCTTTTTCTTTATCCACCTGAGGTTTCTAACACTGTTTAACTAATAGGCACACATAACACACTAACTCATTAGGAACTGTGTATAACTTTTAGCATGACACAGTGTAAGGGTGCCCAATTTGTTAAGATTGTAGGCACTGAAATTTATATCTTAGAATGTTCTTTTCCTTTTATTTGAATAATATATATATATATATATATATTATATATATATATATATAATTATATATATATATATATATATATATATATATATATAACATAACTGTATTTAGTATTCAACTGAACTTGTTTTTTTCTTTTATGACAAAAACCAGATTATGAAATTGAAAAGCTGGCTTTTGCCTTGTCATCCAAACATGCAACCAGGTTTTGAAAACTCATTAAAAAACCAAGTTTTGTAAAAACCCAGTTTTTGGGGTGTCATCCCAAATGACCCATTAGGAGTTGCTTTGTCTAGATGGCTTAAACTCATTGGAGTTTGCCCATATTTATTCTTAGCATTCTTCAGACTTGTTTTTTAAATATCTTGCTGGAAGCCTGAAGGCGATGTTAACATTTCTTAGAATTGTACCTTGAAAGATTAGTACACTATTGTCTTTAACATCAGACATTTTTGCTCTACTTTTTAACATTAAGAAACATTATTCAACCTTTAAGAGGTGGTCATTGTCTATTTGTTACCTCATAACATGCAGACATAGAAACAAAGGCAGATGGTATAATTCTTGTTTCTTGCTTACTACTTCACCATTAAGAAAACAATTATCAAACACTTTAAGAGGTTGTCATTGTCTATTTGTTACCTCATAACCATGCATACATAGAAGCAAAAGCAGATGGTTACTCTTTTAATGTTAGTTTATGCCCCTAGAGACGGCACAAATGAGAAGCTAGACATGACTCATGAGATTTCTTCTGCAACATTAATTTGATAGTTTGGAATAGTACACTTTATTTCATGCCAATATTCATGGCCATGCATTTTAAAGCTAAGACATATAAAAATCTTGCTTATATTACATGTTATTTTAGAAATTGATTTTTTATATAACTGTCTCTTGCAGTAAATGGATCTTCATATGTACTAGTTCAAAGTTGCTTCTCTCTTGTGAGCTAGTACTCATGCCTAAATCTATTAACGTTAGTAGATGTCAGATATTGAAAGAACCTAATGTGACACACTGACTAGTAGAACTCTACTTTGTCTTTCGGTAGAAAGTAGGAAAATTCACTAGTCACCTAGCGAAGTGTGTAATGCAAAAGTGTGCATCTTCGCTGGTTCTTTTCAAGTTTATATGATGCCCACAAGTTTGGCTGGTGTGCATTACAAAGTTTTATTTTCTTTTGTGCATGCCTAAGACGGTTGGATGTGTTGTGGGTGACATAGATTATCAAGGCTCTTTAATTTTCATTTACATATTTACTTTGAGGTCCACATAGTTGTTTGCTATTATGTTCTTATTAGGGTTTTCCACTGTTTACATAGTTTTGAAGTATGCTGGTTGGAATTTACATGCTGAATTCTATCTGGTTTAGTAAATTTAAGGCCATTATCAAGAAAGCATGGAGCTGGATGGTATAGCCCATTTGCAATAGCCAAATCTAGTTCTTTGTTGTTTAGTCTCTATTCCTAGACTCGTGTGCCAATC